>NW_023416307.1:79327293-79939079 GCF_014176215.1 Rousettus aegyptiacus
TTTGTGGGAACAAAGAAAATATCTTTTCACAAATCCTGTTGGCTTTTTCTTGTTTCCTTCCTAGTAAATAATGACAAATAATTTCCAATAAATAATTTTTTAAACCAAATACACCTAGATGAGTAGAAAGATGAAACAGGCATAAAGATACAGGCATACATCAGAGATATTGCAGGTTCAATTTCAAAACACCACGATATAGTATCGCAAGAAAGTGAGTCAATCTTTTTGCTAATGGAGGGTAATGTCTTCAATTTACAAAATATGCAACATTTGTGAAATATAATAATATTACCTACCCATGAGGGTAGCTGGGAAATATAACTGCTATTTTTAAGGCATTTAGAATAGATTTTTGAGTCTAATAAATATCATGTAGGTTTGACTAATTTAATATCTGTGATTATTTCTACTTATATTTAAATAGAGTAGGTGGCTAGTGTGAACTTTGTAATATTTTCTCACACTGTGGAATAAGAATTAATGCTAACTTTTAAATGCATTTTATAATATAATATAATATAATATAATATAATATTTTTCTCATTTAACTAACCTAGTACAAAATATACTTTGAGCCAGTATTTAAATGAGCTTGGAGATTATGAAATCTAAAAGCATATTTATAAAAGAGATACTTATCTCCTTTATCCTGCTGATGATCTAAGTCACATCCTCTGTAACTAGAGCCCATTTGAAATTTTTTTCTGTTATAAAATTCACCAGAAGTGATGAAAGGGGAAGGGTGCCAGAGGCCTCCTTCAGGTTTCCAGGACATCTTGAACTTGTGATAAATCCAGAAATATCAACATTGCCAGTTTTCAACAAAAGAGTATCACTATTGCTATAACAATAGTTATGCAATTGAATGCACATGCAGGTCGGTAACTTTTTAAAAGTTCAGAAGGCTTAGACATATACCCTGAGTCAGATCCAAAAAAAAAAAAATTATTTTAAAAAAGCAATTAAAACAAGCCATAAAGTATTCATCATAGCTAAAAAAATTAAAAATATTTACTAGGGCATATATATTACTAGACATATATAATGTTTCAGGATAACATCTTTTTTTAGTTGAAATAATATTTTGGAAATCCTTTTGAAAACATATTGCTATTTGCTTATTAATACATTAAAGTCATCACTTTGATTTTACATGAAATTTGAAATTTTTGTTTTCAATGAAGGCCTAATTCTAAAGTATAAAGAGAAAAAAATAGTCTCTCTATTTTAAAACAAATATGAGTAATATAGGTCACTGTTCATTTTGTGATTCTAGGAGTGATTTCTATTTTTTTCTCTTAAATATGAGATTTACATTTGAACAACTATATAATAGAATGTTCTGAGTTAATCTAAGTTACTTATTACATAAAAAGAAAATACTGAACTTTACGTATAATAAATGTAAATATATCTGGGAGTGATAATTTGGTCAAAATTTTTCTGTAGCTTCCTCTACTTTCACTTTTCTCTTTCTTTATCTAATTTTGTCCTACTTTGTTGTTCTTCCATAAAAGATATATAACTTGAACATATTCAATACAAATATTTGGTGGCATATGTGCTACTGTGACTTCAGCATAGGTGAATGAAAATTTACCAAAATGTTGTTCCCAGATGTCTGCAAAAGATATTTGTAATCGCCCCATTAGAGAAGGCTATAAAAAGACAGAGGAGCATGTACACACTAAGAGGGGATTAAATATAACTGATTTCATATAAGCAAGTAGGGATACTGTATTTCCCTTAATATTGAGTGGGGTGAAGGGAGAAGTAAGACAACAATCCAAAGTATTCATTTAATCTAAAAGAAGCTCTTTAATATGGGATGTACATTAATGTGTAATCACATTTAAGGTAGGACAAACATTTGTTTCTTTTATTTAGTGACTTTGTTAGTGACTAAGTTAGGATAGTACAGGTTATAAACGACTCCAAAATCTCTCAGCTAATACGATGAAAGTTTAACTCTCACTTATGCATGGTCTTCTTTTCCTTTTGGTGAAATTCTAGGGCATGGTTTTCATGATGAATAAGAAAGAAAAAAAGCAGTGTGTGGAGTTAAGCACCAGCTTTGAAACTTCTGTTCCAATGTAATACATACCACTGTTTTCCTTGTATAAGCTACACCAAAAGATTTTTCTTATTTTATTAACAGTTTAAACAAAGATTCCTTTGTAGAAATCTAAATCAACCTGTGTGTGTATGTATAATTTGCCTCTGTTTGTATATATAAATTATATATAATTATATATACTGTAAATTAAAACACATATATTATCTAGATTTTATACATATATATGTAATTTTCCATGAGGATTTATTCATTTTGTATCTCTAAACTGGGAATAAAAATGTGTTCTGCTTCTGAACTGACAGAAGCAGAGATCAATAGAATATGTGCTTAAACACATAACATTTCAGTATAATGGAAATGTAAACTACAGTTTTTCATCACTTTCTTCCAAGTGTTAACCTATGATAGACTTGTTAGGTAGCTAGTCAGACATGAGTGACAGGGGAACAAAGGAATAGGGTCCCAGCCTAGAGGCTGCTCAAAGAACACCCCATGGTATTAGAATTCTAGGTATACTCACGTGTCAGTCAAAATGACCTCGTTTACTAAGCACCTAAGAATGCCTTTGGAATCACCCATCATGGCCCAAATATAAAACAGACATTCCCACTTCTGGGGCCTTTTGTCCCTTTTTGTGTTGGTTATTGTGGTTATTGTTGTTACAGTGCTCCGTTACAGTTTTTCATTGAAACCATGTCTCTCCTTGGAGCATGCTTTGTCTTTCTAAAATATACTTTTAATAAATCTTTTCTAAATCTCACTGACCTGTGATTCTTCATTGTGTCAATGAGGAAGAACCAAGGAAAAATGCTAACTACACTTTTGCACCATTATCCCTTTTCTCCCCCAAACTGCTGGAGTGACTCCGGACTTCACATCATCCATAGGAAACAGACTAACTCCTGCCTCTTAATGATATAATAACTAATCCCATATTTTAACTTATTTTTTATTCCCTATATGATTGGACTTCTCTGACACTTGAAACCTTTGACCACTTCTTTCCAAAACTTTCTCTTTTCCTGATTTCTTTGACCATGGCATTTCTGCTTCTTTTTGTTCCTCTTCCATATCTTTTTCTGACTACTCTATTATTTAGGATTTGATCTATCCTAGAATTGCTGTAAGTCCCATTCTCTTCTCATTTATCATATTTTCTTTCAATATTATTTGACTAATATTCTCTGAGTCATAGGTTTAGGGAAACCAGCGGCCAAATGGGGCTACAACTGTTTATAAACAACATGCAGGAGCAGGTAAATTGAATAACAGGTATAAACAGAGAGTTTGCAGAGTCAGATAATTATACAAGCAACTAACAATTATTAAGAGCTCATTCTGTTTTGGACACTGTAAAAGCAATTTATATATTCAAGTTCATAATCATTTCTCTGAAACTCTTTGGGTCACTTACGTTTTGTACTTCTGAATATTTCAAATTTAAAAAGGTAGTACACTGCATACAGTATATAACTGGCAGTGCTTCAAAACCAAACATGGATGGTCATGCCATGTGTGATAAATAAAATTTAAAAATAGTCTCTTGCAGGTCAGGTAAAATTATGATAACAGATAATTTTGCAACAAACTTACCCCCCCCAAAAAAAATTTTTCAGAACTTTATGGATTTCAGAATTGAAGAAAATGTGTTCTGTGCCTAAACAATTTCATTGTTATGGCAAAAATATTAATACTATTATTAACATTTACAAACTAGAAAACTAAGATATCAAGAAAATTCAATGATATATAATTGGTATATGGCAAAACTAGACTTTGAACTCAAGCCTCTTTGACAGTCCAATTAGTTCCATTATCTTTGTACTGTAGTGCCTCGGGGAGGACATTCTGAGAAACAATGAATGCTTTTTGAAGCAAGTATTAAAACAAACAGACAAACAAACAAACAAAACCTCTAATTGTTTAAATTCCAAAATATTTATATATCTATGATTTTCAAATCCATCTCAAGAGCTTGTATTTCTTTGGATGTCTTCAGACCCATGTTGCTAACTATATAGTTAAAAATTTATCTGCACGACCTTCAGGGTCCTCCAAGCCCACGTGCTTGAAACTCGACTGGCACTTTTGCCGTCAATAGAGGACCATCTTCTTTAGCCAGTATCTTGATTAATAAATTTAGCATTTTTAAATCTCAGAATTCCTTTTGATTGCTCCTTAAAATAATGATCTTTATATTTTCTTGCCTGGTTTATTTCAATTATACACCTACTTCAAACGTCTCCATCTTGTTTTAGAGATTATGTTAAAGCCCTTTTTATTTAATACTCTTTCTCTGTAATAATGGTATATCGACAGCTCTCAATATCTCAACAATAATTTTCAAATTCTTTAACAAGCCAGGAAAGAACTTCCTAGATCTGACCCGTTTTACCATGCTAATTATACCTCCTACAATTCCCACAGTCTCCTCTACAATCCGATCATATAGCACTGCCAATAGTTTTTTGGGGGGGTCTGTGCTTTGTTTTTTTTTGCCCAGATATAACACCATACATAGTCCTTGCTGCCTGGGTTTTCTCTTTTGCTCTTTTCTTTCTGATAAAACAGCTTTTCAAAACCTAGGTCAAATATTATCTCCCATGCAACCATATAAATTACAGAAGCAGAGATAATTGTTCTCACTTTTAGGCTCAGATGGCACTTTATTCAATGGTTGAAACAATAATTATCATGCTGCTTTTTATTTTTTATTCAAGTATCTTTGTTACTCACTAATTTGAGCTTCTAGATGACAGAACTCAATTAAAAAATAGCCTTTCATAACCTTTACTTATAGAGTGTTAAACATACAGTTCATTTTTGCTGAACAGATGAATTAGAATTGTAATTTAATTTAGGATGTTGTGAATTATACCAGTAATAGTTATAGTCTATTCTTAATTATCTCTGATAATTAAAAAAATAATTAAATAAGAAATAAGGGTTAATCCTAATAGGATTTGTACTACTTTGACTTAAACAAATCTTAGAAATTCATGGGGAAAATGATTTCTTTATGCCTACCTGCTTCTATTCTATTCTCTATTTTTTTTTCCAACACAAAAGCTACCTGGGTATGACAGTAATAGATAGTTCAATACTGAATCATCTAAAGTTATGAAGTGTTACATAAAATAAAATATTTTCAATTAAATTTACAAAACTGAAAGTAGTAGATTTGCTATTAGTAATACAGAGCAAGTCATATAAATGCCTTTGGGGTCAAAAAGAGTGACAATACTTTAAAGTTATGTTAACTAACCTTATAAGAATTTAAGATGCACTATAGAAGATGAGGCATTCTACTTTTGCTTATCACACCATAAAGAAAGTGATACTTCTTTGCTATTTCAGGGTCATTTTCATCTTCTTTCTGTTAGTAAATCTTCCACTGTTCTGTTAAAATGAAAGCCATAGCGTAGGCTCAAAGAGCATAACTACTAAAATAAAGAAGGAATAAAGTAGAGTAACATTAAATATTTAATTTTATTGATTAAAATCTAAACTGGGGAGAGCTACTACATCAAAAACTATTCAAAACTTGAAGTTTTATCTTGGAAAGTTGCTATTCTGTTACATAAAAAATGATGGAATTAAATTTTAAAGAGACTAATGTATTAGCACACATGATAAAGTTTGTTATTACATAATATTTTTTACAAAAAATAAAAACTCTTTTAAAGTAAATAGTATGACATATAAATCCATAATTTATTATATGTCCTGGAAGGTAAAAGAATATGATTTTGTTCGTCCAGGTCCTCTTAGGGGCTGATACCAGGATGGGATTAAATGTGCAAATATTGTAGTAAGGTAAACACCTATGTGAGAATAAATGAGAAGGGAGCCTGAAAAGGCTGGGAGAGCCATCAGACCTTGATGCAAGTCTAACCCCAATTAAAGAAGTGATGATGAGAGGTTGAGTAGAAGCATTCTATATTGCTGTATAATTTGAGGAAGGTTCAATAAGGCCATTTGGAGTACATAAGCCAAAACTAGCAGTCAAAGAATTAGGTCTTCCAGATTCTTGAACAGATCTCAGGTGTTTGCAGTCCCAAAAAGGACATCGGCTGGCCTTGCTGTGATCTTAGACTTTTACAAGGAGCCACAGATATAGCACAGGCATAAAAACTGACATGGCAGTGGCCAGGGGAAATCTGCTCACTATACCCTGGTGATTCCCAGGGTCCCTGCACCACCCAACTAGGATACCACCCAAAGGCTCTTCCAGCTGCAGAGAGCTACAGGTAACTGTCAGGCAGCCTCAGCCCTTGATGCACTGACCTTTTGCTAAGCTGCCTCAGGCTTGGTACTGGGGGTAAATGGACTGTGACTTGTAGTTTGTCTCTCCTATTTGCTTTCAGTTCCAGCACAGGGAGCAACCATCCATGGATTGCTATGTTGCTCCCACCAGGTAACCTTGAGCAATCAAAGGCAGCAGCTCACCTTGACCTATTCTGAAGCCCCTCCCAAGGGGCCACAGAATCAACAAACCCAGAAGCTGGTGCCAGACCACAACAGAGCAACACCTGACTAACCCCATAAGCAGTATACTCAAAGAGTGGTCTCAACAAGTACATAGGCTTACTAGGACAAATCCTACTCTGAGGGATGAGCCTCCACACAGCAACTCATACCCTGTGGGGGTGTCCTACCCCCACAGTCAGCCCAAGAGTCAATTCATCCACTTACATGCTAACAGCAATAAAGGGTTAGGCACAACAAGAGAACACACAAAACCCACACAAAGAACATGCCCAGAGACCCCAGTGCAGGTGACTGGGAAGACTGCATCACTGGGCCACATGGTTCAACTACTATATAAGCCTATCTGGCCAAGGTTGGGAGACATAACAAGTCTTTCTAACACATAGAAATGAACATGAAGAGGCAACTAAAATGGGAAAACAAAGAAACATGTCTCAAATAAAACAACAGGCGAAAACGTCAGAAAAAAAAATCTGAATGAAATAGAGAAAAGCAAACTATCAGAGAGAGTTCAAACAGTAGTTATAAGGATTCTCAATGACTTCTTATAAAAGTTTCAGATCTCAGCAAGAGAATAATAGATGACAGCAATGGAAACTTCAACAGAGAGATAGTAGCATAAAAAAAAAAAAAAGTAGAACCTTAAAGAAGGATCAGTCAGGAATGAAGAATATAATAATTAAAATGAAAAATACACTAGAAGGAATCAACAGTAGATTGGATGAAGCACAAGATTAAATCAGCAAGTTGGAAGACAAGCAGCAGAAAACACCAAATTGGGACAGCAAAAGAAAAAAAGAATAAAAAAACTGAGGATATTTCCATAGACCTCTGAGGCAGCATCAATTGTAACAACCTCCACATTATAGGGGTATCAGAAAGAGAAGAGAGAGAGCAAGGAATTGCAAAACTTTGAAAAAAATGACAGAAACCTTTCCTAACCTAGCAAAGGAATTAGATATATAAGTCCAGGAAGTGTAGAGGAACTCAAACTCACACCAAGACATATTATAATTAAAAGGTTAAAGACAAAAAGAGAATCTTAAAAGCAGCAAGATAAAGCCATCTAGTTTCTTACAAAGGTATTACCATAAAACTGTCAGCTTATTTTTCAACAGAAACTGCAGGCTGAAGAGAGAGGCAAAAAATATTCAAAGTTACGAAAAACAAGAACCTACAACCAAGAATAATCTACCCAGCAAGGCTATCAATTAAAATGGAAAGTGAGATGAAGAGCTTGCCAGATAGAAAATAGCTTAAGGAATTTTTCACCAACAAACCAGTATTGTAAGAATTGTTAATGGGACTTCTGAAAAAGAAGCGGAGAAAAAAACCCATTAATACAATAATAAAATGGGAATAACTATGTACCTATTAATTATCAATTTAATGTAAATAGATTAAATGCTCCAATCAAAAGACATAGAGGAGCTAAATAAATAAGAAAATAAGACCCATTCATATGCTATCTATAAAAGTCCCATTTCAGATCAAATGACACACACAGACTCAAAATGAAGGGATTGAAAAAGACATTTCATGCAAATGGGGGAAAAAAACTCCTAGAGTAGCAATACTTATATCAGAGAAAATAGATTTTATTTGTTTGTTTGTTTGTTTGTTTGTTTGTTTATGCATACAGAGCCTGGTCTTCCTAGGTGGTTTCCTATCCAAGTACTAACCAGGCCTGGCTCTGTTTAGCTTTCAAGATCAGACGGGGTCGGGTGTGCTCAGGGTGGCATGGCAATAGACAAAAATAGACTTTAAAACAAAGGCTATAATAAGAGACAATAGAGCATTACATAATGATAAAAAGATCAATACAACAAAAGATCATAATCCTGGTAAACATTTATGCTACTCAACTCAGGTGGACCTATATATATATAAAGCAATTACTAACTGACATAAAGGGAGAGAGTGAAAGTAATTCACTCATAGCAGAAGGCTTTGAGACCCCATTGATATGAACAGACCTTCCAGACAGAAAATTAACAAGGAAACAGTGGGCTTAAATGACACACTAGATCAGATACAGTTAATTGATATTTCCAGAGCATTTCACCATAAAGCAGCAGAACACACGTTCTTCTCAAATGCACATGAAACATTTTCCAGGATAGGCCACATGTTAAGACACGTCTAAGAAGGCTACAATAATATCAAGCATCTTCTCCTACCACAATGATATGATACTAGAAATCAACTACAAGAAAAAAAGCTGGAAAATACACAAACACATGGAAGCTAAATAACATACTACTAAACAATGAATGGATTAAAGATGAGATCAAAGAAAAAAATCAAAAGATGCCTACTGACAAATGAAAATGAAAACACAACTCAAAATCTATGTGACACACCAAAAACAGTCCTAAAAGGAAAATTCATAGCAATATCGGTCTACCTCAAGAAAGAAGAAAAATATCAAATAAATAACCTAACCTTACTTGAAAGAACTAGAAAGAAAACAGCGAACAAAACTGAAATAACTAGAAGGAAGAAAATAATAAAAATCAGAGTGGAAAAATATGAAATAGAGTCTAGAAAAAAATACAAAAGATCAATGAAACCAAGAGCTGGTTTTTTTAAAGAATAAAAATTGATAAAAACTGATAAACACTTAACCAGAGTCATCAGGAAAAATGGAGAGAAGATCCAAATATATCAAATTAGAAATAAAAGAGAAGTAGCTATGGACTCCACAAAAATACAAAGGATTATAAGAAAATACTATGAACAATTATATGACAACACATCGGACAATTTGAAAGAAATAAATACATTCCTAGAAATACATAATCTCTCAAGTCACGAAGAAACATAAAATCTGAGCTGATAGATTAACACCAACAAAATCTCCAAAGCAAACAGAAGTCCTAGATAAGATGGCTTCATAAGAAAATTTTATCAAATATTTTTAAAAAGAATATGTATTCTTTTTAAAGTATTCCAAAAAAATATAAAAAATTCAAGAAGAGGGAAGCTTCCCTAATTCTTTTAATGAGGCCACCATTACCCTGATTTTAAAACCTACCAAAGACATTACCAAAAAACCCTCAAAAAACATAGACCAATATCCCTTATGAACCTTGATGCGAAAATCCTCAGCAAAGTATTAGCAAACCAAATTCAGCAATGCATTAAAAATATCATATACCATGATCGAGTGGGATCTTTTCCTGGGATGCAAGTTTGGTTTAATATCTGCAAATCTATTAATGTGATACCTCACATTAACAAATTGATAAGATCATATGATCTTATCAATAGATACAAAATTAATATGCAGAAGTCAGTGGCATTTTTATACCAATGACGAACTTACAGAAAGAGAAATCAAGAAAACAATCTATTTATAATTGCATCAAAACAATAAAATGCCTAGGAATAAATTAAACAAAGGAAGTAAAAGACCTGGTCTTGGAAAATTAAAAGTCATTAAAAATGAGATTTAATTCTGGGAAAACATGGTGGGGTGAGAGACGTCCTCAGCTCTCTCCCCTTGAAACAACAATAAGCTGAACATCTAAACCTCAACAAAAACACCCAAATTGCACACTAGCGTGTCTCAGCGTGGGATCTGTGCATAAGAGCTACTACAGGTCAGAACGCTGGGTGTCAGGTTGTAGGCTGGGACAAGTAAAGAAGCTCCTTCTCGCAGCCACTGGAACTTCTTACAGGAGGGGAGGAGGGGGGTGAAGGTGCTATGACTTCCCTGATCAGTTCTGCCTGGAAGTGCTAGGACTTTTCTACGCAGCTGGAAGCAGGACTCAGTCATCAGAGCAGAAAACAGAAAAGCAGGACGGGACTGTAGAGAACCAATAGTTGATTTTTACCTGTCTTGGTTGCAAAACCAAAGTTGAGCTGCAGCCCCCAACCTCCAACCCAGAGGGCCCCTCTCCCTATACCCCCAAAGACCGATCACCACAGAGCCCCAGGGGAATCTGAGCAAAAGCTGCTAAGACTGAAGCTTCCTCTCTCAGACTCTGGGGCGTCCTGCAAGAGGAGGGGGAGGGGTGAAGTTACAGAGACTCCCATGAACAGCTCTGGCTGGAAGTGCCAGGACTTTTCTACGCAGCCAAAATCAGGGCTAAGTCATCAGGGCAGAAAGCAGAGAAGTGGGAAGGGACTACGGGGAAACAAAAGTTGATTTCTACCAGCTCTGGTTGCAAACCAAGGCTGAGCTGGAACCCCTAACCACCAACCCAGAGGACCCCTCCCCCCATACCTGCAGAAACCCAGGGAACCTAAGCCAACACTACCAAAATTGTTGCTGACACTGACAGGGACTGAAACTGAGAGTAGTGAGTGTGATTAAAATCTTCAAAAAAATGCAAGATGTTAGGCTCTATATAAAGCAGGGATCCAAGAGGCTTAGATGCCACCTACTTGAAACCAAAAGAAAAGTGCCTTCTTTGCAGCAGGCTAAGGAGAGACCTTTATATAATAAATCTTTCTGGAAATACAAAAGAATATACTTCCATTAATGCTCAGGCAGAGAAATAGTCCATCAAACACCGTGAACATCCAAGATGGCAAGGCATCTCAGAAAAAAAAAGAAACTACCAGCCAAGAATAATGTATCCTGCTAAACTCTCCTTTAGATATGAATGAGAAATTAAGACCTTTCCAGACATACAAAAATGAAGGTAATTCTCCACTACATGGGCTACACTACAGAAAATTCTGAAATGAGTCAGCTCAACTAAAAAAAAAAAAAAAAACATAACAACAACAAAAACACATAATTAAGAGCAAAGTGACTATCAAGCAAATAGAAGCAGAGGAGTGCAATGCTTACTGAGAACAGGGTATGATAACTTAAATAATAATAAGATAATTGCTATAGCAAGATAGTAATGAACATTAGCATACATAGGGACAAGCAGAGATAACGATGACTGAAAAAGGGATGATTCATAGATTCGGATTCACAAAGGAGAAAGGAGATAAGGCACACACAGAAAAAAATGGATGATTGTAAATATACAACTATCTTTTTCATTTTTGTAATGGTAACACACCATAGAATCAGAACTGAAGTATATGACATAAAACAAGAAGAATCAGAGACAAAACCTACAAAAGCCAAACAAAATAAAGAAAACAGTAACACAAGGACAAGAAAGCAATGGAAACATTGAGCTACCAGAAAGCAAAAGATAAAATGTCTGTAACAAAACCTCATATTTCAATAATCACCCTAAATGTAAATGGACTGAACTCACTGATAAAAAGGCACAGAGTTGCATAATGGATCAAAAAACAAAACCCAACGATATGCTGCCTCCAGGAGACACATCTCAGCTCCAAAGACAAATACAGACTCAAAGTGAAAGGGTGGAAAATATTTCAAGCAAATGGCATTCAGAGAAAAGTGAGAGCAGTGGTACTTACTTCCCTCTAAGATCAGGAATAAGGCAAGGCTGTCCACTGTCGCCGCTGTTATTCAATATAACATTGGAGGTCCTAGTAAGCGCAATCAGGCAAGAGAAAGATATGAAAGGCATCCAAATAGATGAAAAAGTCAAAATGTCACTATTTGTGGATGACATGAATCTCTATATAGAAAACCCTAAAGATGCCACTAGAACACTACTAGAAACAATAAGCAAATACAATAAAGTCTCTCCTACAAAATCAACGTTCAAAAATCTATAGCATTCCTATACACTAATAATGAAGTGTCAGAAAAAGAAGTGGAAAAAATAATTCCTTTTGCAATTGCAACAAAAAGAATCGAATACCTAGGAGTAAATATAAAGAAACATGTGAAGGACCTATATAATAAAAACTACAAGATCCTATTAAAAGAAATTGAAGAAGATACAAAGAAATGAAAACAGATTCTGTGTTCTTTGATTGGAAGAATCAATATAGTTAAATGATCATATCACTTAAAGCATTACATAGATTTAATGCAACCCCACCAAAATCTCATTAGCATTTTTTAAAGAAATAGAACAAAAAATCATCAGATATGTATGGAAACACAAAAGACCCTGAATTGTCAAAGCCATCCTGAAAAAAAAAAAAAGAATGAGGCTGGAGGTATCACTCTGCCCTACTTCAAATTATACTACAAAGCAACAGTAATTAAAATGGCATGCTATTGGCAGAAAGACACACTGACCAGTGGAACAGAATTGAGAGTCCAAAAGTAAACTCATATTTATGTGGATAAATAATTTTTGACAAAGAAGCCAAAAAATATAGTGAAGAAAGGATAGCCTCTTCAATAAATGGTGCTGGGAAAACTGGAAAGCCACCTGCAGAAGAATGAAACTAGAGTATTGTCTATCACCACACACCTAAATTAACTCAAAATGGATTAAAGATTTGAATATAAAACCTGAAACAATAAAATGCATAGAAGAAAACATAGGAACGAAACTCAAGGACTTTGGACTTAAAGATTTTATGAATTTGACCTCTAAGGGAAGAGAAGTAAAAGCCAAAATAAATGAATATGACTACATCAAACTAAACAGCTTCTGCTCAGCAAAAGAAATCATCAATAAGGTAAAGAGAGAACCATCTGAATGTGAAACTATATTCACAAGCAACACCTCTGATGAAGGCCTAATATCCAAAATATATAAAGAACTCATACAACTCAATAACAACAAAAAACAAATGATCCAATCAAAAAATGAGCAGAGGACCTGAACAGACACGTCTCCCTATAGGACATACACATGGCCAACAAACATTTGAAAAGATGCTCAACATCACTAGCTATTAGGAAAATGCAGATCAAAACCACAATGAGATACCATCTCACACCTGTTAGAATGGATATAATTAACAGGACAAGTAACAAATGTTGGAGAGGATGCAGAGAAAAAGGAACCCTCAAACACTGCTGGTAGGACTGTAAATTGCTACAGTCACTATGGAAAATAGTTTGGAGATTCCTCGAAAAACTAAGAATTGATCTACCATGTGATCCAACAATACCTCTACAGAGTATTTACCTCAAGGTTTGAAAACTCATATTGGAAAAAATATTTGCACACTGATACTCACAGCAGCATTATTTACAATGGCCAGGATATGGAAGCAACTGAAGTGTCCTACTGTAGATGATTGGCTAAAGAAGCTGTGGCACGTATGTATAATGGAATATTACTCAGGCATAAGAAGAGATGAAATACAGCCATTTGCAACAACATGGATGGATCTCGAGCTAATCATGCTAAACCAAATAAGTCTGACTGAAAAAGTTGAAAATCACATGATATCAATGATATGTGGAATACAAACCAAACAGCAACAAATGAAAAGGGCAGACAGAGACTCAAGGACATGAACAATGAACTAATGGTTACCAGAGGGTAGAGAGTGGGAGAGGAAGGAAGAGGTAGACGGGTCAAATGTAGGGGTTAGGAGGAGGATGAAATAGGTAAAGGGGATCAAACATATGGTAGCTGAAAGAAACTGGACTTTGGGAGGTAATCACACAATAGAATATATAGATGTCAAATTATAATACCCACCTAGAAATTATATAATTGTATTAATCCATGCTACTCAAATAGACTTAATTTAAATACATGAATGAATGAATGAATGATAAACCTACATTTAAAAATAAATAAAAATTAAAATTCCAAGCCTAAAAAAATATAGAAATTGAGGAAGATACAAATAAGTTGAATCATATATCATGCTCATGGGTAGGAAGAATCAACATTGTTAAAATGGCCATACTCCCCAAAACAATCCATAGATTCAATGCAATCTCTATCAAAAGATCAATGGCATTTTTCAAGGAATAGACCAAATAGTCAAGTTATATGTAACCACAAAACATCCAGAATAACCATGGCAATCTTGAGAAAGAAAAACAAAGTTGGAAGTATCACATTACCTAATATCAAACTATACTACAAGGCTTAGTAATCAAAGCAGCATGGTACTGGCATAACAACATAGACATAGATCAATGGAACAGAATAGAGAGCCTAGAAATAAACCTATGTGTTTACCTTTATTTAACATATGACAAAGGAGGGAAGAATATACAATGGGGTAAAGCAGTCATTCAATAAATGACGCTAAGAAAACCAGACAGATACACTAAAAAATAAACAAAACTGGATCATCTTCTTACACCATATACAAGAATAAATTCAAAATGGATTAAAGACTTAAAAATAAGACCTGAAATGATAAAACTTCTAGAAAAAACATAGGCAGTAAGCTGATTGCTGTTAGTAATACTTTTTCTGATATATCTTCTCAAGCAAGGGAAACAGAAGAAAAAATAAACAAATGGGACTACATCAAATGAAAAAGTTTTGTACAGCAAAGGAACCAACCCATCAACAAGACAAAAAGACAAATTGCTGAATGGGAGAAGATATATATTTGCCTAATATATCTGACAAGGTATTAACATCCAAAATTTATAAAGAACTCATACAACTCAACACACACACACACACACACACACACACACACATGCAATCCAATTAAAAAATAGGCAGAAGACCCGAATAGGTACTTCTCTAAGGAGGAAATACAGTTGGTCAATAGACATATGAAAAAATTTTCAAGGTCACTAATTGTCAGAGAAATGCAAATTAAAACCACAATGAGCTTTCACCTCAAACCTATCACAATGGCTATCATCAATAAATCAAAAAGCAAGTGTTGGCAAGGACGTTGGGAAAAGGAAATTCTTTTACACTGTTGGTAGATTTACAAAATGGTACAGCCACTGTAGAAAATAGCCTGGAGGTTGCTCAAAAATTAAAAGTAGAATTATCTTATGATGAAGCAATTTTACTCTTGATATTTATCTAAAGAAAACCAAAACATTAATTTGAAAAGATCTATGCACCTCTATGTTTATGGCAACACTATTCACATTAGCCAAGATATGGAAGTAACCTAAATGTGCATCAAAATACGATTGAATAAAGAAGTTATGATTCATGTATACAATAGAATATTACGAGCCATAAAAAAAAAAATGAAATCCTACTATTTGCATCAACATGGCTGGACCTGTAATCGAGATTATTATGCTGAATGAAATAAACCAGACAGCAAATGATAAACACCATATAATTTCTCTTATATGAGGAATCTAAGGAACAAAAATAACAAACAAAAACAGATCACAAATATAGAGGACAATCTGGTGAATGCCAGAGAGGAGGAGATTTAGGAGGCTAGGAGAAAGAGACAAAAGGATGAAGTACAAATTAGAAGTTACAAAATAATGATGGGGGCATAGAGTTTAGCATAGGGAATATAGTCAATAGTATTGTAATTGCTGTGTGTAGAGCCATATGGGAGACAGAGTAATCAGGGGAATCACTTCATAAACTATATAAGTGTCTAACCAATGTATTATATACCTGAAACTAATTTTTAAAAAATTAGGTCTCCCAGAAATGAGCATATCTTACTCTCTCCACTGCACTTAGTCATTTGGAGAGAGTAGCCCGTGCTTCTCACATTTGAGGTACTGTGTGGAATATTCTCATGATCACTGCAATATCTTTCTCATATCTGTTTCTTTGAGATATAATATCATGTGTTGGAACAACTGGAAAACTTGTAGTTAGATATTCTGACTTCTACATTTCTAAGATGTTCCACATTCCTAAGTTTTTCACCTTGAAGAGATATTCCTTTATAAAAGGTTAAGACTAGAAATTTTCTAAGTCATCCACAGATTGTAATATATGTAATTCTTCTCCTCATTTGACAGGGCAATGACTGGTCACGGAAAATTAAACTTTGAATCTTTTCATTTAGAAACATGTTTATATGTTTGTGTTTTCTAGTAAATACTCTTGGATGACAGTACATCCTTACCTTTTCCTGATCCCTGCTTCCCCTTCTCTTCCTCTATTGTAGAGACTATAGTTATTAATGCACTCATTTTAGGTTCCCTTTTGCAAGAATGGGAGCTGTGTTATACAGCCTGGAAAAAGAAATGTAAAAGAATTATCTTTTGGGAAGTATAATTAGGGCTAGTTTTGCTTCCCAATAAAAAGAAGCAAATATACCTGAGTATTGCCCATTTCTTTCTTTCTGCCTTGAACATGAAAGGTGTATCTCAAACTGCAATTGCTAACTTTCAACCATAGTGACAAGTATATTGACAAAAGTCACCATTCAAAGACAGTATTCTGAAAGATAGGCTACTAAACAGTCTGATACATATCCAAATACTTAGCATTCACTGTATCAAATATGTTCACTTAACTAACTGCATAAGTGTCATTCCTGAAGTGATTTGACTTGTTTCTCTCTCCTTAATCACTCAGTATTTTTTCTGTTTTTTAATTGTTATATATCACATTAAAAATTACCTTCTTGGAGCCTCATTCTTTAGTAAATAAATATATGCATTTTAAGTGCATGGCTAGTTAATGTGATACATAAACATATGCCAAGATATTAAAAGATTATAAAGAGTTAATGTAATAATATTTGTACTTTCAGAGGGCACTTTGGAGAACCAGTGTCTTACCTCTAGAACAATTTTTAAAATTAGGAGGCATCATTTAAAAAATCTTTTTACTCCCGGCAGAATGGCAGTTATATACTCTGCATTTACTCACTAAGAGCTTTTCCTAGAACCAGTAAATATCGGATTTCTGTGACTTCTATATTTAAAATAGTTTAGTTATATGAGTCTAGTATGGATTGAGTTTGTTGAGTCAGAAATACGTTTTTGAGGAGATTGGGAATGGAAGCAAAAATATTCCAGAAGTTGTAGACGTTATGTGTTTTATTTCTGATAAAAAAAATAATAACTTTTTTTTTTATTTTTAACTTCAATTGAGGGTATTTTTATTTAAAAATTTTAAGACTAACAAAGGACCAATTTACACCATCTGCTTTAGTTTCATTCTGATGCAGATTTTCTCTACATTTTTTTTCCTCTTTAAACAGATATTCTATTTGGCACCTTGTGCTTAAGTACATGTCTTTGAGTAAAAAATGTAGTTTGTCTGACTTCCTGTCAAACCAATATTTATTCACAAATATCTGTTTGTTACTTTCTCACATAGAATCATATAGCACTTTTCCCATGTGAAGAGTTGGCTAGTTGGTGGTAGTGCGAGGTGCCAGCTGGAGCTTTTACAGTTTTTAGTATGCCAGCTGCTTTCATGATGGACAAATTGTTCCCTGCCTTTAGTTTTACTGTTATTCTTTTTTTTTTTTTCACTTTAATGACAGTGCATTCTTTTGCTCCAGTTATGAGAGGAGAGGGTATCAGCTCCTATACTCTACATGGGCACACTTTGATTAATCTCTCAGTTAACAATAACAATAGCATTTCTTTTTAAACAATTATCTTGGTGAACTGTTCTTGGGGCAAAGGCCAGCTGAATACTCATATGCGTGCCTTTTCAGGATATCTTTCAAATCTTAGAAGAGTTCATTGGAAGTTCCTGTTAAGACGGTCCACATAAAGAAGACAAATGTGGAATAGTTGCTCGAAGGGTAGACCAGGATATTTCACTCATACATGTGCATTTTGTGCAGAGTTATTGCTACATGACTCTAACATCTTTTGCCTGCCCCTGATATTGATTTCAGAAGTGAGGCTCAGACCTGCCTATCCTGACTCAGCTTTGGGACTATTTTACAATTAATTAGGATATCATAAAATGATATTCTCTAAGTTATTTGAGTATATTTCTAATATAAAACTTGAAATATGAGTAGTGAACAAGAAAAATCCTAGTATACTAAAAATGTACTAATTTTTCTTGGCTATCTGTAAGACTTGTTTGAAGGAGAAGAATGCTTCTGTTTATGCCATTTTCCTTATAGATCATTTTCAGCCTATGTGACAATTGAGACACAAAGTAATTTCAGCACTGATTAAATAGAAAATTCTTAATCCTGAAACTTACCATATAAATACCCATTGCCTTAAAGAGGCTTAAAATTGTATCTATGAACAATAAAACTTATATTCATTTGCAAGTTAAACCAGAAAATAAACAACTAAGTTTATATACATAGCCTAAGAGTTTAGAAATAAAGATATTGCTGAGTTGCAAATGGATGTTTCTAAAATCTTATATAATGAAAATAAGAACACAAGAAAATAGAGTTCGCTTTTAAAATGTGATTATTAAATACCCTCTTCCTAATATAATTATATCTTTAAGTGTGCTTTTAAAAAGTTGAAGAACACTTTTTCACCAAGTATATATATTTTTAGTCAACAAATTTGCCAAGGGAAAGAGTATTCACATAATATTTTATTAATTCACTCATTCAAAAAACTGCTATGTCATCCACTATGCATTATCAACTATGTACATAACACCAAATCAGTTTTATTTTAAGGTTTTAACTGTTTCTTAATTTTGTTAACCTGAAAATTGTAATGATATCTTAAGAGGTGATATTGTAGATTTCATTTGATGCATACTTCAGATAATGAAATTATCTGCTTCACATGCCGCTTTTTAGATAATGGGATTGACATGATATTATCTTGAAGGTTTCTAAAGATTGTGAGAATTGAGTTAAATGAAAATAAAAAGGAAAGTTATATCGAATGATATTATTCTATCTTTGAAAATCTTAAAATGTAGAACCATATATTGTTTGAAGTTGTATTGGATTTAGTTGTATAACAAAAAGGTTGTTTAGATTTATTGTTCTTTGAAAGAAAATATGTTCTATAAGTGATCCATAGATGCAATGCAAATTTTTGACTATTGAATTTATTCTTACATATAAATGCATGAGAGTGTATAATAATCATTTTTGCATTTCAGATTATTTGGAGTTTAATGCAGAATTTATAGAACTGATTAAGGGAGTACAACTGAGTACATTTTAAAAATTATTGTATAGTTACACACATGAAAATACCTATCTTTATATCCAAAAAATTAGATTCCATGTGCATTCATTATTTTACCTTCAATTTTTGAGGCATGATATGCAAATTATGTACAAATATCAGTCTTGAATTAAAAAAAAATCAAGGCTTCAAGAACTATTGTCAAATTATTTAAGCTAGTTAATATTTAAATCTCTCTTGTCAACTATTTCATCTTTAATTAAATTTCTGGATGCTTACATTTATAGTAATAAGTCACAGAATAGATATTTATTTCTAAGACAAAAATGATATTTGCTATTGATTTATAAATTTAAAAAAGCAAACACTGTAAGTAAATAGATATGGCTTTTGATTACTGCTGACTCGGCATTTGTTGTTACCATTTACCCAGATTCTATTCTTACAAAAAAAAAAAAAAAAAAGCAATGCATAAACAAACAAAAGATAAACACAACCACCATATGGTTTAAAATTTGGCTTAAAATTTATATATGTTTGGTTTAAATATGTATTCAATTTGTAACTGGTATTTGATTAAAAAGCAGAATCCACACTAGGTTAGGGAGACACTTCATTTTATTTCATCATTTTTAAATTGATTATATTTATATTATATTTTGGTTTGGTTAAATAAGCTATTCTGATATGAGCCAGTTTTGAGAAAAATGTAAATTAATTTCAAAGAAGTGTTACCTATATAATTTACATATATATGTTTAAAATGAATTTTTACCAAAATGGTAAAAAATAAAATTACACAGAGTATCTTATAAAAAAAACCAAAAAACTGGTTCTCACCATCTTACCTTTTCTACCTTTGTTCCATTTTTTTGAGGCAAATTGATATCTTTCTTATTTTAGCTCTCCTGGTGATTGCTTGCATAATTCTTGAGATATACTAATCTTTCCTTGTTGATATATCAAATTTGGACAGTACATGTTTATGCACTGATTTATTAATATTTGCTACCTCTTTTCTTCTCAGCTTTCATATTTATATTTTAAGCTTTCTGTTTGCTAAGATATTTTCTTTAATTAATATAACAAAACCTCTCTGTCTTGTTTCATAGAATTTGACAAATATTTTGAGTCTCCACTTTGTAAAAGAAAGTATATTAGAAACTTTTTCCTTTCCTCTAGCACTCCTGACAATTTCAAGTCTCACATTCAGTTTATAACTATCTTTAGATACAATGAAGACTTTCTAACTTTGTCCTTATATTAGTTCTTATATTTGAAAACATATTATGACTATTCTAATATTGTTTAAATTGGGGTCAAATCTTTCACTAAGATTATATTTCCTTCTCACCTATATATTGTGTTAAACTTGAATCATTTTAAGTGAATATTCCTAGTATTTAGTATTAATATATTCTATTTTTTAAAAAAGCTTATTATTTGCTAAAAGACAAATTTGTTATAGTTTAATTATTAAACAATATTTGAGTTAGATTTTTCTGGATTTTTTTGATTTGGTTTGAGTTTTTAGTTCAGTAATATATTTGTATATGTGTATATGTGTGTGTTTTTATTAATTACTGATTAATAAAGCCTCCTTTATGCCTAGATCTTGCCTCTAGGAGACTTTCATTCCCCTGGTAAATTATTCCTTGTTTATTCCTTTAACCAATGTTTTTCAACAATTATTAAATATCAGATATTGTTTTAGACGTTTAGGTTATATCAATAGCAGAATATTCCTTAGGCTTTTATTTCAGGAAATTTTACTCCTTTTTGTATGTTAGAATCAATGTTCTTTTAATAGTCTGTACCTTTCTAATTCTTGATTTTTGTTTCATTTTTTTGGAGAATGTCCTAAAGGATGAATGTACCAGAGATAATATTTATGAGTCCATCAATATTTAAATGTGGCTTTATAGGGTCCTCACAAAATTTGTATTCATGTCCTTCTAGACTCCAATTTTTCCTCCAGAAGCACCAAGACATTTCTCTATCGTCTTCTATCAATATTTCTGATGGTTAGTCTCACAGAATTTTGTAGCAGGCTTACTTTCTTCTGCTCAGAAAGATTTAAGATCTTTAACTTAGGCATAGATTTCAGAAATTTTGTGAGAAGAATGCCTTTATCCCTTCTCTGGTTTTGAAACTGTTGTCTAGTATTTCATTGATAATTACTTCCCTTCCATCTTTTTTTTTCTTCTCTCTTTCTGATAATGATAAAATAAAGAGAATAATAAGAATAATTGAGAGGATAAAATAAAGATAAATATTATTTTATCATAGTTTTAATTCCAAGTATTTATTTTTGTTCTCTGATATTTGTTCTTTTTATTAAGGTAATATTTTATACTCTCAAATAATTTTGCAAATAAAATGCAGAGATTAAGTATATGTTTTCTCTAGTCTCCTTAATGATTTCTCCAGAGGTCAATATTTTTGTTAGATTTTGATTTTTCAATTTAATGTTACTGATTTTATAAGTAGACCAGCTTATTGACTCTCTGTTTATACTAAGACAATATGCTTGAGTACCTGCTATCTGCTTCCTTTATTTCTTTCTAGTAAATCATTTTTTTTTCCCCCTAGGCAATCCTAGAAGGAATTAGTGGAGTTTTCTTATAGGAGTGATTGACAAAGTTAAACAACTAATAGCTAGAATATACACATGAACAAGAAACAATGATTCTGTGTATGGTGAGCACCATTTGAAAGCAAATAAACTTCTTACAAAGTTAAAAAGTAAATAAACTTCACTAATTCCTTCTACACTACACTCACATATACTGAATGGGGACGGAGATGACATAGGGTTTAAGATCAGCATTATAGGCAAGGACGGGTCATGAGAGCTTTGGACTTGTTTCAGCACAGATTGGGAAGAGAGAGGGAGTCTAGCTAGAAAGCCCTATAACATTCCAGAATAAAATTAAGATGGATCTGAAGTAGAGAAGAATTAGTAATACATATCATCTATGAAAATTACTGAATTATGCAATTTGTAGTATGTGATATAAACTAAAAAAGGAAAAGATACACAAACATGAAGAAAAGAAAATAACTTGCCTAATAGAGAGAAGAGAAAATTAGGTCAAGGATGACTCAGGTGTGTAGTTTAGCTGCCTGAGTAGATGGTTTTGCTATCGATGACTGTAGACCATTCACAAAATTAGTTGTTAAAAGATTACTGATTCAGATTTAAACATGGTGCACATGAGAGGATACTGTGGCCTTCATATGGGATGTACAATGAATAGATGGGTTTTAGAAATCTGAAGTTTACTAAAATAGCTAAGGTTTACATTGTAGCCTGGGGAGTCGATTCCATATAGACAGCAATCAAAAGCATGATAATATCTGAGAAGATATAGTAGGAAATGTTAAAAAATGTAAAATAATCTGAAGAAGAAAACAAAGGAAACCTAAACATAAAAAAAAAAAAAGATAGTAAAAGAAAGGCATCAGAAAACTGACATATGATTAACAAAAAGTTAGGAGTGTTAAAAGAGATCATGAGTTTATGGCAATTGAGGGGGAAAATAGTTTCAGAAAATAGTATCAGAAAATTCTGACATTAGGGTTTTATACCAGTGGTCTCCTCTGTTTGGAATGCTTATTTACTAATTCCACTCGGACAATCTCCTAATTATCTTTCAGATCTAAGCTTAAGTACAATCTTCTCATAAAAAGCTTCCCAGACTATACAATCTAAAATAATTCCCCACTGTTATTCTTTTTATGATATATGGTTCTCCTAAGTTAGTTTTCCTATTACAATGATACTCAGATACATATATTTACTTAGTTGCTCATTCATGCTTATTTGTTTATTATTTTTCCCTCTAGATTAAAGAGCCATAGAGAAAGTAAGGTTCTTTATTTTCACTCATCATCATCACAAATTTAGCTCTGTTCCTAACACATAGTTATTAGTAACTATTTCTTGAACGAATGAATGAAATTAATAGAGAGGGAGAGGAAGATAGGGAAGAAAACACTTCCATTGGATTTTAAAAATGGAAGATTATTAGATAATTTATGAAGAGAACTGCAGGTAAACTAATAAATAATAATAATAATAATAATAATAATAATAATATGAAGAAATTAAGTATTTACTGTGTTTCAAGTATTTATCATTACTTTTCATGCATTCTCTCATTTAATACTCAAGACAACTATGCTAGGTTGTTATTTCCATCTCAGTTCTAAACATTAGACAATGGAGGGCAGACAAGTTTAAGTTTCCTCAATTAAGAAGAGTTGCAGCTTGGTTTCAAATCCATGTAGATATCATGCTTTTAAAATGCCCTGATTTTAGTGGGTCGAGGATTAAATGGAAAGTATTAATAAAATAAATAAAATGGGAAGTATTAGAAGGAGAATATATTCTACTTTTGAGAGTTTAAATAAGAGAATAAAAGAATGTTGTGTTGAGGATATTTGAGGATGGTACATTCCAGAATCTGACCATATTTATATACTAAGACTAAAAGTACTTAAGTTCTTGGTTATCAGATTTTTAAACAAGAGAGGTATGATGATTTGAAATCTTGGAGGGTTTTGCTGGACAAAACCAGAAGAGTTAATAATTGCTTTTATAATCTGTCAATGACATATCTTTTAGATATCACATTGTATAATAGAGAATCTTGAGAATGATAAGCACTAAGATAGTAGAACTGTTTCAGAATTGGACTTGTCCAAAGTTTAATGTTATTTAGTCTGTGAGCTATACAAAAATAAAAATAAAAACAAACAAAATGACTCTAGCATATGTCTAGTTTACTAATATAAAAATCCTAATATAATGACATTTATACATCAATTTACATTAAAAATTTCTGCAAAACTGGGTTTGAATAATTTTAGTGGTTGATATGTAAGCAAACAGTAAATCACCTTTTTTAAAAAATTTCTTTTCACACACATTATGTATTCTCAGTTCAGTGTAAGCTACTGTTGTGAATACATAAAAAATAATAATATATAGAGCATGACCTTTGCCTTCAAGAGGGCTAATAATGTATCTGTAGTGAGAGAAAAACATATGAAATAATTAGAGAATATTCATGAGGTAAACTGTGAAATTGAATTACATTTACAATAGAAGAAAACGAAAGGAGAGGTCAATGTCAGCTAAAGTAATCAAAAGAAAGCTACAAAGAGGTAGACTGGACTTATTCTGGGTCATGGGAAATATGATTAGATAAATAAAAAGAATGTGAGTAAAAATCACAGTAGGATAATAGCTAGAGCCAAGGCTTGCAGGTAACAAAGGGCAAGGGTCTTGAAGGATGTTAATGCTTCTTCAGACAGTTGAAGTCATCAGACCACAATCAAAAGCAATTATATAAAGTTCTCAACAAAAAGAACCAGAGGCACCGTAGCAGATATGCTGGCTGCTTGTAAAGTTAGAAGCAGCAGACCAACCAGATGGGACTGCAGACCCCAGAGATGGGGTGGATCTTTTTAAAAATAGGCCTCAAGCTACCCATTGAATTGAAAAGCAGAACCCAGAATCGTAATAGGTTTTGAAAAGAATGGGTGGAAAGAAACATAAGCCACAATTTTGTTTTTTGAGTCACACTCTACAAATGAAAATATCTTCAAACATGAAAGATGAAAGCATAGAGTACAAAATCTTTATTTTCTAATTCGAATTTTAAAAATGTTTTTCTACTTCAAATATTATATGAAACACCATTTATTATATCAAATATTGCAAACTGATATTTGATTGTATATTTAATTTCTCTAATGAATTAAAATAAAAATGTAATTCTTGGATAATAGCCAAATCAGCAATAATAATATTCATGGGATAACAGTGCTTTCTAAGATGATTGAAGTTCTTATAAAATTTATATTTATTCTGTTTATTTTAAAAACTATTATCTTTACTCTTCTTATGTTTTAGATATGGCTCATTTATCTTAAATCCTATACTAATTTTGAATTATTCCTTTCATGTATGGTTGTATTTAAAAATAGGTTGTAACTGATTTTGTTAATACCTCAGTGTTGCAATGGTTTGTTACATGTTAATCGTGAGTTTATTTGTCCTTGTGTGAACTAGATTTGAATTATATTACATGTGTGTAAAATGACTCCACTAACGTTAAACCTTAGAAATGTAACCAGCTTGTTTTGCTGAACTGAAGTTGTTTACCCCAAGAGTGAAACTGTTTTGACCAAGAGTGATAACCAGACATCCATGCCCCTGGCTGATAAGACACTGAAGACATCACCGCTACATATAAAATCTCCAGGACTCTCTGCCTGAATCAGAGCACTCTCTGTCTCACAAGAGTGTGTTTCTGCATCCCTTGGTTTACTTCTTGGCCTAAGACTCTGCCCATCCAAACGAGAGGCCTCTTCCGCTGATCGAGGTTGATCGACTGGCAACTGACCCAGCATTGATACAGTGCCGTTCCTGCTCATCGTGTGTCTGTCTCAGCCAGCATTGCCAGGTGGTCTGCTAGGACTGAAAGCCATCAGGATCTGGTATAATTAAACCTTAGCATGCTTACAATCTTGTTTGTTTGTGTGTCTGCATCCTTACTTAGTTGTTGTCTCACTGGGTTCTTCATATTTAACTATATTAAGCAAAGTGCTGTTATGGGTTCGAACTGGCTCAAGGGCCTTAAGGAACGAGTGAAGCCACGTGTGCATAAATAAGTCCAAAAAAGAGCTTGAATGGATATTCAGTTAGATCATGTATGTGTTCACCTACTTCATATAATTGATGTTGACATGACGTCTCTTGAGAATTTCAAATTTACCATATATCCTGGTACAATAGATGTGAATGTATGATTGAATGAGTAAAAAAATAAATACAGATTAATATATGAATAAAAAATTTTAGCTCATAATTTTTATGAACTTAAGAATCTAATGCTTATGGAATGTAAAAACACTTTTTTTTTGCTAATCATGTTTCTTATTTTCAAACTGAATAAAATATTATAAAAATTCATAGTATATAATTTTTTATTTGTTTTAATGGTCTTAATGAGCCTTAATTTAGGTCAATATTAGACAGAAAAAAATGAGCACTCAAAACTTTCTTTATGCCACTGTAATAAGAAGTTTTGTTTTTATTTGTTTGTTCCCCAGAATGACATGAGTAAAATAAAAATGGAACATTTAAATAGGTCATAGTATATAGAGTCAGTACATGATTTCTCTTTGTCTTAATCATTGTAATGTTTGAAAAAAACTATAGCTATTATTCAAAAGTGTTTTTTCCAAAATCATTACATAAAGCCAACATAACTTTACTATTAGACCCTTACATCAGAAGAAAACTATGTAATAGCTTCTATCATAATCATAGAAGAAATAAAATCTTAAACAAAATATTGACATGTGGAATCAAGATATTTTGAAGAAAATAATATATAATGCCTAAATTGGCTTTATTCTAATAATGCAGATGTGATATAATTTTTGGAAATTAATAAATAGAAATCACCACACTAATAGAGTAAATAAATAATCATATAATCATGTCATAGATGTAGAAAATGTATTTCATAAAGCTCAAAACAAGTTTATAATAGGAACATGATATGTGTAATATCTAAGAATTTTTAATTTTTATAAAGTCTCTTAATCATACAGTAAATGTGATATTTCATGATAACATATTGCAAACATTCCATTTGAAATTGACAATGAAAGATAGGTGCCCACAATTACCACTTTTATATATTTTGGGCAGTATAACAAGAAAAAGTGAGTGAAGATGAAATATGATTGCCTCTATTTTCAGAAGACATGAGAAAATCCAAAATAATCTATAAGCTAATTATTAAAATCTAGAAGCAAATTTTACAAAACTGATAGATTTAAAGTTATATAAATATGCAATCTGATTTCTATATATTGGAAATAGAGAAAATTAAAAAAAAATAAGATACTATTCTCAACAGTAGCAAAATTATCAATTACCTACAAAACAACCCACAAGAATTCTATAAATCAAGCAACATAATAATATCTAAAAACATCAAAGAAAATCAAACTAAATGGAAGGGTATATTACATTTATAGATTGGAATTTTCAAAATATTCCAGTACTCTCCATGTTTATCTATTATAATGCAATTCTTTTTAAAATATGACTAGTTTTTTTTCTTTTTTTTTTTTTAGGGAAATTGACCAGGTGATTTTCAATTTTATGTAGAAAATCAAAGGGGTAAGCATAGCCAAGACAATTTTAAGAAAGAACAACAAAATGGAGACTTAAACGATCAAAACTTATTATCAAGTGACAGTACTTAGGAAGACATGAAATTGGTGCATAGTGAGATAATATCAGAAACATATTTATATAGTCACTTGAGTTATGAAAATGTTAATTTTTAATGCAGAAAGGAAGCGATAGACTTTTCAAAATGGTATTTGATCTATTGAATAACCATATTGGGACAAAAAATGAGGATTTGGCCTGCTAACATACACAAAAATTAATTCCAGATGGATCATATATGTACATGTCAAAGGTAAAACAGTAAAACACTAGATGTAAATGTGAGAATATATTCATGACATGGGAGTAGGCAAAGTTTTTAAAAATAAGACACATGAAGCATAAGGAAAATATTGATAAATTTGATAAATATTGATAAATTCACTAAAACTAAGAATAACTGTTCATTAAAAGGTGTCAACATGAGGGTGAAAATTCAAACTTCTAAGATTTCTGCACTTTAGTTATCTGACAAAGTATTCCTATATGAAATAAACAAAGCATTTTAAACTCAATAAGATAAAAGACAGCTAGAAAGAAGAAAGTAAAATGCTTGAACAGGCATTTCATAAAAGTAGTAATCCTTACTATCAATAAACTTATAACAAAGTGCTCAACTTTATTAGTCATGGAAATAAAAATTAAAATTACTATTAGATGTCACTGCCCCCACTAGAATGTCTGCTTATAAAAAATGCAAAATAATATCAAGTATTGGTGAAGACATAAACAATTGAAACTTGCATATTGGTATTGTGGTGTATTGACGAGAGCATAATTTACTTCAATAGTGTTGGGAAATTGAGTTTATAAAGCTGAACATACATTAGCCTATTAAGATTTTATATACAACAAACATAAATGTGCATATACATGTGCCAAAAGAGGACATATTTAGCAGCACTGTTCTTGTCTCCAAATTAAAAACAATCCAAATACCCATCATCTATAGAATGATAAATATTGATAATAGACATTCAATAAAATACTAAGCAATAAAAAAAAAACCAAAGTGTTTCTAGACACAACATAGATAAATCTAACAAGCATAATGTTGAGTAAAAGAAGTCAGACATGCAAAACACACACACACACACACACACACACAATGTTTTATATCAAACTAGACAAAACTAATTTATTAGACAAAACAGGCAGACACCAAGATAGCAATAGTTAACTTTGTAAAATGATATCACTGGAAGTTCTGGTAATATCCTAATTCCTGATTCTGGTGCTGGTTATGTAGTAAAAATTCATCGAATTATAAAAGTTAGAGCTTCTATACTCATTTTTTTTATTAGTTACGTATGTATTTCCTAGGGCTGCTGTAACAAATTGCCACAAATTCTGAAGCTTAAAACAACAGAAATTTATTCTTTCACAGTTCATGATTCCCCAACCAAGGTGCTGGTTTCTTTGGGGGCTCTCAAAAAAAATCTGTTCATGCATCTCTCCTGGTTTCTGGTGGCTTGCAGCAATACCTGGCATTACTTGGCTTGTAGATAAATCACTCCAATCTTTGGCACTATCTTCATATGGCCTTCTTCTCTATATCTCTTTTTTCCTTCTCTGTCTTTTACAAGTATATTCATTGGACTTAAAGTTCGGCTTAATTACAGTATAAACACATCTTGATCCTTACCTTAATTACATCAACAAAGAACTATTTCCAAATAAAGTAGCATTCTAATGTTTTGGATATATCTAAATTTTGGGAGGAACACTATTCAGCTTATTACAGCTATGCTTCAATAAATTGTTTATATAAAAATATATACTTTCAAAACAATATTTAGCATTAGGTTAATCACGTGTTTAATGCTTACTCACGGGGGCGCATTAGTTTAGCTAAGTCTATTTTATGGAACAAATTGTATCTTGGGTCTCTTTTTATCATCAATAAAAATAACATAAAAAAGCACATATACACTTGTGTAACAAAAATGTTTTGTATTGAAGAATATATGAATGTTTTCCATCATCTATGCTAGATGTTGCTTAATTTTCCTTGACTTTGATAGATTTTAAATTTTAAATAGGATAAAACGAAAACAAAAAAAAACCCTGATTTTGTGGGGATAGACTACCTTTAAATAACTATATATAGAAGCTTAAAATAAGTGATTATAGAATGAATCCACTGTTATTGTTAATTCTATACCTTATTATGCTATAGAAATGAATGTGATCTTTAAAGTTAAAATTTGAAAATCAAAAAGGTTTTATTTCTAATATTGGTGCATAATTGAAAAAACAAACACATATCAAATTGCATAAATATATAATTTCATAAATATATAACTATAGCTTATTTATAAAATATTTATACTTTTTTAATTCTAGACAGTTTTGGATTTAGCCCTCAACTTTTAATACATTTCTTATTTTACATGCAATATGTTCATTATGATTTTCCATGTGACATATTAGAATATAGAATTATATATTTAATCCATATAATTTTTTAAACTAAATCTCAATTGCCAAATTAAGAAAGAAGTGCTTTAGCATTGTATGTTTATATGCACACCAAGATACCTTATCTTGGTTTTATGATGTTGTTTGTAATCTCTGGAGATACTAATGCTAATTTCATTTTTGTTGCATTCTTGGATAATCTGTTCTGAGGCTTTGTGTACTGCCGACATATAATGTTCAGATTTTATTTTTCCTTAGTGGAGACTGTTGTTTAGTTTTACTAGCACTAAAGCTTGTTATCATTCATCCTGCTCACTCAGCTGCAAGGTTCAATCCCTGTTCATCACGCTCTCTAATGCCCAATGTCTGTAACTTCCTTATAGCTTTTAGCTTTTGTTTATTGGTATAAGCTCTTTTTGCCCTTTAGGAAGATCATAGCTGATTTTTTGGTAAGAATCATTTAAAGATATTCTCTCACTTTCAAAATATAGTTATATATATGTACGTGTGTGTGTGTGTGTGTGTGTGTGTGTGTGTGTGTGTATATATATATATATATATATATATAGAGAGAGAGAGAGAGAGAGAGAGAGAGTGGAGAAAGTAAATAATGGATTTTTTAGTAATAATAGGCCTCAAATGGAAAATTAAATAGAGGAAACTATTAGAAAACTATTAGAAAATAGAGTTATAGTATCAGAACAACCAACATATAAAAGGTGTTTAAATAAAAAATAAAATAAAATAAAACTCTCTGAAAAACCATTGGTCTTCCAAATTGCCTGGGAGAAGTATTAAACACAACTGTCTCAGAATAAGTACACCTCTAGTGGTACAATGGCCACTTAATAAAATTATATAAACTTTTTGATCCCAAAATGTATGGATTGACTACAAATATTTGATAAAGTAACATGCTTCAGATAGAGGAAAATCTTCCATTCTATATCACATATATGTAATGTAACAGGTGATAGAAAACAGTTGTATGTGTGTGGCAGATGTTATAGGTGTTCCATTCCAGAAGTTTTGTTACTGCAAGTACCTGTAACTCTCCGCCTAATGACTTTCCCACAAGTATTTAGCTCTAAAGCAGGCTAGAAATGTTGAGTAAGTGGATACCTAGAAAGAAGCCCTTATCCATTGACAGACATTACAGAAAAATAATTATGGCAAATTTCTTATCTTATGGATGAGACAAAACATGTACACTGGCAATATCAGCTTCCCTAGGGGCTACTTAGACATTCTAGGGGCCTATCTGAGACCTACAGAGTCAGAATTTCTGGGAGTCAAGCTTCAAAATCTGCTTTAGCTAGATATTCAGGTACTCCTTATATCTGCTAAAATTTAAGAAGGATAAATACTAGGATTTAGAAAACCTTTCCTGAAAATGGACATGTATTGGTTCTTTATTGCTACTGAAACAAATCACCAAAAATTTAAATGGCTTAAAAGAACACTATTTTATTATCTTACAGTTATGAAAGTCAGAATCTTAATTTCAGTCTCATGGGGCTAACGTCAAGGTGGCAGCAGGGCTTGTTCCTTCTGAGAATCTGTTTCCTTGCTTTGACGGCTTCTAGAAGCTCTAAGTTTTACTTGACTCAGGTGGGATGTATTGATCACCCCTTTATCAGATTCATGTTCTACTCCAGGAACACACAGATCCCTGTACTCCCTTCTCTCTTCCTGAAGAGTTTTGCAAACTTAATTGGGTGGCTAGACAGAGATGAGGTGACTTTCTAAGTCCCCAACAGCTATACTGAGATTCCAATGCTAGGTGCCCAGAAGTTACCAAAAGAGGAGTCCCCAGTGTGAAGGTTTCAGCTATCACAGGCTTTGTGCAGCAGTAAGGTGCAGCCATTGGCTGAGGAGGCAAGTGCTGGGAGCAGAGGGAGAAATAGGGGCAATGGGGGACATCTTGGTCTTCCTGGCTCTCAGTGCTAGACTGCTGGAGTGGTGCCCATGAACTGCAAGGGGTACAAAAGCAGGTGGTGTGCCAGATTTGACCTCAGTGCTATAGTTTGCTGATCTCTGTTTCAAACCATCTTCAAGAAGTCATCACTGAGATGGGCTCCAGTTGCCCAAAGCAGTGACTTGCTCATATCAGTACCCACTATTTACTTTCTTCTATTTTCTGTCTCACAGACTCGACCTTCACTAATATTCTTGAAATAACTTCTCAAATAAACGGTGTGCACTTTAAATCCCTTTTTAGGACCACTGCTCATATAATACAACTAGGACGTGTTTTGTCTGGAGATGGTAGAAATGTTTTCTTAAAGTCCATCTTATTTGTTAAAAGTATAATAATTATATACTTGATTTCCCATGTAATATCAGGTTTTTAGTAAATAGAAAGATAATGTGCTTTTTTTCAAATACTTATATTTTCTACTTGTTTTCCCATTTGTTTATTTGCTTATTTTCATGGTGCTATGTATGGATGGGAGGATATAGTGATATTAATAAGGCAAAATCCATGGAAGATCTCTAAAGGAAACAACCAATAGAGGGGAAAATTACCTAAAAATATCAGAAAATTAATGATGACTAAAGGACCCTTCTGCATTGCAATTTGTTGCTTAACCTCTAATGACCGAAAATCATTCTGGAAGAATAAAGAATCAGTCGCGTTTTGCCCACTTGATGGGATATTTTCTAAGTCCACCTCAGTGCTCTGCTGAATGCTTGAATAATGTCTCTCCACTACACAGTGAAAATGCAAGTTTGAAGTCAGAAAAAAATACTTTCTTTCAATTCGATGAAGAAAGGAACCATTTTAAAACTAACTTCATATTAAAAAAACATATATGTTTTCCTGACTTAGGGCAACATAAGAATAAGATGCCAGTGATGGACATTTGTAAAGTTAATTTATATTTCAGTTCTGACTGAAACTGTTTTGGTCAGAAAATAAAATCCAAACTTAATTCATTACTAAAGAATGCTGTTTTTTTTTTCTTTTTTTCAAAAATATGTGGCTAATGAAACAAGAACCCACGTTTTACAATTTTTAACTAATCAAGTTAACAGTTTTCACAACATATCATCTTATAATATCATAATTAGGAAAAAAAACAATTCTTGTAGTGAAATTGTCACAGGCTAGATTCCAATTTAACTACATGGTTTTAGTGAGTAACAGGGCATGGAAATGATCTCTACAAACATGCAGCATAAGGAAATTTTATATCTATAGTCTATTTAGAATGTGATCACTACTGCCTTACTACCTCTGTGATTGCTCAATTTCTCAGGTAAAAATAAACAACATGTTTAAACAATTACACATAAAATTTAAAAAAAATGTCTATATGGAGACAGAGTTTGAGGCAAGTAGATAATAATCATGTTTCTTTTACCTGCACCCTTCCATACACACATAACTAAAAACAAATAAATAAGACCCATTCTCTCAATTAATAGTAAATTTTGTTTAGACTAAAATATCTATTCATCCTCTTAAAATTATTGTATTGTCTCAAATTTTCAGTATGCTTTATCATATGCAAGTATAGATATGTGTTAAGATTAGATAATGATGAGATTCAGATACAAATCTACAATATAGAGATTTACTCAGGTATGAGAATATAGTGATGGATATATATATATATATATATATATACACACACACATATATATGTATATATAGATATATAAATTCCAATAACTTTTGGACACATGACAATGAGATAATTCCTAAACTGGGAAACGCTTTCACTATTTTTTCAACATACACATTCTGAGAGAGGTAGCTTTAAAATCATATGCACTAATATAATATATTTGACAATTTATAAAATAAATGCAATATTGTTTCTATTAAAAATCATTAAAAATTGGCTGATCATGAGTTATTAATTAATGATTAATATATCTATGTATCTCGGAGCAGAAAGAATTGCATTTTGGAAAATTTGCAAGCATGTGAGATATTCGTATTTGTGAAAGAGATCGTGAGGCAGAAAGGGACAAAAACCATACAATTCCACTCATGTGGGACATAAAACAGAAAGCAACAAACAAATAAGCAAAACAAACTCACAGACACAGACAATACTATGGTGGTTACCAGACATGAAGAAGGGTAGAGAGGGGGTAAAGAAAGTAAAGGGAGTCAAATCCATGGTGAGGGAAGGACACTAAACTTTGTGTGGTGAACATACAATGCAATATGTAAAAGATTTATTATAGATTGTATAATTGAAACTTATATAATGTTATTAACCAATGTTAACCTAATAAATTTAATTAAAAAAATAAAAGGAACCATGAGGTAGAAAATAATTGAGAAATACTGCTTTAAGGATTTTATGACCACGGAACTCTCAGTTTTTAAAAGGAACCAAATAATAAAGCTTGTTCCAGAAGTATAATTGACCTAGTATGTTGATGAAGCCTCTTGTAGTTTCTCCATGACCAATTAATAGATGAACAATGGCACATGTCTTCTTCCATAGTACATGATAAACTTTTAGTGAACATGCACTGTACTGTCTCTCCCACAACAACTCTTCAAATCATCTAACAAAAAGCTGTCTACAGTGGTTCAGACAGACAATTTTTGTAAATCTCACTTTATCTATAATTACAAAATGTCTATAACTACTCAGCTGATCTAGCATTTTGCATATAATAATTCTAATTAGAGAAAACAGATAAACTATGTCTTATTTTTTAAAAAAATATTCTTTATTCTCTGTATTTATTGTTTTAAATAGATATACTAAAGTCTCTACATTATTTTTATACTTTTTTTATTTTTTGAGATTTAATTCACTACAGTAAAGTCTGTGTATTTAAAGTGTACAATTTGAAAAGTTGTGACAATGTATATACCTGCAAAATAATGAATACAATCAAGATATTGAACCCATCTCTATAACTTATAGAAGTTTCTGTATGTCTTCTTGGTAATCACACTCTCCTACCTAATATTCCCTACCTATCCCAGGCAGTAACTAATCTTACTTCTATCATCATTGATTAGTTTGAATTTTCTATAATTTTCTATAAATTAGGTTATATAATATATATTTTGTGGTTTCTTTCATACAGCATAATTCCTTTAAGATATATATCAATGTTGTTGCATATAACAATAATTCTATCCCTTCCCTTCCTTCCTCTCTTCCTTTTTTAGCTGAGTATTATTCCATTGTAAAGACATATACCATTTGTTCATCAGTTCATCTGTTCACTTATATTTTGATATTTCCCAGTTTTAGGATATTATGAATCAAACGGCTATGAAAATTTGTTTAGAAGTCTTTGTATGGGCATTTTCTTTCTTTCTACTTTTTTTTGTCTTCGGTAAATGCCTTAGCTGAATATATTACGGTATATGTTTAATCCTTTAAGTTTCAAATATATCATATCTGTTTCTATTCTTTCATATATTCTTTGTTGCCCTTTTCCTCCTTTCTGCCTTAATTTATATTAATTGAGTATTATTAATAATCCCATATATCACCTTGCTTGACTGATTAGCTATAAATATTTGTTTAGTTGTTTTAGTGGTTGCAAGTTTATAATATATACTTTCAAGTTTTCAAAATTTCAAGCGATATTGAAATTTTGAAAACTTGAAAGTATATACTATACTATACTGACTATTCTGTTACCGTTGTCATACATTTATTTCCTCATGTGTTAAAAACTACATGACATTGTACTGAAAAGACACTAAAAGCAGTTTGAGAAGGGTTGGGTGTGTCATGATCTTAAGAAATCACCAGAGGGTGGCAATCTATTTTAGAAAGGTTGATGGAAACTCAGATATACTTTTGTCTACATGTGGAGTGGGAGGAAGGACTCAATGAAAGAACAATGGCTTCTGATAGCACTTCTGTCCTGGAGAAAGCAGCTTCTCCAGCTCTTGCCCTCAAGCCAGACAATTCTGTTCCTCCCTGGCACTTTTTAAGCAGCTGCTCCAGTGCTGTAGCTCAGAAAGAGTGAGTCCTTCCGCAAGTAAGTCTGCATACAGGCCCCTTAAGAGGAATGCCAGAGATTCTAGCCGCCCTCCATCTCATTCATCCACAATCTCTGCTGATTTTCACAAACTGAAGTTGTGGGGACTACTCTTCCTGGCACTGGAACCCTGGGCTGGAAAGTTTTGTGTGAGGCTGAGACTTCTGCACCTCCAAGAAGACCTCTCCACTTGAGATATTGCAATTTTTAGCTACACACATGTGTGTGGGACCAGCCAATTCTACATCCCTCCCTCTTTTACTAGCTTCTTCTATATGTCTTTAGTTGTAGGACTTCTGTTCAGCTAGACTTCAGGCAATTCTTCATAATGGTTGTTTTGTAGTTCAGCTGTGATTTTATTGTGGTCATGAGAGGAAGCTGATTGGCTGGAGGCGATGAGAATGAGGGTGAAATTGAGCCAAAGCAAAGTATGAAACAGGCTTTATTAGGATCCGCGGGCGAGATTCACTGGTCCAGCAAAGGGGCCAGGGAAGTCGCACATGCCCGGGGTATAGCCGCGATTTTTAAAGATTTTGGCCCAGTCCGTCAGTGGGGTTACAGGGCGGGGACTTTTCTGTTTGGCTGATCTTGCTACCCAGGAAGTCTCTGCTGTCATGTGGATTCAATGGTGACACATATTTTTGGTTTCATATAAATGTATGTATGTATGTATGTATGTATGTATGTATATGTGTATATATGTCTAAGACTTTATTTTTAAAAGATTTTTTACTGTGGGGAGCCATTACGAGGCACTGAAGCAGCTGCTAAATCTGCTTAAACAATGGTTTTAGGAAGCAGGGCTTTAAGTTAAACATTACTGACCCTGGTGAGGAGATTTGCCTCCTAAAGAAATCCTTTTAAGATAGTCGAATGTTTTACAGCCCAGAAAGCAAGGACGTTTGTACCCTGAGAGAAGGATGTATAAGAATTTATGTAAACGTCAGCATTCCTATGGTAATGTACTCTGTGCTTAGGTACAAATAGGCTGGGTTAAATAAACTTGAGGCTGCAGCATTGACTCTATGCCCTCCCAAAGAACTTTCTTGTCTTCTCTTTTTTTCCTTAGGCTTCACCCCCCTCTTTTAGGTGCTGTTCCACTTTAGCCGGCTGGCTCCAACATTTTACTGGGTATAAAATTCTAAGTTGACAATTCTTTTCTTTCAGTATTTGAAATATGTTGTTTATTGTCTCTTTGCTGGCATTGTGTGTGATAAAAAATATGCTATCCTATCTCTGTACCTTGGTACAGAACTTTATTTTTATTGCTCTTGTGATTTTTCTTTTTAACACTGGCTTTGAGCAATTTTTATATAAAGTGACTTTGTGTCATGTGCTTTGATTCATTGAGTTATTTGGATCTCTGGAGTTTATAATTTTTATGAATTTGGAATAACTTTAGCTATCATTTCTTCAAATTTTTTTCCTGCTTTTTCATCTCTCTTCTCTTTCCTGGAAACTAACATTATACATATATTAGGTTAATTCTTGACACACAACTTATTTATGCCTTTTTGTTCTTTTTAATCATCTTTATGTTTTATTTTCAAGTTTCTATTTCTATTCGTTTTCTTCAATTTCATGAATACTTTCTTTTGTAATATCTAATTTGCCATTTATGTGATCCAATGTATTTTTCATTTTTGCCATTGTAATTTTTTTCCTTCAGAAGTTCAATTGAGATTGTTTTTTATATCTTTAATGATTACTTAATTTGAACATTTAAAATACAATTATAATAACTATTTTAAAGTTATTGCCTATTCGTTTGTACAGTTTTATATTTCGGGATCAGTTCGAATTGATTGATTTTCTCCTCATTATAGATTGTATTTTTCTGCCTTTTTGCATGTCTGGTAACTTTTTACTAATTGATAGGCATTTGTACATCTTACTTTCTTTAGTAATAGATTTTTTTATTTTTATAAGTTAATCGTGTTTTGTTCTGAGAGTTAGTTGATTTACTTATAAAGTATTTAATCTTTTTAGACCTTACTTTTAAGATTACATAAGGATAATTACATAGGATAGAGCATCACTTATTCTGTGGCTATTTATGTTATGAACTTTTTGAGTACTCTACTCGGTGTTCCATGAATCGTGAAATTGTTCTGTCTTAATAAATTTTTATTCAAACCACTTCTCTCTTGGATGAATTATAATTTACTTTTTATACTGAGCTTGTTTTGTCATTTTATTTTTATTTCTTCTCTAAGCAAAGTCAATACTCTTTGAATCTATTTTAACATTACTTTCCATTTTATTGTTGCATTTTAAATTTCTGATTTTTTTCTTTCATGAACTTTTTTGAATATTTTTAAATTAATTTTATTTCTAAATGGTATAGTTTTCCTTTACTCTGTCAACATTTTGGGGGAGAATCTCAGTACCTCAAATTTTTTGATTCTCCTTACCTGTTTTCATTTTACAACAATTGTGTGTGGAATTGGACAGATAGTCCCATACTTAAACATTTCATAGGTCCCTGACATTATGTCATCAGTGTATTGATAAATTTCATTAATAAGAATAGGTTGTTTTTGTGGGAGCAGTGAATTTTATTTCTTATTTTCTTCTCTACTATAAAGGTAAATTTGTATGAAATTCATCCGCCATATTATTCCTAGGCATTTCATGGGCAGATTCTTAGTTCATAAATACCATTCTTAGTTTATAAATACCATTTACTATACTGCCAAAATACTGTTTTGGCAGTATAGTAAAATACAATTTCTTTAAAGATGAAAACAGTTCTTATTCTCTTTTGTTTTTTCAATAAAAACTTTTCATTTCTGTATATTGCCTTGTCTCAAACGGCTACTTACTCTTTTCTATTAATCACCTTCTCCTCCAGGGCAATGTATCTCTAGGGTTTCTCCTTCCATTCTCACTAACTCTAAAGTTTCATCCTTGGAGCAAGTAATCTGTATTACTAACTTCCAGAGTTTTGTTTACAAATTTAGTTCTTAATGTTGGATTGTTCTTTCTGGATACATTTATGTCTTTGATCTGACTTTAGTTTTTATACCCCTTTTCTCTTTTTCATGGAGTCTCTTAAATTTCCTATAGTGGGCTGAATAGTGTCCCCCCCAAAGCGTACGTCTACTTGGAACCCTAGGAATGTGACCTGATTTGAAATAGGGGCTTTGTAGATATAATCAAGTTAAGATGACAACATAATGGATTAAGGTGGGTCATCAATCCAATAAGACGTGTCCTTATAAGAAGAGGGAGATTTGGACACAGATTCACAAAAGAAAACACTATGAAACAACAGGCAAGGAATAGGGTGATGCATCTACAAATCAAGTGATGTCAAGGTGGCAGACGACCAGAAGCTAGGAGAAAATAAAAAAATAGTTTTTCTCAGAGCCTCCAGTAGAAATCAATTTTATTGGTACCTTGATTTTGGATTTCTGGCCTTCTAAACTATGAGAGAATAAATTTCTCTTGCGTTAAGCCATACAATTTGTGGTAATTTGTTACAGCAGTTAATTTGTAGAACTCCTTTCACTCTTTATGTTAATAAACTTGCAGCTGAAGCAGGAGATTCAGTTGTAGATCTTTTAGGGCATGCTTTTTCACAAATTAAAATGATATCCTCTATCTTCTAGTAATAATGAAGGTTTCTGTCATATGAGATTATATAATGTCACAGTGTTTGAAAAATATGTGAAAAGTGTAAGGTTCATGTGGATACAATAACCCTTGGTCCTACCTTTTTGTCGCCTTTTTAAGATGTGTCCAAGATATAATCTTAGAAAAGAAAGAATTTTTCAGATAGTAGACTCAAATGCTACAGAGGACAACAGACTTGGGAGCCATTTCTAAGGGGGGGAAATAGCCTACATTAAATTTTCTACCTCCAATTTTGAGTGTCCTCTTTATGTTTCCCAGAAGTATTTCAGAATTTCTATAAACCACTGACTGCTGTAAACTTCTCACTTTTCCCCTTTCTTGAGATAATTGCTCAATGTGGCTATTTTATACAACTTCACCGTTGTATTTTTGTGCGTGGTGAGAAAGCAACTTTATTTTTTTGTGGTGTTGTTATTATTTTACATGATAGGTTCCAGATGATATAAATGAAGGATTACAGTGAAGATTGTGAGACTTCAAGCAAGATGCAGTGATTACTTAGAACTTTTGAAGTAATTTCCTTTGAGAGTACATGGGTGATCAAGAGGGCAGACTGTGGTATATTTTACTGTTAGCTACAATTGTTTGCTTCCTATAAGAGCATAATACATCCTTTCTCATTGATATGTGAGTTATAGTGCCTCTTCTAGTGAGGGAGAAGAATACATCCACACTACATTAATTTTGTGCATGACCATAAGATGTGATTTGGCTGTTTGAGTGTGAGCAGATATGACTTAAAACACATCTGAGTAGCAAAAACAATTTTAAATTTTTATTAGTTATTTTAATTTTTCTCTTTGCCAATAGCAGAGATGTCCCAAGTAGAGATTTTTCCTTTAGTCAAAGTTCAAAATGGAAAGACACATGGTTCAGAGTAGCTGCTGCAGATATATAGCCTTTGATAGAAATATTTCATGCCAGTGAATTTTGGGTGCCATTTGTTACCACAGCAAATATGACTAATACAGCCATTAGATATTTAAAAATATGAAAACAACCACAAAACCAACAAATTTAATAGTTGGCAGATGGTTAATATGTGGAATAAAATTTTGTAAATTCTTTCATCTTACACAGCTTAGATGCAATTCATATTTTTCTAATGCAAACTAGCACTTAATTTTTTTTTCCCTTAATCATCTTTCTTCTTTGTTGTGGTTAGCAGCATTTATCGCAGTTTCGCAAATGTATGCCCTCTGCAGTGGAACTTTACAGCAGCTTATTTATAATTTGGAGTCTTTTTCCTCATCCTTGAACTGGGCTATCTTTATGATGTGCTCTGGGTAATAAAACACAAAGAAAATGATGGTGTATTAGTTCTGTGTTTAGGCCTCAAGTGGTACTGAATACTTCCGCCTATTTCCTGGGACTCATGCTATCATTGTGAAAGCAAGCACAGGATAGCCTGCTGAAAGGTGAAAGACAGGGGTGCTGGAGCCAACTCTTGTTTACTTCCTATGGCCAATTTGTGCATTATTTTTCCAACTTCATATTCAGTTACATCACATAGGTGTACTAAAATTACTTCAAGACTGAGTTTCGAGGGTTTAGAAGGAAGATAGTGGACAAGGTAAAAACAGGTTCATCTCCTCCCAGGTCCTCACTGAAATTACAAGCAAATTATAAAATAATCAACGTGGAGAATTACCTGAAGTCCATCTGATGGTAATACCTACACCTGATAATATAGAGGAGCCACAATGAAACCAGTAGAAGGGGCAAAGTCACAAATTGGGCTGGACCTACATCTATGGGTAGTGGAGGAACACCGGGAGGGAGAGTGAGGCTGCAGAGGCTCTTTTGAAGGAGAAGCAGGTCCTGGTCTCATTTGGGGGCTCCCCAGCCCAGGGTCCCAGCCAAGGGAAGAAGAGATTCCAATAACTCTGACTATGAAAACCAGAGAAAATTCCAGCCATCTGTATGAGATTGAAACCTTAGACGACCCTTTGAAGGAGACACGCACAGGCTTTATGACCTTCGGACACTCAAAAGGACACCAGAGGATATGTGAGAAGCTCACGTGATATTCATACTGGGAAAGCCTGCATTATCTGGCACCAGAACAAGGGCTGGAATGGCAGTCACCATTGTTTCTTACTCTGGCCCCCTTACCTGGCAATCTACAGACTGAACCAGCTTGACTGTGCAGACTCCTTCCACAGAGCCATCAGGAAGCTCTGGCCTGAGGGGATCAGCTAGCCCCATTCAACCTGCAGATTGCCCTGGGGCTTTTGTTGTTGGATGGCTGCCAAGCCCTGCACCCATTCAGGACCAAGCATTCCAAGCCTGCAGCCAGCACTGGGAGCCACATTTCCATTCCCAGCTGGCGGCCAATGCTGTAAATCACATTTCCAAGATAAAGTCAGGCAGATCACTGCTGCAGACACAGACTTGCGCAGATCTCTGAGATCTGTGGGCCAGCCTCAGACAGCAGCTGGTCTTGCTGTGATCTGTGACTTCTATGAGAGTGCGAACTATTAATAAAGTTGCAGCAGAACTGAGGGTGTATTAATCTGACTGTCGTTGTCCCTCTGAGACCCTACCCCAATTGCCTTCAGTGGCAATTTATGTGAACTGCCAAAGCCCTGCCCCTCACCTTTCCTGATCTCCCAATCCACACAGCTAACAAACTTTAGCTAACACTGGGCTGGAACTAAACAGAAATCAGTGGCAAGCAGACCTCTGCTGCCTGAAAGAGTTGCAATATTGCATTGGGGGAGTGCAGGGGTCTGTGGGACCACCCTAGACAGCAGCTGGTCTCACCGTGATCGGTGACTATAGTGGGAATGCCCAGACACAGAAGTTGCAGCAAAATTGAGGCTATATTGGCCTGACGGCCCTTGTCCCCCTGAGATCCCACTTTACCCAAGCCACAAAGTGCCTGCAGCCCATTGACAGGCAGCTTCCCATGCCCTACTTGGCTTTTGGGTTGTGCGGTCTGCGCAAGCAACAGGCCTTGGCTAACATAATGAGTGCATTTCGAGGAAAACCATTGTGGGCATATCACTACTGCCTGTATGAGCTGTAATATCTCTTGAGGGGGTCGCAGGGGTCAGTACTAGCCTGATGGCCCTTGACTCCCTGAGCTCCTGTGCTATCCAATACACAAAGTGTCCACTGCACATTGATAGGCAGCTGTCACTGCCCTGGGGTGATGTATTTAGGCCCAAGGTGGGTAGCAGCTGACCTCGCTATGATTGAAAACAGGTTCAAGGAGCCACAGAGAAAGAACTGGCATGTAAACTGACACTGAAGTGGCAGGGGGAATTTTACTCAATAGATTTAGGAGACTCCCGGGTACCTTGCGCTACCCAAAATGCATATAGCTCAGAGACTCTTCCAGTTTCAGAGACTTACAGGCAACTGACAGGCTTTGAGGAACACTTGTCCCTCTGCTAAATTGCCATAGGTCAGGGATGGGGGATAACGGACTGCTGCCTACTGCATTGTCTCTTCCACTTACCTATAGACCCAGCACAGGCAACAGCCATCTCTTTGTAGTTCCCACTGGGTAGCCCTGAGCAATCAAAAGCATAGGCTGACCTTAGCCTATGGGCAAGCCCCTCCCAAGATACTACAAAACCAAAGCATCCAGAGGCTGGCACCAGAACCCAACATAGCAAGTCCTGACTAGTCCCATTAGTTGTACACACAAAAGATGGTTGCAACAAGTACGCAAGCCTGCTAGGGCAAATCCCACTCAGTGGGGTCAGCTGCTACACAGCAACTATTCCTATAATTAGTCAGCCAGAGCGTTTATCCTATCCACTGATCTACTAATAACAATAAAGTCTTGATGACAACAGAAGATCACACGCAACCCACACAAAGATCATGTCCAGAGTCCCCGGCATAGGAGATCAGGGAAGGTGTACCACTGGGCCACACAAGACGCAGGAGGCCATCTGGCCAAGGCTGAGAGATGAAACAAATATTCCTGACACATAGAAACTAACACAAAGAGGCTATAAAATGAGAAAACAAAGATATAAACCAAAAATGAAACAACCATAAATGAAATAAGCCATAAATAAAAATAAAAAAAAAATCTACAGAAAATAAGTTAAATAAAATGGAGGGAAGCAACCTACCAGAAACAGTGTTCAACTTATGGCTAGAATGGATGAGCACAATGAGAACAACAGAGAGATAATAAGTATAAAAAAGGGCATAGAAACCATTAAAGAGAGCCAGACAGAAATGAAGAATAAAATAACTGAAACGAAGAATAAACTAGAAGGATTCAATAGTAGATTGGATGAAGCGGAAGATCAAGTCAGCGAAATGAAAGACAAGATAGCGGAATAAGAATAATGAAAAGAAAAAAAAATTTAAAGTGAAAATAGTTTAAGAGACTTTTGGGACAACATGAAGTATAACAACATTCGGGTCATAGGAGTACTGAAAGGGGATGAGAGAGCAAGGATAAAAAATCTATTTAAAAAGTAAACACAGAAGACTTTCCTCACCTGGCAAAGGAATTAGACATACAAGTTTAGGAAGCACAGAGTCCCAAACAAGAGGAATTCAAATAGACCCACACCAAGACACATCAGAATCAAAGAGAGAATCTTAAAAGCAGCAAGAGAAAGGCAGCTAGTTACTTACAAGGGTACCTCCATAAGAATGTCTGCTCATTTTTTCATGGAAACTTTGCAAGCCAGGAGGTACTGGTAAGAAATATTCAAAGTTATGAAAACAAGAATCTACAACAAAGAATACTCTACCCAGCAAGGGTTTTGATTAAAATGGAAGGTGAGATAAAGAGCTTCCCAGACAGAAAAAAAATTTAAGGAATTCATCACTAACAAACCAGTATTATAAGAAATGTTAAAGGGACTTCTGTAAAAAGAGAAGGTGTAAAAAAGAAAATAGAAATAACAAATATGAATAATAAGATGGCAATAACTATGTATCTATCAGGAATCACTTTAAATATAAATGTATTCAGTGCTCCAATTAAAAGACATAGAGTAACCGAATGTATAAGAAAACAAGATCCATGCATATGCTGTTTACAAGAGACCCATTTCAGATCAAATGACATTCACAGATGAAAAGTAATGAAATGCAAATGGAAATGAAAAAAAAAAAAAGCCAGGGTAATAATACTTGTATCAGACAAAATAGACTATAAAACAAAGTCTATATTAAGAGACAAAAAAAGGACATTACATAATGATAAAGGGATCAATAAATCAAGAGGGCATAACCCTAGTAAACATAGCAAACATATGTGCTGCCAGTATAGAAGCACCTACACACATAAAGCAATTATTGACTGACATAAAAGGAGAGATCAACAGTAATACACTCAGTAATAAAGTAGTAGACTTTAACACCCCATTGACACCAATGGACAGATTTTCCAGGCAAAGAATCAACAAGGAAACCCTGGGCCTAAAAGTCACACTAAACTGGATGGATTTAATAGATATTTTCAGAGCATTTTACTCCAAAAAAGGAAAATACACATTCTTCTCAAGTGCATATGGAGCATTTTCTAGGATAGACCACATTAGGACACAAAACAAGTCTCAATAAATCTAAGAAGATTGAAATAATATAAACCATCTTCTCCAATCACAATAATAACTAGAAATCAACTATAAGAAAAAATATTGGAAAATATACAAACGCATGGAGGCTAAATAACATGCTACTAAACAATGAATGGGGTATTAATGAGATCAAGGAAAAAAAATGAAAAGATACCAGAGATAAATGAAAATGAAAACACAATGACTCAAAATCTATGGGACACAGCAAAAACAGTCCTAAGAGGGAAATTCTTAGCAATACAGGCCTACCCCAAGAAACAAGAAAAAGCTCAAACAAACGATTTAACCTTACACTTAAAAAAAACTAGGAAAAAAAAAAAAAACAGCTAACAAAGCCCAAAGTGAATAGAGGGAAGGAAATAATAAAGATCAGAGTGGAAATAAATGAAATTGAAAAATAATATAAAAGATAAATGAAAGCAAGAGCTAGTTCTTTGAAAAAATACACAAAATTGATAGAACTTTAGCCAGACACATCAAAGAAAAAATAGAGAAAACTTGAATAAATAAAATCAGAAATGAAAAAGAAGAAATAACTATGGACTCCACAGAAATACAAAGGATCATAAAAAAATATTATGAGCAGTTATATGCCAACAAATCTAACAATCTGGAAGAAATGGACATGTTCCTAGAAACATACAACCTCCCAAAATTGAGTCAAGAAGAAATAGAAAATCTGAACCAACTGATTACCACCAATGAAATAGAATAACTAACCAAAAACCTCCCAAAAACAAGAGTCCTGGACCCGATGACTTCATAAACAAATTTTACTGAACATTCAAAGAAGAATTATCACTCATTCTTCTCAAGCTATTCCAAAAACTTTAAGAAGAGGGAAGGCTCCCTAACTCTTTTTATGAGGCTGCCATTACCTTGATTCCAAATCCAGGCAAAGACATTACAAAACAAAACAAAATGAAACAAAACAAAAACAAAACTGTAGGCTAATATCTCTTATGAACAGTGATGCAAAAATCCTCAACAAAATATTAGCAAACCAAATTTAGCAATGCATTAAATACATCATACTCCATGATCAAGTTGGATTTTTTCCTGGGATGCAAGGTTTATATGACATCCGCACATAAATTATTGTGATATATCACATTAACCAATCAAAAGATAAAAACAATATGATTATATCAATAGATGCAGAAAAGGCGTTTGACAAAATCCAGCATCCATTTATGATACAAACTCTCAGCAAAGTGGGAATAGAGGAAATATACCTCAACGTAATAAAGGCCATATATGACAAACCTACAGCTAACATAATACTCAAAGAAAAAGGCTGAAAGCATTTTCCTTAAGATCAAGAACAAGACAAGGATGTTAACTTTCACCACTCTTCTTCGACATTGTATTAGAAGACTTAGCACAGCCATAAGGCAAGAAAGAGAAATAAAAGGCATCCTAATTGAAAAGGAAGAAGTAAACTCTTGTTATTTGCCGATGACATGATACTATATATAGAGAACCCTAAAGATTTCACCCAAAAACTGGTAGAACTGATCTCCGAATTCAGTAAGGTATTAAGTTAAAAAATAAATCTTCAGAAGTCAGTGGCATTTTTAAACACTAATGATGAACTTTCCAAAAGAGAAATTAAGAAAAAAAAATTTCATTTATAATTGCATCAAAAAGTATAAAATATCTGGAAATCAAATTAACCAAGGAGGTGAAAGACCTGTTTCAGAAAATTATGTTATTGAAAAAAGGAATTGAAGAAGATACAAATGAGTGGAAGAATATACCATGCTCACGGATAAGAAGAATCAACATCATTAAAATTGTCATTCTACCCAAAGCAATCTGTAGATTCTATGCAATCCCTATCAAAATATCAATGGTATTTTTCAGAAAGCTAGAACATATAATCTAAAATTTATATAGAACCATAAAAGACCCAAAATAGCCATGGTAATCTTGAGAAAGAAGAAGAAATGTGGAGGTTTTACACTACCTGATATTGTGCTATACTACAAGTCTACAGTAATCAAAACAACATAGTACTGGCATAAAAACAGATACATTGATCAATGGAACTGAATAGAGAACCCAGAAATAAATCCACACCTATACACTCACTTAATACATGACAACGGAGGCAAGAATATACAATGGGGTAAAAAACAGTCTTTTCAGCAAATGGTGTTGAGAAAATTGGACAGATACTTGCAAAAAAAAAAAGAAAGAAAGAAAGAAAGAAAGAAAGAAAGAAAGAAAGAAACTGGACCACCTTCTTACACTGTTTACAAGAATAGACTCAAATGAATTAAAGACTTAAATGTAAGCTCAAACCCATAAAACTTGTAGAAGAAAACATAGGCAGTAAACTCTGATATTACTAACAGGAATTTCTTTTCAGATATATCTTCCTAAGCAAGGGGGAAAAAATAAAAAAAAAATAAACAAATGGGACTACATCAAACTTAAAAGGTTTTGTACAGCAAAGGAAACCATTCTCAAAATATAAAGACAATGGACTGAATGAGAGAAAATATTTGCTAATGATACATCTGATAAGGGGTTAATATCCAAAATATACAAAGAACTCATACAACTCAACAGCAAATGAAAAAAAAAAAAACAATACAATTGAAAATAGGCAGAAGACCTAAACAGACATTTCTCCAAAGAGGAAATACAGATGGCTAATAGACATATGAAGAGATGGCCAAGGTCACTAATCATCAGAAAATGCAAATTAAAACCATAATGAGATATCATCTGACATCTCTCAGAATGACTATCATCAATAAATTAAAGAACAACGTGTTAGTGAGAATACGGAGAAAAGGGAACCCTCATACACTATTGGTGGGATTGCAAATTGGTACAGACTATGGAAAAAGTCTAGATTTTTCTCAAAAAATTAAAATCGAATATGCCTTTTGATCCAGCAATTGCACTTCTGGGTATATAGCCAAAGAATATCAAACAATAATTTGTAAAAATCTATGTACCCTGATATTCAGGGCAACACAATAGCCAATATATGGAATTAATCTAAAAGCCCATCAACAGATGGTTTCATAAAGCTGGAACAAGAAGTTATGGTTCATATATACAATGGAATATTACTCAGCCATTAAACAAAATGAAATCCTACCATTTGTAATGACATAGATAAACTTAGAGGTTATTATGCTGAGTGAAATAAGTCAGACAGAGAAAGATAAAAACTATATGATTTCACTTATATGTGGAATCTAAGGAACAAAAAGATCAAAATAATCAAAAAGAGACTCACAAATATAGTGGACAATTTGGTGATGGACTGAGGAGAGGGTGTTTGGGGAACTTGGAGAAAGTGGTGAAGGATTAAAGAAGTACAACTTAGTAGTTGATAGATGGTCACAAGGATGGGAAGAATGGCATAGGGATTACAGTTAGCATTCATATATTGGCTAGGTGGAAAATCAGAGGAGAGAAGGAGTAATTAGGGTAATTGTTTTATAAATTATATAAATGTCTAACCAATGCACTGTATACTTGAAACTAAAATAAATAAAAGCAAAAGCATTCAAAAAATAAATGTCTTCTAAATTTTATCTCTTCATCCTGGGGTCCAAATTCAGTCAATTTTTCAACATTTGAAGTCCTTAAATTTCTAAAAATTTTTTTTTCTCTTTTATTCTTACCTGTAAACTGGTTATTTTTTCTGAGGGTGTCTCTTTGTTTTAATATGTTTCTTAAATAAATCACCAGCAACTGAAATACACTACTGATATTTGTTTCCTAATCTTTAGATCTAAAATTATTTTAGATATCCAATCTTTCATCTAAATTATTTCAAAAAAATTCTATAAAATATTTCACCAATGTAATTTTTAAATGTTGATAAAAGTTCTATTTTACAATATGCTAAATTTATAAGCCAATGACATAATCTGTTTTTAAGGTAGTACTCTACTTTTGATACCATGAACTGGGGATTCGTCTTTACATTGTATTCCCTCAAGAATGTAATTTGATGGATACTCTACCATCTACAGAGATGTAGGTTGCTGTAGCAGTGGAAAGGCAAGATGGCAAAGTATGCCCTATTTCCTAGAGGTATCTACTCTTTTAAAAAATCACATGATTTCATACAATGCTTGATGTGGTAAACAATAACACCGCTATTTCCTAGAAAGAGGAAAAGCAGATATTTAAAAATAACACTGATGATTACCATAGTATCTATCAAAAGAATAAATAATAGATTACATATATCACAAAGAAAGAATGACATGATTAAGCAAGAAAGACATGGCATCTACTGAAGAAGTTATTCATTTTTTTTTTTTTCTAGTGCATTGATACAATCACATGCAGAGTGTAGACTGGGTGTAAATGGAGAGCTAGCATTTGGATGCCTGCCACACAGAGAGTATCAATGACCCGTTAGTCTTAGCGAGAGCAGTATGGATAAAGAAGAGAGAACTACAGCAACTCCTAGAAGAGTAAACCACATGTCCCTTTTCACTTCAGCACAAGAGAAGGGAACCCAGCAGAGTGAGAAGAGTAAAAGAGTTACAACCTTACTCCCAATCTTGGGTTAGTTATCTGGCTAATTTTAGGGGAAAGAAAGAGATGAACATCAAAATTAATACTGATATTGAAGCTTTAAACTTGGCCAATTTTTTGTCTCTAATCGCAATGTCCAGAAAGTTAGAAATGCTTATAAGAAATATGCTATTGTGAAGAATTAAGATTGAGATTAAAATATATATATATAGCTGAAGGCAGTGTTTGGAAATAAATAAAATAGATACATTTAATTCTTATTATTGACAGAGAGTTATGTTCTAGAAAGTCACCACAAACCATGTAATAGTGGATACAGAACTATTGCTTCTAGGAAAAATACAGGATTAGATCACTGAGACCCTCCGATTATCAGATTTTTTCTTAACAGATATAATCTTGTTTCATGTGTTTCTGTTTAAAGACACCTTATTTAGTATATATCACTGGTTAATTAGTTTTGATCTCATGGCAAATAGCACTATAACTATCACCTGAATGCAGCTTATCTAACACATGTATTTTCACATTATAGGCTTTTGCACTTAGGAACACTAGAAGGCACTTCAACATTACACTTGGAGATCATCTTGAGCAGCAAAGTCAACAATGCAAAGCACAAATATGTTAAAAAAATTGTGGTACAAAAGAGACTGAAGGTTATGACAGGAAGATGAATGATTGGTTTGAGGCCATTACACTCGTAGGTAAGAAATGTTAAGTGTACTTTAATTCGAAGATTTTGTAAGATAGTGTACAAGTACATGATTCTGAGAAGTGTGAAAGAAGAGCACACAAGATATGTCTGTGGTTGGAGTATGAAGATCTAGTTTGAAAACTGAGAAATATGACTTTGAAAAAAATAATTAAATTTGAACAAATAATAAGTTTATATATAGTTCAAAAATTTTAAAAATAATAGAAGAGCACAAAGATCAAAAAGGAGCCCTCCCTTTTACTTAGTCCTCTAACTACTCAGAACTCCTTACTGGATGACAGATAATGTTACACAGAGAGAAACAATCTAGAAGGACATGGCATTCGTGAGGGACTTTAATGGGTCTGCTGGATTTGGAGAGATGGAGATGGCTAATCAGTGCATTAGTAGAGACATTATTAAAAAAATCTTGATCAAAAGAAATCACGGAGATATTGTGAGGACACCCAGAATAATAAAAAAAATATATATGCCAATTATAGATTTAGCAAAAAGTTCGAAGTTACACGATCATCACACAATTCTCTTTTGAATCATGAGTCATATATGCCAAGGAGAAGAATTTATATCAGTTGATCTCAGTAGTGTACTCTTAATTCTCCTTCACTGTTAGAAATGTTCCTTAATATCCAATGAAAATTACCTATTAATTTTATCCCAGTGATTTATTTTAGTAGGAAAAGGATTATTAAAGACTATAGAAAAATCAAATCAAATAGTAAAAAGAAATTAATAAAATACAGACTTGTTTGAATTTAACAGTTATTTCTGAAAGTTTCAAAAGCCTTTGGGGTTTTAAACAACCTCAACTGAAATAGTTCTATAGTCCCATGAAGTACGGGCAGGCATTATAATCTCTATATTACAGCTGGGAACTTTGAGGCACAAAGCCATTTAAGTGATATGTCCAAGGTCACTGAGCAAGTCACCGGTGAGGCCAAAAATAGAATCCCAATTCTTCAGCTAGTTCTTTGTTCAGGAGACCATATTGGTTCTTTTATTATTCTGCGGATAAAATTTAGCTTTATACCAGAGACATTTTTTTTTATGCCAACCTAAAATTCAACATTTAAAAGGCCCATTGAATTGATATTAAATCAAGTCATATTTTATGCTTGAGATTTTTCAAGTTACTCTTAGAAAAGTGTTTTCTTGTTGTTTAAGAGAAAAATATCCATAGGTAGTTTTTCACTGTTATCATCTCAATTCATAAAACTTTCTCCCTCTCTTAAATATTTAATGTCTCTATTTAACAATGAATATGTTCCGGTTTCTGCACAAGGAAATGCAAGCTGTAGTAATTGGCTTTGCCTTCAGACAGCTGAGTCAGCAAGAAATCAGGCGGCCTATAGAAAACCTTTTATTTGCTATCAGTTTTTCAGAGTTTCAAGCCATTGAAATATATTGGAAAAATCTGGGAGGCAACTAAACCATGCAAATTAACCGTACATCGGCTTTATACGACTCTTGAACCTCTAGATTTGTAATTCCTTATCTGTGGCTGCTCAAACAATTTTCTGGTTCATAACGCTGTCAGTGCAATGGTAGGAAAGGAAAGTGGATTATAGTCTCTAGTACATACTTGTCTAAAAGTACTTATATTTTTCCAGTCATGAAAAGAATCTTTTTTTCCCCCTCTGTGGGAATTCTTGAGAGCTAGAAATTCTACTTTTTGAGCTTTATATCTACACATACGAATTTTGTGGAAAATGATTTCATAAAGTTCAAAACTGTTAAATATTTTTAAAGTAATACGTGTTCATACACACATTAAAGAGAACTGTAGATATATTTATTTCTTTAGACGTTTTTGCAAACATACATATACCTCACAAATATATGTGTAAATACAGTCTATATATACTGTTTTAGAATTACATGCAATTATAATACAATAATAGATAACATTTATGAAACAATTATGTGTGCCATGCACTCTGTGAAGGTCTCTACATATTTCATTTATCCTTATCACATTACGAAGTGACTATTCTTATTATTCCCATTTCCTTAATAAGGAAACTGAGACACTAAGAGCTCAAGTCAATTGCCCAAAGTTATACAGCATTTAACTGAGATATCAGAGTTATAAACATGATGGTTGAGTTCTCCTACACTGCATGTGAATCAGAATTATTTGTAGACATGTGAATATATATATATATATATATATATATATATATATATATAGTCTGTAGGTTTAGTCGAAACTAAATTCATAAACTGAGATCCAGAAAAGAGAAGTGTTTTCCATAGCTTGCACAGCCAACGAATTCTGAAACTTGGAGTATGACTCAGGTAGCATTCTAACAAAGCTTTCATAGTTGATGCCATTAGATTTTGCTGTAAACTGCAAATAGATAATGAAGAGGAATTTTCATTTAAAAGGCTAATCAGCTCTTTTCTCTGCTTCTGTAGATATGCTTGCTGCATAGTCCGTACTGGAAATTAACTAAAGACTCATTCTCCCTTTTGCTTATTCTAAGCAACAAATGTAACTGCCTATACCTCCTAGCAACTCCTGTGCTTTGTAACAATCTGAGGACAAACTAACCAATCAGCCCATGCCAAATAAGTTCTATATAAGGAATGTTGCATCTGATCTCCCTGCCCAGATCTTCAGAGTGCTAGCTCCTCTGGGACTGTTGGCATATTAAATCTGAATTCTCCAACTCTCCGAGTGCTGCTTGGTTTCTCACCGGTCTGATTTTTGCAACATTTCTGGAGGCCTCAGCAAGATTTCAACCATGCTGGCCCTTTGAGCTGCCAGGCCAATGGATCAGCCAGGCTGAGGAGGAGGGTCTCCTAGAGAAATGGGGGAGGCGCACCTGACAGTATTCTAGGCTCTCTTTCTGACTGGCACTCTGACTCTCTGGACAGCCGAGACACTGATCGGACTAATAGAAGGGATGGACCAACTCACCAGGAATGGCCACGGGAGAAGGTAAGGCCCTGGAACCTCAGCCTCCTAGTCATTTTTCCCCTCCAGACAGAAGAGGAGCTTGATCACCTCCTAGTCTTCAGTTAGAAGACATCATGGTCTTCCAAGGGGGTGAAGACATCAGGGTCTCCCCAGCAGTGGAGACATCAGAGTCTCCTAAGCTGGGGAGACATCAGGGTCTTCCAAGGTGGGGGAAGACATAGGTCAGGGTCTTCCAAAAGGGAGGAGACCAATTTTTAATCTGGCATGTGAATGAGTGAATGAATGAGCATCCTGCTCAGCTTGATTGGTCAGATACGAATTTGTGGCTCCACACTGGGCACCCTTAAAGTCCTCTAAAAGCTATGGGTATGAGTGGGCTCATCTGCGATTCAGTGATGTATGGTATATGATCCAGGGCAGCATTGGACTAGTGTCCAATTGTAAGTCACATAGCTGAATCCACTACAGCTAAGTGTCACCTAAGCTACTTCGGTACACAGCCAGTTGAGCACCTAAGTGGTCTCCTCCCTAGAGGAGGCGCCCACCCTTGTTTGTCTTTGTATCATTGACGCAGAGTGGGATACATGGTGGTGGTGGGGGGGTGGGTGCAATTAACCACTGATTTTGCTTAAGAATTATGTATCTTCAAATGGTCCTTTAGACATAGGGGCCCTCTGTTAAATTATTTTCTTGAAATTTTAAGGTCTATTTCCTCCTCCATTAGGAAGCTCCCTAAAGCAAATATAGGGGGAGGTTCCTCTGAGCAAACTGTCTTAAATTGTATGTGAAAAATTTTAATAAAGGCTTCTTAGGGGATTACAGAGTCAGGTTGACCCCAGGAAAACTTCATACTCTTTGTAAGCTAGAGTGGCCCACCTACAAGATAGGATGGCCTTCAGAAGGGACCCTGGACCATTGTTATATCTGTATACTGAGTAGTGACAGGGTCCCCTAGATGCCCAGCCCAGTTTCCATACATAGATTCATGGTTGCAAATCCTATTATAGTGCCGCCTTGGACCTGGTTCTATGTAAATAGGCAGCAACAAAGTAAGGTACTTGTGGCACGACTCTGGGAAAGAACAAGGAATGCAAAAGCCGTGAACTATAAGAAGTTTAGAACTATTACTCAAGAAAAAGATGAGAACCTGGCCAGCTTTTTTAGCTGGCTGGAAGAATCCTTTAGGAGGTATACTAATGTAGAACCCACTTCCACTGCAGAGTTAGCTTTGTTAGGCCAACATTTTATTAGTCAATCAGCCCCTGATACCAGATGCAAGCTTCAAAGGCTGCAAATGGGACCACAGACTAATCAAAATCAATTACTTTATATGGCCTTCATGGTCTATAACATGAATTCAGAATAAAAGAAAACAGAATAAAAGAAAACAGAATAAAAAAAAAAAAACACACACACAGCAAGCCAGGATTATGGCTGTCGCAATTGGTCAGGCCTTTGGTACCCGACAAATGTCCTGTAGAGACTAGAGAATAAAGAGACATTGAATCTCTGCTTCAAATGCAAGAAAGTAGGACACTGGGCAAAGTGCTGTACCGAAAAGTCCCTGAGGCCCTGCTACATATGCGAAGAAACCAGTACTAATCCCTGGCATTGGAGAGTTGACTGTCCACACTCCCAGAGAGGAGGGTGGCCAGCCAACACATTAGTAGCCCAGGTCTAGGAACTGTGTGACTTAAGAGGCCTGGGGCCATCCTCGCTGCTCTGGCCCAGGAATGTGGTCATTACTACCAAGAAACCCTGGGTAACTGTGAATGTGCTGGGTAAGCAAATTCAATTTCTTTTAAATACAAAAACAATCTATTCTGTTTGCCTTGAATTTGCAGGAAAATTCTCCTCACAAACTACAATTATCATAGGAGTAGAAGGCAAGGTCAACCATTTTACTCCACCACTGACCTGCCAATTTGAAGATTAGATCTTTCAGCAGAAGTTTTTAATAGCCCCAGTCTGCCCAACTCCCTTGTTAAGATGAGATATTTCAACTAAATTAGGAGCAACACTAAACACTACAACTTGGGTATAGATCTCCCAGGTTTTTAATGCATTGACAAACAAGTTAATCCTGTGGCTTGGTATAATGGTAAGCTGGAGCTTGCCAGGACTAGTGTGCCCGTAAAAGTTCAGCTTCTATGTTCCTTCACTAAGACCCAAGCTTATTAGCTGGCCCACTGATAGGAGCGCCTTTCCAGAGATCTTGGTAATCAGGAATTTTCTCCCCCTTCACCCTAAGACTCTGAGGGGGAAATGAGTTCTCTCAAGACCCCATCTATTTCATCGCTCCCTGAGGAAACTAGATATGCACCCTCAGGGAAGTTACAAATAGTGATGATAGGGAAATGTGATTATGTGCATGACCTCTGATCTATATTTGTCTGTGTTATATGTAACATGATGGTTCAGTTAAGAATTATAATTATGATGGAAAGGAAAATGTTTTTGGTAACAGAAGGTATAAAGTATCAAGACTTATTTTGAAGTGAATTAAAGGAAAAGTGTTTGTTTTTGACTTGGTTATTTCTGAAAGTGAAAAGAGGCAAACTGAAGGAATGAGAAAAGTGGTAGAAGGTTTGTGAAGAGAAATCCTGAGAGAAAATTGTAGGTAATTAAGCTAAACAAGATTGGAAATTTCAAAGCCAAAAGTAAGCTAATGCAAAATTAGAATTGCGCTTTAATGTTTCTTAGGCTATTGGTCTGCTACTGATGTTATGGAAAAGTTTTCTGAATAGAAAACAAGGATTCCATACTTCATCAAAATAATTTCTGTATTTTATGTTGCCTTAACCAGTTTTCTAAGACTTTTAGAGAATATACAAACATTGGCCCAAAGTCTGAGGGCCAGACACTCCTGTCTATACATTTCATAACTCAGTCTGTGCCCAATATTCAAAGGAAACTCCAAAAGTTGGGGCCTATACCCAAACCCCACAGGCTGCCTTGATGTCAGGAATCTTTAAAGTGTCCAATAACTGGGACAAGGCAGAGAAAGAAGCAGAGTACAAAAAGGCGCAAATTTTAGCTGCCATAATACAGGGACCATCTCAAGGTGACCCTAGGCAATAAAAAACCTTGCAGGCTTGGAGGGCTTTGATCTCGGTTGCACATGATTGGCATCATCAGGACTGGGGCATCTTGCAAGCTCTAGTCCTAGAAAAATCTACCACGGTAACAACATTGGAGCCTCAGGTCACCCTTAGCATGGCAGGAAGGAAACACTGAATATTTACTGGATACTAGAGGTACTACCTACTCTGTCCTGACCCATCCCATGGGCCTCTCTCCAATCCTGACTGCACTCCACATAACTGCAATCCATTAGAATCAATCATAACCAACCCCTTGAACCCCCATCGAAAGTCCAGGGAAGTATTAACACGTGGCATTGACGAGATGGGGTTAAATCCCTATGTTCAAATTTGTATCAGAGGTCAAGTCCTAGACCATCCAGCTTGAGCCTTTCAGGTTTATAATCCTTCTACAAGGAAGTAATTGAACCCTACCCCTACCACTGCTATCAACTAAAAATGGCTGAAGGAATAGCTAACTCCCTGAATGTCACTTCCCGCTATATATGTGGAGGAACTCTGATGGGAGATAGGTGGTCATGGGAAGCTACAGAATTAGTTCCTACCAAGACAATGCCAAATATATCGGCCCCACACACCTCTGATGATAGTCAATGGATTTTAGAGCATATTATCATAGAACAATACTGCCTGGCTAGGGGTGGAGGAAATCTCACGGAGCCAGTCAGAAACTTAATTTGCCTAGGCCTACAGTATTACGATGCCACCTCCAAACAAAGCATGTGGAAAGGAAACAAAACAAACAGAAATCTGTTAGCCAGATTCCCAGAGCTAAGAGGATCCAACCAGGGTCCAAGACTGGATAGCCCCACATGAGCTTTACTGGATTTGTTGAAACAAGGCCACATCTGCTTCCCCAGAAATTGGGAGGGGAAGTGTATAATTGGTATGATAAGGCCATTCTTCCTCTTACCTCTGAAAACAGGAGAACTGCTTGATTACCCGGCCCCACAACCCTTACAACAGGTAAAAAGAGAACTCTAAATAAGGTACTGGGAGAATGATGAGTGGCACCCAGAGTCGATAACCAATACTATGGGCCTGTCACTTGGGTAGAAGATGGATCTTACAGATACCGTACCCCCATTTACATGTTAAACCAGATTATCTGACTGCAGGCAGTCTTAGAAATTATTACCAAAGAGATTGGGAGAGCCCTGACCCTTCTTGCACATCAATAGACTCAGATGATAAATGCCATCTGCCAAAACAGATTGACACTAGACTATCTATTAGCAGCAAGAGGAGACATGTGTGGAAAATTTAGTCTCACCAATTGTTGCCTACAGATAGATGACCAGGACCTGAAGATGACAAAACTGGCACATGTGTCTGTGCAAGTATGGCATTGATGGAACCCCAATAGCCTTTTGGGGGGATGGTTTTCAGCCTTTGGTGCATTTAAAACCTTAATAGGAGCAGTTTTACTACTCCTAGGAATCTAACTGATAGGGATGTGTCTGCTGCCCCTGCTAATGAAAAGCTTTAAAAACATGGTGGAAGCCACAGTATAGCAATGAACTGCTGCCCACATATACTTTAACTACCACTATCCAGAGATCCCCCAGGATGGTTTAGATGGAGAAAGTGAGACTCCAGTGTAAAAAAAAAAAAAAAAAAAAAAAAAAAAAAAAAACGCAGAAAACACACACACAGAATAATGTCTAGAGTCTCAAAGGAGGGGAATGAGTGGAGAGGAGGCATCTGAAAAATGCAAAAGGAAGGGCTTGCAGAAATGACCAACTTACTCAGTTACAGATTAACCACAACTGATAGATTTCTTATTGACCTTCTGGAAACTCTTGCCACACCGGCAAGACAAAGGATCTGTAAATGATAGGATCAGTGGTCTGGGAATTCTTTCCCCCTTGCAGCCCCCACCCTAAACTCAGGAAGGATAAGGAAAATTTCTATTATAACACCAGCAGAAAAATGAGTAACATTTACTCAGTGTACTAACCATTGTTTTAAAATCTCAGATAATATGATCTTGAACTGCAGCTCCACTACTTCTGTAAGTTATGAAAATGCAAATGTTAACTTACCTGTTGGATGGTTTCTTATTTATGGGAGAATTGTTTATTCTTATGTTCCCACTAACAGTACTGGAGAACCTTGTTCCTTGGAAAGACTAACTGTATTTATGCCTCAAAAGTCTTCAACTAGGCACTGCAAGGAATTCACCCTTGCAGGATATGATATGGGACATCTCTTGCAGAGTTCTTAATTTTTTTTTAGTATATCTAGTTAAGTTTTCTTCCCCCTTTTCTTTGAGAAAAAGGCCCTCTTCTTCAAATCCAGATAATGACCCTGAAACTGGTAACTCAGGACCATCATGCAGAAATGTCCATCCCTAGGCCAGGCAGGGTTCTTAGAGTCTGAGAGGGGAGGGGGCTTTAGGCCAAAGGTCTTTTTACTCTTTAAAAAAATATATATTAACCAAGCCTGTTTACCTTTACTTACTTAATGGGCAAATCAATAATAGAAATGAATAGATATATGACTTAAATAACAGTTCCTATCTTCTCTTCCTTGTCTAGGGACTGAGGCGGCACTTCAACAGGAAACCAAAACCCTGCCCTGATTAAGGCAGAAAGGAAAAGAGGTCCATAAAACACCAGTAAGGCAGGGACTACGACCATTCTCAGCAGGAAGCAAATACGGAAGAAGAGACCTCCTGTCCCTCAACATCCATATAATAACAAGGGGGTTCATGGCTCTAAGAAAAGTTAGGCAGGAAAATAAGTTAGAGGGGTTTCTGAGTCTGCCTGCAAAAACACTGAGGTCATCCTATCTTAGAAGGGGTCTGCCGTAATCCATCAACAATTAGATGAGTCATGGGGATCCTGGTACAGAATATTGAGTTGGAAATCCTGGCTTCTCCCATTTGCAGGTCCTCCCCTCATGCTCCTCATATTTCTCTTATTCCCCCTACCCTTTATCTTGAACTGTCTTATCAAATTTGTCTCGTCAGGCCAAGAATCCATTAAGTTACAAATGGTTGTGACATTGGGACCACCCCTATACCAGCCCATAGGCCAAAAAAATCAAGAGGATGATGCTCTATAAGAATTTAAATGGGCATCTAAAGGGGGGAATGAAGACAAATTTTCACTCAAAAGGCTAATCAGCTCTTTGTTCTGCTTCTGTAGATATGCTTGCTGCATTGGCCTTACTGGAAATTAACTAAAGACTCATCCTCCCTTTTGCTTATGCTAAGCAACAAATGTAATTGTCTATACCTCTTAGCAACTCCTGCGCTTTGTAACTCTTTGTAACTGCCTGCCACCCATAGCAACTCCCACACTTTGTAACCATATGAGGACAAATTAACCAATCAGCCCATGCCAAATAAGTTCTATATAAGGAATGTTGGAACTGAGCTCTGGGCCCAGATCTTCAGAGTCCTACCTCCTCTGGGACTACCGGCATAAAAAACCTGAGTTCTCCAACTCTCTGAGTGCTGCTTGGTTTCTTGCAGTCTGATTTTTGCAACTTTTCTGCAACAAGAGGAGCTATCTTTTTATGGCAATTATGCAATGGATACCCATTTTCTTCTAGTGACATTTTCTGGATGAGATAATTTTTAAAATTAGATAGGAAAAATATTTTAATTTTTTAAATTTTCTGTTGATGTTTTTGAAACTTTTTTTTTTAAACACATATAAGAACTTCTATACTTCCTCATGGTTGCTATTTAACAACTTTTCTCCATTTCCATTCATTATTCAAACTATTTCTCTCTAATGTTATAGAAATACATTTTGCTAAGACACTTAGGTCTCCAAAATGCTATCTACAGTTGAACATCTTAGTATTTATCTTAGAATTTTTTGCAAGATTTGACATTCTTCACTCTTCCCTTTTATACACACACACACACACACACACACACACACCCTCTGCAACTATTCAACTCTGCTTACTCTCATTTTCATGTAAGCAATTTTTTAACAAATATTGATGTTTCCCAATGTTCAGTGTATAGAATCCTACTTTTCTCACTATGCACACACTTCACAGTTGAAGGTCATCACATCTCCTAAAATTAACATATTTAGATAACCGTGTGTGTCTGTGCCATGTGCACTACATAAAAGAGAAGACCAATGTGTTTCAGATTCCATTTGTTTATTGTTCCTTCTCAAATCAACTATCCATGGTTAAGGGTACAAAACACTTAACTATGATGATCAGAGGTAGCCCCACTGGGACTAAATCCCTAAGTTGAGAGCTGAAGTTTGAGAAGGATTCTGTTATATGAATTTATCTGATATAAATTTTTTAAAGTTTTGTTTTTAAAAGACTATCCTCAAATAGTACCATGCTGATAAAATTTCCTGCTAAAATTTTGCTGAAAGATCAGATGCGAAAGCTTCTCTGTTCTTAGTGTCTAGACTGATCTCATGTTTTCATTTAAGACTTTGACTGACTGCAAATTGAAGCTTCAGTCTCAAACTCAACAGTGAGTTTTCTTCTTCTATCTTTCCCAACTCTAGAGCAGCCTAGCATTGCCTTGGGGAAGGGAGAGAGAACAATGGTCTGTCCTTTACATACATCCTTTTCCCATTTCTTTAGGCAACAGTTCCTCTTGTGTGTTGAGGCATTAGTAGGAAAGGGGAAAATGTCCAATATTTCCTTAATTCCTTGGGCAGGACTGTAGTCTTTTCCTTGCTAGGATATAACTTCTTTTCCTTGCCTGTGAGCTCCAACACGCTATGATGATAAGGTGCTCATTCATATGTAGCTACCCTAGGCATTTTTACTTTGTAGGTTTGGTGTTACCTGTTGGCTAGTCTTTAGCCAATGATCTTCATACAGTATTTCTCTAATGCCTATGTCATTTTTGTCCCTTTATTCCCCAAATCTGTAGGTATAATTGCAACTCATACATACACACATACACATTCATATTCTCTCCTTCACCCCTCATATCTCCAGTCCTTTTACTCTCTTCCAATTCTCTTTCTTTAGTACAGAAACATACCAAAATGTCCGCCTTCTAAGCAGATGCACAAAGAATGAAAAGTTTTTCCTTTTCTTTAAGGCTTTACTAATTTTTAGAAAGGAATTTCATGGAGCCCCTTCCATGTATCCAAAATGGGAAAGACTCACTCTCCATAAACAGCGATCTCAAAAATATCAACCAGTCTTATTTTCCAATTTTCATTGCATAGTAATTGGTAGAAATGAGTAGGGTTAACACATGTCTATTCTCTTTTGCCTATCAATAATTTTAACTTCTGGTGACTCTGAAATTAGAGTTTGAAATACTTATGAAAGTCTATTCTTAGCTTAACCAATAATTCTATAACAACAGATGAAATCAGCAACATCTTGTTACATTCTGATCAGTAGACAGATAATTTCTGGGTTATGAGGTAGCAGTTTCAAAGACTCTGATGTAGGGAACTCATTTAACATTTTAATAATGCCTATGATTTAATTTTTGACATTTAACTACTTACAGTTTTCAAGCCCTACCATTTCTCTTTCTCTTCTGCCCCATAACTGACCAGCTGATAAGAAAGACTAGGCGCTCCCTTCTTTGGCAAGGGCAGGAATTTCAAACAATACAAATCCCAGCTCACTCACAAGTACTCTTATAACTCTATCCCCTAATCACAATAAAAGCCAAACTGATCTCTGCTCTCTCAATTTACTGTATCATTTTACTCACTTGGGAGGCTTTTCTACTTTCTAAAGAAAGCTTTGGTTATGTAATAAATCTTTTCATAACCTTTTTGCAAGAAATATTTTTTGAGGTATAACTTACATATAATATTATGTTTCTTACACATATACAGCATAATTATTTGTATATGTTGCAAAATGATCACCAGAATACACACCTCCAACTATACCCTGGCCAGGAAAAAAAGAAGGATCTGTACCAGAAATGGATCCAGAGACGAATCTTTACAAAGCATTGTTATGTGAAGCCCATGGAAGACGTTCCTTTCAGGAACATCTTGGGTCTGGTTTGCCTCAACCAGTATCTCGTGAGACCTGCATCATTACCAACTTCGAGAACAACCATGCCCAAAATGTGCAGGTGATGTAGTTCAACGTGAACTCTGTCGTCAAGGTCACCTTGGAGGCCAAGAACCTTGCTGACCTTCCTAAGCCGATGGGGGGTTTTAAAGTGGCTGGTCAAGTTGGACCCCATAATAAAGTGCATCATGGAGAACCTGGATAATCATATCATCTCAAGAGCCAGGGAGTTGCACTTAGAGATCTGCCTGGCGGACTTGGTGGAGAGCATGCCTGGATGCCTATAAAAAATCTGACCCAGTTGCTTCATACAATGAGACCATCAATGAGGAGTTCAATGTACTTTGCCTGTCCAGGTCCCCAACAAGCACAATTTGCTCTAAATGAAGGTGTGACCCTTCCCCAACTACCTGATCTAGGACATCCTCAAGGTATCTGCTGGCCTGGAGTTCAGGCTGCGGGCCTGCTGCCTGGGAGCGAAGTACAAGTGGGATGTGGCTGAGGCCCACCAGATCTGGTGTTTAGGCCACATGGACCTGCCACAACATCAACCAACATTGCTGAGAGCGTACCTCTGGGAGCTCAAAGACAGCATGATAGCAAGCTTTCAGCAGGTCACCAAAATGAGGGACGTGTGAGAAGAACGTGTGTCACGTGCACCTTGACGTCCACAGTATGTTGCTGCACATGGAAGTCATCCAGCATGGGACAGCAAATCACCTTGTTCCTGCACTGCTTCTACACCCCTGCACTGATCACTGTGTCCTCTCTCAGGCAGCTTATTTACCTTGTGAAGATCCAGGGTCTGGAACAAGTGATTGGTGGTATTTGTGGTGTCTTGAACAGGAAGCAGAGAAATGTCTTTGAGGAGACCCAGGTGGCTGGGAACCCCTTGTTTATTATAAAAGCCTGCCTGGCCAACAGTGAGCCTTTTGGCTTTGCTGCTGACATGAGCTCCCACACTAGTGGCCAAGCCTTCCTCCAGGGCATGCGTGACTGTTGGCAGATCCTGTTTGGAGATTTCTTCGAGAACACTAGCCATCTCGCCAGGTGATGTCTAAGACCCACAAGCACAAATGCTTGAAGGAAGGCATCACAGCCCTTGACAACTTCCTGGACAAATTGTAAGTGGGTCTCCTGGCAGCACTTACTTCCCATGGTGGGACACTGAGGTATACCAGTACCCAGCAGATGATTAACCACAGCAACAAGACCTGGCATTGTCACACCTTGGGACTGACCGGGCACAAAGATGCTCTGACTGACAGGTTTCTGGGGTTCACTTTGCTATCACTCAACATTAACACTTGATGAAGTTTCTTTCTATATTTAAGATTTCAGAGGCAATAGAAATGCCCTTACAGCACTTACTTAGTTTGTAGGTGTGGGAGAGGGGATGCTATGCCGAACACTTTTTTTTTTTTAATTTTTCAGAAGGAAACTCAAATGTCTCTCCAAAATTTAAAATAAACAATTAAGAGGCTTATTTGGGTAAATGGCCTCTAGCAGATTTTCCCTCAGAATGTGGAGAGACAGTGGGTAGACATTCCCTTTGGACAGAAACTAGAAAGCAGGAAATTGTTTGTGGTATTGCCATGAGCACCACAAGCTGTATTAGTGTCATTGTAACAATAAATCTGATATGGTGATAACTGTGGGAAAAACATCCTCTTTATTGAGTGTGGCATGATGAGTCTTAATATTGTAACCCAAATTTAGGTATGTGTGGAACAGTTCATCCCACATCTGTAGGGTAAATAAAACAACTGGCACTGTGAGGAGGATGGCCAGACAATGAGCACAGCTAAGGGGTGGGAAGTTGGGGGCAGGGGCTTTAATGCTTTAGCCTGCTAACTAGCTTTCTTTTTTTTTTTTTTTTCTGCTGGCAAGCATATGCTTTGAGCCTGCTGCCTGCTGGCTAGTTTGTACTTTAAGCTGTGGTGCTTCGTGCCTCATGTGCTGAGGCCTCCAAAGTCTCTCTTATAGATTTAACCAATCTAAGTTGGATGTTTTGATAATTGACATTTAGGGACAATAGTATGGAATTCTGGGGCTCCTTAAAATAGCTGTAATTCATATGCTGTGGCCAGAAGCTATTTGTGTGTCTCAGGTTGAATCGTGTGTCTTGATTTTAACATAAGCCATAACTGACACTAGGCTCAAAGGAATGACTTTTACTTGTGACCACTGATTATATATCTCAACCTGGCACTTGCTCCCATCTTATTGAGTACTTAAGGGAAAGACTGATATCCTGTGTAATGTACAGGCCCATGAATGATTGCTCATATAGAGAACGAGTAGTCACTTAGTATTGTGCTGAGAGTCACACTCTTAGAACAAATGACTCACTATAACTATTAATAATGACTTCATCTGTGTTGCAAAAAGAATCCTTTTATTGGGTATATAGGGAAAACACCCATGGTACTCTCATGACAGAGCTAAGGGGTTTTTTGAACCCAATTTCAGTCAAGGGTCTTTAAAACCAATACAGCTACTATTGCCATGAGAGAGGCCCTGTGATACTAATTTGTGACTTTCTGAAAGAAGAAACTTATAAACATGAACAGAATATAGAGGACTCCCTTGAAGTATATACAGTAAGGCCTCTAAAACAAAACAAAAAAAAAACTGAAACAGAGGTCCCCAATTTACTACATCAGAAATCCAAACTACTAGAAATCTACAATTTGCTAAAAGAATTTCTACAAAAAATAGATAAGAGAGCTAATTAAATTTTATGCCTCCACAACATAGGTTCTGATTTAACTTTAACATCCACCTGCATACAGCAATCGGAAACATTTCATGGCTTTTATTAATACTGAAACTCAAGTATCAGTTATCCCTGGGGATCTCACTAAATTTAAATAAGGTATTTCTTTATTCTTAGAGAAGTTATAAAACATGAAATAGAGGGAAAAAAGGTATATTTCACCTTAACCATCATAATTATTATATTGCTTAATTCCCTATGTTCAGAGTACCTATTACCCCAAAATATCCTGGAGTATGCATGAGCATTCTGAATCAATCAATAATAAATTAAAATTAAATTAAGTTTTTGGCACTCACATCAGATTTATGAAATGGGACCCTATCAACCTTACTTCTCAGTGTCCTAAATTTGGGCTTAGAAACAAGTGAATGAGTGATATCTTGAACATTCTTCATTTTGCTTCATCTTTCCTATTTGTCTTTCACTGACAAACTCAGTATGGCAAAAGGCGAAGTGTGAAAATAGGCCGTGAATGGAAGGACAAGTGGATGAGCTAAAAAATGGCCATGTCTTCAGTGAGTGGAGTCATTCATTCTTCAGTTAGCAGCATCATTTCAACCATGGAGAACCTCATCTTTACTCTTTTATTAATAGTTTGAAGAAGTTTATATTTGAACGAGGCATAGATTTGTTGAGAATACTTGAGTTGGCTGGTAGGATCAGCTATAAATAAGAAGAAAGGAGGATGTGAATTTCCCAGAATATCAGGGCAGGAAATGATTTACTGTTTGAATTTATCTGTACAAAGGGTAATTCCTGAATGAGGGGTCTTAGGGTATTCTAACATTCCTCGTTCTGCCTAAAGGCATATTGTAGCATTTGGGGAAAGTTATGTTTTTGCTCAGCTGTCCCAACTATCACCAGTCTCTCCTTATTCTGAACCATTTGAGACTCAATTTGATGAATTTAAAGTGAAAACATGTACTTAAAAAAAATACTGTGCTAAAAAGTAGCTACAAAAGATAGCTGCCAGTAGAATGTGATTGCAGTAAGTTATCTGCTTTAAATAAAATAGTACATTTTTGTGTAATGGTTTATTGTCTGTTTTAAAATTCTGAGAATTCATATATTAAATGACACTTCTTGAGTCACCGTTTTTTGATTCAATAGGTAGTAAATAGTAAATATTTTTTTAAAAAATATGCTGTTAATTTTGCAAATAATGTTTCTCAAATAAAAAATCTTTTGAATTTTGTTTTTGTGTTCTTAATAGAACATATGGATATAGACATGATTTGGTTGTCAGTTGCCCAAAAGTATTTAGTGTCTACTATATTTCCGTGCCAGCAAAAAATAAATAAACAAATAAAAATAAAGGTATGTGAAGATAGATGGAGAGGAATACATAAGAAAATAAATAAATAAATATAAGGCTGGACTATGCCTCAACATACTTTTAAACTATATCCCTGTCTTTGGATATGCTGGATATACACATATAGCAAATTGTGTACCTTTCTTATAACCATCATATTTTAATAAAATCGATGATTTATTATCTGTATTTGTCATAAGCCTATAAGTATATTAAAGAAAAAGTACTATTGATTTTTCCTCTCTGTATCCCTAATGTCAATCTTGTGTCTGAGAAATGATGGAATCAGTAAAATTTTGATGTTTAGTTAATATGAGCTAATAAAGAAATAAGAGCCTATAAAATAGATACATATAGAAGAGTGTAAAAAAGAGGAAATTAAAATAGTTTACATAGCTTTTTGTTTTGAAACCACTAAAATCTTTTTTTTTTTTGATAAGTATAAATATTTTCTTTAGATCATCTCGAGTTAGAGAAATCTCAGTCCCTTCACAGATGAGATTTCATATTTGAATAGGTGTTGAGGGACAGTTGGTAATTAGGGAAAAATAAGATTACCTAATACCCATAATTTCAGTATAGGGTGTCATATGGCTGAAAAATATTTCATCTGAAGATACTGACTCCACTTTCCAAGGAATAGCAGGTTGTTTTCATGAATGGGAAGATTTTATAAGATACTTATCTACAGATATAAAACAGGACATTACCAATTGATCTGGTAATTAAAACAATCTGAAACTTCATTACATTGGAATTTACATCTTGAGCCCAGGTATTATTACAGAAACAACTTTAAAATTCCTGGAGTAGGTCCTTCTATGAATATCTTGTAATCTAAAGTTCATACTATTTTCCTTCTTTATTGTTGTTGTTTACAAAATGCATCATAATTTTTCTCAGTTTTTTTCATTGAAATGTTTAAATCAGTGACACTTACCTTTACTTCATCTCTAAATATAATTAGTCTCCAGGACCTATCAATTCTTATCTTTCAATAATTGGTGCCCGCTCACTATCTTTTGTTTCTACCCTATTTTGCAGCAGCATCAACTATAGCTAGACTCAGATACTTGGAATAGTATTTCTTATAATTAACTATGCATAAAAGTAATTTGCATATCTTGATAACATACAGATTTTAATTTAGCAGTTCCAAGTTAGGTCCTGAAATTCTTAATTTCTAAGAAGCCCGATTTTTTTGGTTCTGCTATCTGGAGGCACATGTTTAGAAGTAAAGCTTATAGGTCTTACCAATCTCCCTACCACTGCCACTCATATGTCACTACAAAATAAATAAATAAATGGATAGATTAGATGATAGATAGATATAGATAAGTAAATGATAGATAGATAGATAGATAGATAGATAGATAGATAGATAGATAGATACATACATACATACATACATACATACATACTCCAGTCCATGAATAAGTGTAGGGGCATAAAATAAAACTCTGATTTTTATCATATTTATAAATGCATTTTCTTGTAAATTGCAGAATTATTATGCTCATTGAGTAATTTGTCTCATTATTATTTCATATGTCTCTTTGTAAGAGCATCCTTTTTGGTATTCTTTACCTGTTTCCACAAAACTTTCCTAAAACCTATGTGAACCAGGATTACAAAAATGGACATGAGCCAAGTTCTAAAGCTAATAAACATAGAACAAATTTTTGTAGCAAACAAGTTAGGCTGATAATTAAAGCTCTCCATCAATTGACTCTATCTAGCCTAACTTGTATTACCTTATTTTCTAACTTGAGTATTTTCTTTCATCTAAATCGGTCTCCAAACTACTTCTAAAAAGATTGAAAACTTATTGCATGCTCATTTATTCAATCATTCATGTATCAGCAATATTTGTTAGGTGTTATTTTAGGCTCTTGGTGCACAAGACAGATATAGTTCTTATTCCCATGAAATTTAAAGTTCAGTGGGAGAACCAAAACATCTTTTAAAATATACAAATAAATTACTAATTGTGATTTTTTTTTTTTTTTTTTAGAATTTAGTGAGACTAAATTCTGTGAGTAGAAGCAAAGAACATACTGGCTGAAAAACACTGTAAAAAGAACTTCTTTATTCTGACTGTAATCATTGTCTGTTCATTGCCTAGAATGTTCCTTGTTCTTCTGTGCTAATTCTTCTCATCCTACAAATCCCATCACCTGGACCCTATTATAGGCCTAATATTTATAAAATGCTTATAATTTTCCTATCACAGTGAGAAGTGTTTCACATACAGCATCTAGTTTATTTCTTAGCTTTATTATAAACAGTGGCTTTATTATCTTCTTTGTAAGAAAGTGATGGCAAAGACCAATTGAGTAAATTATCTAAGATTACATGTGGTAGGGTCAGGTTGTGAGTCCATGATGTTTGATCCAAAAATAGTTTAATCACAAAACAATACTCTTCTAAAACAAATTTTATTCCATTAACCTCTGCTCTACTCTTTAAAATTCAGCTGGGACTCTGGAGTTCTTAGTTTTTCAAACATTTGTTGATATACGTGGCCCAGTACAACTCACAACCTCATCATTCTGTCATGTAGACATTGAGAAAAAAGTATTCAGACTGACAACTTTGGTTAGTGTAGAGCTAGGTCCACAGAAGGCATCCAGTCCAGTTAATATTTTGGGGTAAATGTTTCATTGATCAAATTTCAGATTAATCTGTGTTTCAGCTTTGCTATGACCATCTAGAAGCAGTTTCCCTGAGTCATATCAGACTAGACTAGACAAAGAAGGAAGCAAATATTTGTTCTATATATACCCAAATCCAGTGTTGTTCCAAGAACCCTATAGCTCCTCCCAGTGAATAAAAAAAAAAACCCAAGAGTGAGTGGCTCTTCATTTGATATGAATATCTAAGAGTGCTCAGCTTAGGAATCGATAGAAATCAGAATTCTAATAATCATGCTCATGTATTCAATAATAATGTCATTTAATTACATTCCCATTTATGAATATGGATAATAGTATTAAGATTGAAGCTTGTTAAAAAATATGTGATTTTGGTAAGATTCTCTGTGCCTCATTTGGATATCAGTATCAAGGGATTCTCTATTGCATATGTTAACCATTTCTTAAATAAAAGAGCTCTTGCACATTAAAAATAATATTTATGAGGGCAATAAAAAATTATTTAACCTTGAGTCAGTAGTATCTGGAGACTCTCGAATTGCAATTTTTCTTCGATTCTTGAAATGGCTTACAAGCAAGGGAGCTTAATTAACAGAAACACATGGCATAAATTTTCTTATGTACTATCATTAATATTCAGTGAACATAAGGAGGAAAATCCATAGTTTGTTCAAACTCATGGTTCTCTGAACTAAGATGATAGCAATTTATATCAGGTGAGGAATAGTTAAGAGATGTTTTAACATTCTATCCCTAGAATGGCTTTTTCATTAAATAGAAATATACTGAGAAGTGTATCTGTCTATTAATACATAGTTACATAAAAATTGTTTTAATTTTAGTGTGTGTTTTGTGGATGATATTATTCTGGTCTTTTGAATTTCTTTCATCTTTTATATATGTGTTTTTGCTCACTCAGTTTTCCTCTTATAACTTTCAAAATGTAGATTCTTTTAAGTTTAAATATCAGGTTAACTGTATCATAGTCTTCCACGAAGAAAAATAGAACTAAATACTGTTTTAGCCATTAGAATTTGTGATAGTGTTCATTATATTAAGTAACACACCCTGAAATCTGTGTTCTTTGCAAGGTAATAGGGTCACAGTGCTGTTTTCACAGCTCTTAGCCATTAAACGGCCTTACTGCATCTATAATACATGACACCCTAAAGAACTGGACACACATACATACACGAATAGTTGTTACTGTCTCTGTGCACTTCTGCCATGAGACAGACTTCCTAGGCCTTTTTTTAGCTCACTATTTGAATGACAAGTATATCTCCCTTTATATGATCACTATATCATCTATTCTTTCGTCACAAGTTGCATTTATATATAACTTTTAAAAATCTATCCTTCCTTAGTTAGCTTTCTTTCTGTCCTCTTTGTGTTGTACTCTTTCCCCTCTATCTAGAGAAACAAGGTCAAGGCATGTTCTTGGATGCCTGTTCATTAACAGCTCTGCAGGTGATGTTCCTAGAGAGGTCTGATGTGTTGTGTGATGTTCTCACACAAACTATGTTAATTTTTGATCAGTGATTATGAGTTTTAATTGTGTTTAGGTAACTGGAGGTTTGTTAAATAGGCCGCACTTTGAAATGCTAAATTGGAGCAATGAATCTTAAAACCAAGGAATCCCCCAACTTCTTGTGTTTTATTTTTGTATATTAATTACTGAAGAGAAAAAACTGGTAGAATGATGAGTTTGTTTATGCAAGGCTGCAAATGTATGACTATGACTCTGTAATTTCTTTTTTCATTAACATGATTTTTTTTTTTTTTTTTTTTTGTCCTGCAAACATAACCTTTAAAAAAGAGTCTCAAGAGGAATGGAGAGGGAGAATTTGCTTAGGTAATATGATGCAGAATTTGGATTCAAATTCAGGAAGTCTGACTCCCAAGTCACCGCCCTAGTAGGACTGCTCCAGAAACTCTAGGTCTTCTGTTTGCTATAAATACAGGTCATTTATTGCCATTTCTTTATTTTAACTTAAAAGAAATATTTTCATTTCATTTTCAATATTTAGAGTTTTTGTGCCAAAGTTCTTGGCTGCTTATCCCTTTTTTAATAGTATTTTTAAAATTTCTTCTTTTTTCTATTACTGACAATTTGTTCCCTTTGCTTTTGCAGTTACGTACAGCAAAACACCTCCTTTGCCTCTTCAAGTCCTCTCATGTAGTCTTTTTTGTGCTCACTGGAAGAGTCTGATAAAAAATATATTGTTTTTTCTTGACATAAAATATGTCTTTCTTTATTTCTTTCTCACTCTATCCTATTACTTTCTTAGAAGAATTGTTGAATTCACTGATATATAGTACATAATTACATGTGAAATGGTTTGAGAATTAGCGACTTAATTAATATAGCTCAGAAAAATTCTTTAGTGGGATTTTACTATAATTTCTTTTTTTTAAACTAGAATATTATATCTATCTCTGAAGTTTATTTAACCACTTAAAATGCTAATACTTTAGTTTTTATTTTTTTAAATATGACGTGCATGATGACAATATAAACAGTAAAATTTCAATATGGTATATAGTGAACAAGTCACTTTTCAACCCCTGTTTTTCACCTAACCAGTGATTTAAATTGTTTTCATGACAAGTAATAATATCTATCCTCTGCTACACCTTAAAAATACTTTTCTTTTCTCTTCTCAAACTAAATTAGGAATTTTTTGGGTAATATTTGTTTTCAATAAGGTATGTAGTTTGTTCAGAAGAGAATTTCATCAGCATAGCTCCTTTATAAGGTCATTTTTCTTCAAAATCTAATACACTAAATTTTCTAAACAGTAATGCTTAAGTTTAATTGTATAAACAAATGGTTTTGTTTCTTTAAGGAAAGCTGGACTGAGATATCAGGGTTTATATCTAATTTCAGAGTTGTAGTCAGTAGAAAATAATTAACTTAGTTTAAAGGAATAGGTCAGCAGGTCAGGTCTGGAAAAGTGATAATTTGTCCACAGATTTTACCAAGCAGATTCCCAATATTCAGGTTCATTAGGTGAGATAATAGGGACTCTTTGGGGCTACAATGTAAAATACTTGAGTATATATGAGTTATGATTTCTTGGTCTTAGGAGTTGAAAAGATTTCAGGGGAATGAAATTGGTCAAAACCTAGTGATTTTAGTTGAGAAGTAAGAAGTAAAGGATCCTACTGTGGCATCTGGGAAATATTAACTGAATGGTAAGAAATTGGAATATTTAGAAACAGTGTATTTCAAGAGTTGTATTTCCCCCAAATGGTAGTTTGTTAAGGCCAGTATTCTTACTACCTGTGTTATTACCCAAGCTTAATGCACTCCGATGGCCCCAGGCTTTAGCTTGGTGTAAGGGGAGGATTCACCTTAAGAAACTACAGTTGTATCCAAAGATTTGATTTCTTACAGACCAATTTGGCTTCCCTTTCTGCATGACCTTGAGGTAAGTCTTTGAGAGATACAAAGGCTAGATTAGGCTTCACATATGATGACAGCAGTCTCGTTAAGACACTCTTTTTTATTGGCTAAAATTAGAAATTCGGGCTGTTATTGTATGAACTACTATGAAAATCAAAAAGGAACCTTAAGGAAAATGAGAGTCTAACCTACTTATTGTCAATATTACTTTGTAGAGCTCTTTATTCTGAAAATGAATTCAAGTCAGCACATTAAGGCCCAAACATTCACAAGCATGGTCCTAGACACTGAAGGGATATAAAAAAGAAAAGGCACAGTTCTTATCCTTAGATTTTTAAAAATTTGGATCTTTCTTTATTTTTGATACTTCCTTGATTGGATTTTGACTGTAAGTTTATGACTGTGTTAAAAAAAAAAAAACAAAAATGACAACAACCCCTTCAAAAAGAAAAAAAAGAAAAGATGAAAGGAGGGAGGGAAAGTAAAGGAATGAAACCAACTAATAGATATATTCATTACAGACCTGAAAGTTGGCTGTGCTTGCAGAAAATACAGTTAATATAATCTACATCTGTTTAACTTTGTGCATAGTGTATAGAATAGAATTCTCTGGATACTTAGTAGTGAATTTAATAAAAATGCATTATTTTCTTACACAATAAAGTTTTAGTAACTTAGGAGAATGTATTGGTAATTTAGAGAAGTAGCAATTCTCATTAAAATCTGTTTTTAATAGGCTTATTATGTACTTGAAATGATATGATAGATTATCATCTTCGGTAGTATTATTTTAAGAATTATATATGACCAAAATATCAGTAAGGCTTATTCTCTGAGACCATAGGAAAACCAAATCAATATTCCCATCTCTACATCATATTGATCATTCATTTGATTTAGGGAGAAAGAAGACAAATATGTTAGTGAAAGAGAGACAAATGAGTATTGTGCCTAGCCAATTCCTGACTCATTTACAAAGGAAGCTAATGTAATTCTCTTACTCATTTATGGGAAATATGATAGATTTGATTATATAATTTATGTCTCTACTCAGTCTTTGTGCACCCCACTTCCTTTCTCTTCATTTTTTGCTCATCTGTTTGGCAGTCATTGCACTTTTTGGAGATTTTTTTTTAGGATGTTACTATCAATCTTTCACCTCAACTAAACCTCTGAAAATCCCATTTTTACCCTTAATATATGAAAATTACTGGAGAGGTAATATAAGGAAAAAATGAAGCAGTCACCCACATATGTCACTAGTTTTAACATTTTACTTAAAACTGCATAATTGAAACCTATTGCTATATTTGCTGCATAGTGTTAAAAATAGCAAATTGATTGCTTTAAATGGATTTTTCTTTATCTTGGAGTTTTGGTGCAGTAAATTATTTTAAGTAATGTTAATTTGTACTGGAAGTGTAAATCATAGTTTTCTAAGTTTGACACATTTTAAAACTTTTGTTTTAAATTTCAGGATCCATGCATAATATTCTGAAATTTATGGTATTACTTTGGTAACACACACACACACACACACACACACACCACTTCAAACTTTATACACATCAAATAAATATTCATCTCAATTGATTCAAAATATATAGATTAAATGTATTTAAAATACATGTATATTTAAAATTTAATGTGAGTAATGCTTATTTTGAATGTATCTTAAGGTTTGCTTAATTCAAATATTTAAAAGATCTTATCCAACTGAACTTAGTGCTTGTAACTAGGAAAGAATAAATCTTAAAACCATTGAAATAAATGCATAGTTAACACAAATGTCTTAGAAACTTACATGAAATATAATTTATATTTTTGCTGAAGGCAGTGCTTCTCAAACTTCTTTGTACAATATGAATTGCCTGGATAATTTGATAAAAGCGGATTCTAATTCAGAATGTGTGAGGTAAGATCTGAGATTCTGAATTTCTAGGAGCTCTCACGTGATGGTGTCACTGATGTTCCATGAACCATGTTTTGACTAGCAAAAATCTGGTTCACAGACCACATGGAAAAGTTCTGCTTGGTTACTTGGCTTAACGCCTCAAGACGGATGTTTCTTTTTCAGGAACTTACATATACTTTATACTTTAAATCTTCCCTTCTGCAATGCCATTCAGAAACTTCTAGATGTGATATCTTCTGAAGGCCTACACACTTGGAGATAGCTAAGCTCCCTGTGCCACTACTTACTTACCTTGTCTTTGGCCTTGAAAAATATAGAGTTAATCTGATGCAGAGTTTTGGACTTAGAAGGCAGTAGCTAAGGTAATTAAAATTGCTGTCAGCCCTGGGCAAAGATTTCAACTTCAACTAACTATATTTAAGCAAGCATAAACATGGAGTCATGGTAGTGATTCCAACCAAATTAGAAGTAGAATTTAACAGTTAGTATCTCAACAGGACTAAACTTGACAGGGAATATGGGGAATTTGCTTTGACAGAGCAAGGTTTGAAATTTTATGTTTTCTTTTGCTTATTACAATCATAATCATTCTTATATCACACAGAGAAGTAATTTTAGTAGCTATGTTAAATATAAAGTAATAATTGATATGTAGGATTTTTACATTTTCTGATTTATCATTTGATTTCCTAATGAAAAGTCCAAACGTGCAGGGATCTTCATATAAAGATTTTTTGTAAGAATGGTGAAAATTTTTCTCTATAATACCTAACAAAAAGACAATGTATTTAATAAATTTCATTTGCTTTTAATGATAGATTTACATTTGTTGATTTGATCAGTTTAATCAAGATATACTTAGGCCTTTCACCAGAATTCACAAATCTGTACTATAAATCAGGCATCCCACATATTGCATAAGTAAAGACTAATCAAACTTATGCTCTATGAGAAATATTTAGTATATGAGCATAAGTAGTATAACTTTGGACTATAGTTAGGTTTCACTCAAAAATTCAGAAATTAGTGAAGTGCAACAGCTCTTTCAGAGAGTAACTGTGAAATAAACACAATACAGCAGAGCAGAAATATTCAGGTCATTGGAAGGGAAGAATATTTTCCAGGTCTATGCAACTTAAGTGTTACTTGAGTAAATATATTAACATAGCTGATGAAAGAATGTAGAGTTGATTAGTGATAAAATCTTAGATAAAGAAGAATAACCGGGATAACCTTTGGTATTACCCATCTATTTTTCTTGGGTGGAATCCTAACCAATAACATGAAGATTGTTCGCACATATATTCTTCCTCACTTCTATTTCCACTCTTTCACTTGTTCTTCCTGTTCATGAGGGTGTCTTAAATGTGAGATGGAAGATAAGAGACTCTTCTAGTTTGCTGTCACTGAATATTTGATATACTTGACTCTTTTGATTCCATAAAAAACAAACAAACAAAAAAACACATTTTATCTCCCCTTGTGGTACTTAATAAAACCAAAAATAGACAAATCACATGAATTTGAATATTTTAAACCCTGTGACAAATTTATTTTTACAAAAAAAAAATCGATATTATAATGTACTGTATGGAAATCTCAGATTAGATGCAAGGCTTTGAATCCCTGCGTGAGACTTAACACATGAAGTGTCTTTGACTTTCTTCTTCAAAATGGGATATAAATGTATATGAAATGCAATTAAAATTATTCTTTTTGATAAAAAGTCATTTTACTAACTCTTTGTACAAGCTCGTATTCTATTTTTTTTTAATAAAAGTAATGGAAAATAAAAGATAAGTTTTTGTAAAGTGAAAATTACCATTGCCAGATTACTTTAATCCCAAGTATAGACACGGATGTAGAAATTGAGAAAGAAGGTAGGATAAGTCTGTAAATATCTATTTAAAAAAATGATGTTAGTCAGTAGAACCTGTCCTTCCCTGACCCTTGCTTTCAAGGTTTTAGAGTAAATGTGATAGGCTGGTAGGTCATAAAGATAGCTTATTCTGTCACACATCCTTCAAATTCAATATTTGCATTTTTTTCCTCTACTCAGAGGTGGAATGACAAGTGTAAAGAAGACAAACACAAGGTTTTCTGGACATAGTCAGAGTGGTAGGATCTCCATTATTAATCCTATTATATTATTGCTTTTCTTTCATCTTTCTTGGAACTGGGTGGGTACTTTAAAAGTAGAATTAAAAAAAAAAAACAGAAGCTAATTTGTGATTGATTGTATAAAAGTTTTTAAATTCATTACTTCTATTTCAAAATTGTTTTTGTTTATTTAACACATATTAAAGTATTATTCTATGTCTGGCATGATGCTAGGTCCTGGGGACTTACAATCTTTAAAACCTTTTAATCTTTTGTTTTCATGGAGTTTGCAGTTTAGTAGAGATAGAAGTATGTGCAGCAGTCATAAATATATGTAAAAAGTAATAGATAGGAGTGTGTGAAGTAAATTACACTTGCAGTAAGATTGAAAAGATTATTTAATTAAAAGTGGAAAACAAGCAATGAGTAATAGCCAAAAGGAGGATTAAGAACCTGTTGAACTCTATCCATAGGACAACTGAGTTTATGCTTTTATACATCAGTCACATGAACTTGGTTGATGTCTGGTCCTAAGAGATGAACACACTATGTATGTGCTGACAAAATCAAGTGTATGTATCTACAGTACTGAGGGGCATATATTTGACCACAGCAAATTTGCTAAAGTAATGAATGCCACCCTACAGTGTTCCTGTTGACCATCTTACTAGCCCAACACAGGGAATATAACCTCTATGCATTACTGTAGTGATTGACTTTTTATCTGAAATTTAAGGGTTTACTTTTGGGAGATGCCATTGATTTGGAGAGATATTAGTGCTATTACTATAAAATGTGAAATACTACCTTTAACTTATGAATAATGCTATGTATTATAACTGAATCCACTTAAACCAAATTAAGGTTTGGAATTTCAATTTCAGGTGAGATATTTTAAATACAGACAAACTAATGAATGTCTTTTAGAATAAATCACTATTTCTCAAAATCCATGAGGATAACTTTGAGATTTTACTTTGCAATATTAGATAGTTAGAGTAATCATAAGTATAATTAACTAGAAACAAGATAGGAGGTATATGAGTAGAATTTGGGCTAAAGTAAAAAATTAAAAAATCTTGTATTTTAAAAACTGTAATTTTGTGTAAATATATATGTATATGTGTATGTGTGTGTGTGTGTGTGTATGTTTAAACACATGCAATTTTTGAATTACAGTTTGGGAAAACTAAAATAAACTAAGAGTTTAATGCCTTCATATATCAATTACATATAAATTTATTTAAGACTCAGTCCTTCAAGGAAAATGATTTTAAGCATAGCTAGTAATGATAGTAAGTAAAAAAATTTTGATAAGATTTCAAATTGGAAAAAGAAGGATAATAATTATACTTAACAATTTTGTTCCGTTTATTAATTGAGATGTTCTTTTAAAATCCAAATTCTGTCTATGGCCATGCTACCCTGAACAAGCCCGATCCCATCTGATCTCAGAAGCTAAGTAAGGTCGGACCTTGTTAGTACGTGGATGAGAGACCACCTAGGAAGACCAGGTACTGTAGGCATAAAAAATTAAAAAAAAAAAAAAAAAAAATATATATATATATATATATATATGATTGTAAGCTGGCAAGGTCTTTGCAATCTGTGAGTTCAACCAAATGATGCTTCACCTAAAAATAAATAAATAATAAATAAATAAATGAACAAACAACCAAATAAATAAATAAAATACAATCCAAATTCTGAAGGAAATCATAGGACTTAAAATTTTGATAGAGAAGCAAAGAAGACAATATTTGTCTTTCCTTCTTTCAACTCTATATGTCAGCAACATCTTATCTGATCTCTGGGAAAAATCTATTTCTCTGTTTTACTGAGAAATATTAACTTTACCTAAAAACCAATAGATTTTTTAGATAAAATATAGTATGACATTATATTTTCTAGAATATGTTGGTTTAATCCCCATCACCCCAAAATATTCATCCAATTAGATTCAACTGGTACAACATATATTTTCTTAATATATTACTATAATGCTAGAATAGTTTAAAGAAAACTTTCTACCTTAAGTGTTAAGAATCTTTTGCTTCAAGTTCATCATTATGCTAAGTAAACTAGATACAGAGCAAACTCTCAAAAACATCACCCCTGATAGGTATCTGGGGATGACATACAACTCTTCTTGATAATAGTAACAACAAAAATACAAATAACATTGGCAGCAGCATTTTTTAAAACTATTACATTTGGCAATGTACAAGCATTTTAATATTACACGTTATAATCTTCACTAGAAATATATGAGCTAAATATTATTATTTACAGTTAAGAAATGAGAAAGCTAGGCATCAAGTAAAGTTAGTAAACCTCTCAAGTCACCAAGTTATAGTCAGATTTAGTAAATAGCAGATCTGAGATTTGAATCCAGCTGAGTGAGATTCCAAAGCCTTTTCTATTTATTAGTCTTAGGTTATAGACTCACACTTCTTTAAAGTCTGAGCATAGGTAAAACATTTTCATTTTATTTTGACATAAATTTGAGTTGACTGGACCAAAGATGATAGATATACTGTGGAATTTTTTGATACATAAAACCTAAGAATAGAAACTCTTAGACTATGCATCTAAAAATTATATATGAAACACTTATAAAGAAATGAGATCATAAAAGATAACAGAAACATGCTATGGAATATCAGCAAGAAATCTAAAGTGTAAAGGATTATTTAATGAAAGAATATTTCATTGTATGAAATATAGTATGAGAGAATATTTGAGACATTTTCAAGATAACTTTATCCTGTTCATTAGATTTTAAACTAAAGTAAGATTTATAAAATTAAACATTATTAAGTAATTAAACATTATTAAGTATCTTTGGACTATACTTTCATATCATAATATAAAAATATGATTCCTTTGAATGGTAGGATATTACAGTGTTTAAGAACATAGGCTGTGAATTCTGATTATCTAGGTACGCATCAGGGTTTTACCACCAGAAGCAAATAAATTAGTCTGTCTACTCCTCAATTTTTCCTTCTAGTAAATGGGGAATAACAATACCTAGCTCATAAGTTTGTTTTAAGAATTTGATAAGACAAGTAGTTGGTAAATACTCAGTGAAATTTCTCTTTGTTTTTATAATTATATTTTAACTTTTTTCTGTAATGAAGCTCAAACTGCTTAACAATACATAAAACTATATTTATTTATATTTACAACATAACCTTCTTTCTATCCTTCTGAATTCTTTAACATTTTTATATTTCTTAATTACAAATTATTCTTTTATCTCTTTCTCCTCTACCTTGAACGGCTTTCTTTCTTTTTGTTTTACAGATACCTATTCATTCTTTACTGAATTCAGATACAACTTCTTGGCAATGGCTTCCCGACATGGTGCAAACCTGCCTGAGTTTTATTTTCTTCTCTTATACTTATCTCAATTATGATAGCTATTTAGAAATGTAAAATCTTGTCAAATTGAAAAAATATCTCAGTAAAGATTTACTTTTTTCTTTATTGTTTTTAGGCCAATCATAAGAAAGTCTCCTGCCCCTTTCTTAAAACCCTTTGCAATAGGTTAAACAAATTTGATTACCAAAGCAATAGATAGATTGAGGAAAGAGATGATGGAAGATGTTTTTCTGAGCTTTACTTATTTCTAAGATTTTCACTTACACAAGGCCTACCATATCTAAATTGAAAAGATTCTTTATAGATCAATTGTCAAAAGTCTCTGAGAAATATGAAGTATATTTTCTAAATATGTCTTATTTGTATGTTGCCTGTATTCTGTAGCTATGTCTAGAAAGAACAGAAAAGAAAACTGACAGAAATGAAGACTGGCCAAATTGATGTCTTTCAGTAAATATCTTAAAAGGCAAAACTCTGCTTCCAACTAAATTTTTTATAGTATACAATAAATTCATTTAGTAGATAGATAAAACTCCACAGAACACTGCATCATGTTTTTGTTAAATCCTTTTTGTGGTATTATATATTTTTAAAAGTTCGTACCAAATAGGGGGTAATAATTTCCTATAAAATAAAAAAAAATTGTAATGTCTGTAAGGCGTACAAATATTAAAATAGAGTCATGACAAACAGATGCCTTTAATTTGGGTAGTAATGATAGGAATCATAGTACAGAAACAGAATTATAAGTTTCTTATAACATGTAAATTGACATAATTAAATTTATTATTTATTATTGGCTTGAAATGACCAAATTTGATAAAATTATTTTATGATTTCTTAGTAAATGAATAGAGAGACAGCAATAAGTACTGTAAACAAAGATGAAATTGTCAGCATCTATTTTAATAATTTTTCAAACCTCAAATTGCAGAATGCTATCTTGGGCCTGTGTCTGTTTATGGCAGATCGCTGCCACGTGGAACAGGTGTTTTGTTATATAAAGTAACCATTTGACATGACAAGTAAATGTTGGAAATTCTATTTAAGCTTGTTTCTACACATCATCTCATGAACTGAGATAAAAGAAGTCAAGTTAATAAGCAGAATCATTCTACTGATGTTTTTGTATCTTGGCTGCCCAGTTCACCATCTATTATTTTTACTTTTCACCTGGCTGTAAAAAAATCAAGAAAAATTTTAGTGAAATTTATGTAACTTTTATTTAGAAGTGTTCCTTAGTTTTATAGCATCTTGTGTCAATGTTAGGAATACGTATTTAATTAACATATGTGTTTTGATTGTTTAAAAATTGCTGAAACTACATTAAATTAGCAAAATTGTGAAGTTATTATAATTTTTACCTTTAGCACCACACATTTTCCAGAATTTCCCATTTTGTCAGCCTTTATTACTATTTTATGGTTTTGTTCTTCAAGAAGATTATGTCATTTGTAATATCTCTCCTGTTGAGGAAAAGAAAAGCTATACTATAAATATGCATTTTATTTTTTTAGTCTCATTGGTACTATGTTAACTTTGTCCCTCTGTACCTCTGGCTTACATAATTGCAAAACATTTTTTTGGTCTCTTATATCTCCATCTCTTATATTAACACTGATTAGCATTCAGTATCCAGGTAGAAAATATGATTATGGCTCAATCATAGTGTATTTTCAAAATTAAATAATATATAACTAATTTTCTCTAACATTTTCTTATGTTGCTTTTTTTGTTTGTTTTTGTCTCTCCCTCATTTTTTAAATTTCTACTTTCCATTTTTATCTCTACCTCATTTCTTTCTTTGTAATTGCTTTGTTATTAATGTTGATATTAGATGACAGATATTAGAGAATGATGAATGTTAGAGTTTTTACAGTGTAACACTTTACTAATGTAGATATTAATTGGATATTAAATTATTTAAAATATACTGTGAAAATTTTCTATATACATTATGATCATCTTGAATGGAAGATAAGTTAAGTTTTTGACACTATCTAGATAAGTTTTTAAAATTGGCAAGTCTTTACTACCTTGAGGAACTCATAATTTTAATGAACTTAGATTTTACTTCATTCTACTTCATTCTATCTATATTTTGTATTTTTATTTTTTTTTAGTAACATGGACTGTGATATTTGCTTATTAGCTTATCGGATTTTTTATTCATAAATTTTGCCATCTTTATGGCATTAGATATATCTTTATCTCATGAGTTATGTGCTCTTACAGTAAACCAGTGGATTTGAAAGGAGTCAAAAAAGCATTTTTGTAATTCCTAGCATTTATAAATACCATGATCTTCATATTGAAATGCTTAACACCATGCTTCAAAAACTAAAATGTCAAAACCTTATTGTTTCTCGTGTGCTTTAATTCACTTTCTTTGTTTTACTGATTCTATTAAAATATTATATAAATGTGACTTTATTAGGATATCTCATATATTATGTTTTTTGCTAAAGTTTAGTTATGTTAACTCGACTCTTAATTTACTTATGTTTTGTGGACCAGAACACGATTTTAGTTTTTTATAAAGTATTTAGGGTAAAAAAAATACAAAAACAAAATGCAATATATGCATGTATTAAAATCTTGCATATTAAATTTCCTGATTAGATTATTTAAGCTACTTTTATAATAGTATAAATAATACTCTGGATGCTTCTTATAAAAATAAGTCCTGGATTGGTTGCTTCTCATTATACAAATAAAGCCAATACTGGAACAAAACTTTTTAGTGTCTTATTTATTAAAATGAAATAAATGCTATTAGAGGTGGATGAGAGAACAGGAAGTGAGAATAAAAAAATAGCTGTTCAAGAATGTGTTTCATTTATTTACATTACCTACTATTTAAATGAGGATGTTTACAATACCAGTCTTAAGACATAGTGTAGTCTGGCATTGCTCATTGCTATTTATATACTAGCTATGTTAGGATTGTCTTGCTGGAATAATCAATCCCAAATATGGTCGTATCACCCAAAGATTTCATTTCTAGTTCATATAAATCTATTGCATATGTCCTTGATCAGGTGCATCTTAGGTATCCTTGTTCTAGGCAGTGACCTTAAAATCAAGGCTCTTTCCCTTACATTATTCCCCCTTTTCTCAGACCTTCACGTCTAGTAGTGTGAGTAGGAAGAACACATGAAAGAGGATGAGAAATATTATATGGTATGGCATGCATGTGGCACAAATTATTTTTACTAGCATTCTACTGGGCAGAAATCATTTGCCAGGTCATATCTACAATCATGAGGACTGAGAAAGGTAATCATCTTGTTTAGCCAAGTGGGAAAAAAAATAAAACATATCATGAGAGGGGTGGCTGATATTTGTATCTGGGAATGCTTAGCAAAGAAATACCCCCTTAGTCCCAAATAGACCCAAATAGATTGTTGTAAGTTATTTAAAATAGTTGTTCCAAAGTAACCTGGGAAATATGCCAATTTATTCTGCCTATACTCATCTCCATCAATAATGGAGCTGCCCTAACTGCCAGACATCTCAAAATGGTGGTCTACAGAGGCCAATGTACCTCTCGAAGATGGCAGCATCTGGGGATGGCCATGGAGGTGATGACAGTGAAAGCTGGGCCTCTGGCCCTGGCTGTCCCAACTGTGTGGAGCAGTGGTGATACCCCATATCCCAATCCCAATATATTAAGACATCTTACCTAGCTCAGTATATATAACTTCAAAAGAGTTGAGAAAGTAGCCATCAAAAAAGGCCACTCTACTTTGGTATCTGGCACTGGCTCTGGAATGAGCCAAAGACCAGGCCTTTAGTTTGGATATAACACAAATCAGAAAAGGATTTCATAGAGATTACAGTGGATGATAGAAACAGGATTCATAGATGTCTTGGTATGGTTGAAACAATGGAGAGCTCTAACAAGATAAAATTTAACAGGAATAAAGCAACTCAAGTCCTAGTCATGGCCTTTATTAGGGGCTGGAGGGGCTTGCTTTAGTAGTAGATTGTATATAAAAATATTTAGGAGATTTAGTTCACAGCATTCTGAAGGCATCTAATAGTGATGGTGCTGTAAATTGTGAATGGATATAAATATAAGATGAAAGACAAAGAGAGGAATGTGACAGTCTTGCCTGAGTCTGTGGTGGTCAGGCTACCTCTAAGGAATGGAGACCACACTCTTTAGAGGTGGAAGTTGGAACCACAGCAAATAAACCACATTTGAAAGACTGGATATGTTGTTTCTGAAGAAAAGATGAATCATCTTGAAATATTACAATGGTTGTCATGTGAAAAAAGAATTAATATTTATGCTCTGGATGGAATCTAAAGGAGGATAAATTTTTGCTAACCCGAAAGTAGGATTTTTAAGTTCTGAGTTTATTGGTGATGAAATATGCTAATTACAGAGGTCGTAACCTGTTCATTGTTAAGTGTTCAAATAAGATGTTGTAAAAGAAATTCAAACACTGGAAGAAGTATTGTACAAGATGGCCTTTAGAGGTTCCTTCAGCCTGAACTCCATGATTTATTGATTTAGATATAACTCATTTAAATAAAATTCCTCTGCTGCTCCAAAATTAGGTGACAGGACTTTGTTCAATAAACATTAAGTAAAACTTACCCTGCATAACATCTTGTACTAGATTTGGAAATATAGAGATAGCCCCTAATCTTTAGGAGCTAAACCTGAGAATCTGCAATCTAATACATCATCGTATGGTAGGACAAGTAATGTGATAGAGGATAGAAAGGAGGATCAAGGAGAGAAAAGCAAGAAAGTCTCACCTAGGAAAGAATATTTGATCTGAGTTTATATGGTGAATAAGACCAAATGACATGAAAGCATGTTCGTATTAGGAACTGGAGATTTAATTGAGGGAGATGCACTGGATTCAGTGACCACTAGCTCCATATGCTTCAGTTTTTCTACTTAGAGATCTAAACTTTGAGTACATGATGATGACACTAAGGCCTCCCCAGGTCCTCAAATATTATATTCAGGAGTTAGGCCATCTGGGGCAGAGAAGTAGACTCCAAAATATTAGGAAATAGTACTTTCTTTCTGCTATTTTTAAGGAAGTATCAGTTTCACTTTGTCCCATTGTTTCTCAAGCAGTATGGTTAACCAGTGGTTAAGAAGATTATAAGATCTTTCTCTTAGAGAAAGTCTTCTTTCTCCAGTATTTCCTCAAATGAACTGGAAAAGAATGTTTCTTATCTGTTTCCTGAGCACCGTAGAACATTTAGGAGGCCGGGGGTTGGTGGCCAGAGATCCCGGCTTGGAGCATATCCATTCCACAGGCATCCTCTTTCACTTCCCTGTTTCATGTGACAATAACTCTTCCTTTATTCATAATTAACAACAACAAAACACTTATTGGGTGCTTGCACAGTTCTAAGGATAAATAGTTAACAAGAATATTGTGTAGCATAGTAATGAGCATGTAACAAGAGATTAGGAGAATAGAACTGATATCTGGAGATATAAAAAATGAGGAAATGGAGGATCATTCAGTAGCTTGTTTTCTAGCAGATGGTTAAACATTTGGATAAAAGAGACTTGTTTTATAATATATTCCAAAATAATTCTTAAATGAATAAAAAGTTAAATTGTGAAAAGGAAAAACACACACATACAAATTTAGAATTGAAAAAGTCTACTAACTATTAAATTAGTAAAATCTACAAGAAAATATAGACATATTTGATCACATAAATGTCAGCACCATAAACAAAATTCAAAAGGTAAACTGGGAATGCATGTGAAAATATTTGCAAAACAAAGGACAAGAAGATAAAAATGACTAGCTCCTTGAAATAAAATGAGCAATGATAAAAAAATTACAAAATACATAAAAATGTTTAGAAATATAAAAAATACCTAGTCTCATTAATAATGTAAAATGGAAACCATGACTTTTATTTCTTATATTACAAAAATCCTTACATTTTAATTTTGCATTTATTTTACTAAATAGTTCATTGGGTTGTCCAGGGGTGACTGAAATTTGCATTTTAATGTTATTTTGATAGGAGAAGAAATTAATATAAATTTCATAGTAGGCATTTGGTAGTATTTGTCAAGAGCCTTTAAAATGTTTAAATTTCTTGATTAGAAATTTTACTTAGAATTTATAGTTTGAAAAAATTGAGATGCTCATAAAGTTTTATTCCTAGATGTTCTCTACAGCAAAGTGTATTAACAAAGATATATAAACAATTTATAAATATTCAACAGTATAAGAATTTATTGTGTTCATAAAATAATTTCAAAATCGTAGCAAAATTATATTCTTAAAATATTGTCTTTGCCTCCTCAGTGAAATGGCGTGTTATTTTTATGATCTTTTCACTCATTGATCAAAATTCATTGAAATCACTTGTATCTGGTGGTCCAACTAAATGCAATCATTCTTTTGTGCATTTTGCAAGGATTTATTGCTGGTTTTCTGTGTTACTGTGTTATTACTATGTTTCAATGTACAAAGGTGTTATTTTTGGCACCAGTTACACAGTCGTTTAAAAAAATAGTTGCTATTTTTGTGAAGCTTGCATTCCAGAGAATGAAACATACCATAAGCCAATTATTTCATATGGTAATAGAGATTGAAAATAGATCACGAGAACGTAGAGTGGTGTGAAACATGGAAGAGTCAGAAATGAGGTTGGAAGATGGGAGGTGGGGGCAAGCCCTAGATCTGTGGGACTGTCTATGCCATGCTAAGAGTTCTGCTTTTCTCCTCTCCTCTCCTCTCTTTTCCTCCCCTCCCCTCCCCTCCCCTCCCCTCCCCTCCCCTCCCCTCCCCTCCCCTCCCCTCCCCTCCCCTCTCCTCTTCTCCCCTCCCCTTCCCTCCCTTCCTCTCTCCTCTCTTCTCCTCTCCTCTCCTCTCCTCTCCTCTCCTCTCCTCTCCTCTCCTCTCCTCTCCTCTCCTCTCCTCTTCTCTCTCTTTCTCTCTTCTTCTTTCCTTTCTTTCATTTATTTATTTATTTATTTTGGTGTTATATGGGAAACCATCAGAGGATTTGACCAGGCAAATGACTATTACTGGTCTATTCTTACAAACGAGCATTCTGACTGCTCTCCAGAAAATAGTCTGCAAAGAGGCACAAGTGGAACCAGGAGGATCAGTTAAGAGATAATTTCAGGAGCTAATGATTCCTGACACATAATTCTTGGCGCAAGGTTAGAGATGATGAGAGGTGATTGAGTGTGGGAAGTATTTTGAGTTTTAGTAGTAGCATTTTGCTAATAAACTGAATTTTGAGTATGAAAAATAAAAGTCATTAAGGAATGAGTTCATTTTTGCAGACATATTTGGGAAATAATCTATGGAGTTTGTATTTCAAGCTCTGGGACTAAATAAGATTACTTGTGGAGTAAACATGGTGGGGAAAAAAGCCTAAAATTGAAGTCCCAAGGAAATTCAACATTTAGACTTTAGGTAAATTAGGAAGATTCAGAAAGGAAACGAAATAGGAATGGCCAAGGGCTAACTGGACATATGTGATCTCATAAAACTGAAGTGAAGAAGATAATTCCTGACCGTTGGAGTGATAACAGTGTGAAGCTGCTGAAGGATTGATAGAGATGAAGACTCAAGATTTGACAAGTATCTGAAAACTTTTGATAAAGGGAAAAGGAGAAATTGTAATGGATAGCGGGGCATCTGGGAAAAGAGGTTTTAAAAATGGGTAGAGTATAGCATGTTTCTCTCCTATAGGAATGATGGAGAAAGAGAAATTGGGAAATAATCAAGCTTGTCATGTTACCACCTACAATAGCAAGGTCACACTTTCCATTTTTCCTGTAAAAGAAGAGATCTTTTTATATTTTTCACATTTCATATCTCTAACATTCAAAGCAGAGAAACAGTGGCCCAGAGCTCTAATGCTCTGTCTTATCAATCAAGAATTTCCTGTAAGATTAAGGGCCACAGCACCATCAACACCCTTAGCAGTCTGCCCTTTCCTTTCAAAAATAACTATTTCTTACCTCCATTCTTACTTTCCATAATCTTATTTCAGTGAGATAAGTGTCTCTTCTTCTACCTAAAAGTAATACCTTTGTTTTATGAATCTGTTCACAAATGCTTAACTCGAATTGTTTTCTATTCTTTTTGACTAAAACAGCATTGATAAGAACATGCTGAAGATATATTTTACAATTGAAGAATGTCTAAATTTGAGAAAATTTCTCATAATTTATTATGTGTACATTAAAATAATGATATCAAAACATGAAAAAGGTATGTGTACATTTTTCTTTTATCATCTAGACCTGAAATTGTCACAAATCTCATTTGCAAACTATAAATATTGAAGTTAACTTTATTGGATAAAGAATTCATTTAAGTCAGAATCAATAATTTGTTAGGGATAATAAACTCTACCAGGGACCAAGAAACAAAAATCAAACAAATTATGCCACAAGAATGTGTTCTTTAGTGTGTTGCTGGCAATATCATTATAAGATATTTGATATTTGTTGTCATGTCACTGGATTCAATTGTTCCTAAATTTTCGTCATCCATCCCTTTGCCACAGTTGTCATGAATTATCTCTTAAATGATTGGCTAAGCATACATGACGTGAGTATCATCTAGATGGTATGGAATAGGAAGAGGATTATTTTCATACTTTTATTTTTCATAATAAGAATTTATAATAAAGCTTCCACATAAAGCCTGTTAGAGGGGGAAAAAATTACACTTGATTTGAAGTCTGTGTTGGGGTAAAGACAAATCCTTGAGTTACATAAACTTCTAAAACTATACGAAGTATTCAGCAAAATTAGACTGGACTCCCCTTACAGAAGTTGTGTCTTCATCAGTGATTTTTTGTCTTTCTTTAATAGAATGAATAATGAAGTAAATTGCCAAATTTACTTCTTGGCAAATATGTCCAAAAGCATAATTATCATCCTACATATGTTTCTTTAGTAGAGAAATAGAAAATAGCAATAAGTGATGTCTATAAGTTTTGTTACTAGACATGCCTAATATTTGGTTTTATGTTTCCTGAATTATAACAGCTTTCTATTAAGGAGGAATTGTCTCAAGTCAGCCCTGGGCATACTCATTACTGTGTAAGCTCCAAAAACACTTTGAAAACATAAATCTATTTGTGTCTTCATCTATAAAATTATTACAATAATACCTCACTTTAAGAATTAAAATTTATATTAAACATGAAGAAGCATGTTTTGGGAAAATTTAAACATTGTACAAACAATATGGTATTATATGTGGAAAGTTATGTTTGATTTTTCAAACTGATTAGAATACAATGTTAGATTTTGGAAACAAACTAAATGGTTAGAATATGTGGAAAGTTATGTTTGATTTTTCAAACTGATTAGAATACAATGTTAGATTTTGGAAACAAACTAAATGGTTAGAATTCTTCATATAATATAAAATATAATTAAAGAGGAATCTAATTTGAGAAATATACTTTTAAAGTAAATATTATTTTCTTTGCTGTATGCTTCTTATTTTAGCTTTAACAGTCTCCTATTCCATTACAGATTCTATATTAATAAAGACTAGAAATAATTATTATGTGATAATCACTGATTTTTATGAACTTTTTCTAGCAGGGAAAAATGCGCTTTCTTTAGTAGGGCTTAAAACAGTGTCACCAGAAACCATGAGAGCTCCATTAACACTTTATGATAATTCAAGAAGTCATGTTTGGAAATCCACAGTCATTGATACCTTTTTACATGCATATTAAAGAGTAGCAATATTGGCTGCTTTGGGTACTGAATTGGCACTGGGGATTGTTTGTTTTAAATAAGAGTTGAAGTATCCTAGAATGAAGTGCATGGAGCAGCCTAATGAATGTTTGAGTAAGAAATTAGAAAATCTGGGTTCTAACACTTAGTTTTGCTTTGTTTACTAAATATTAAATTTATATATCTATATCTCTCATCATACACTAAGATAGAGATTATAAGAATTGCAATCAAATGCTAAAATTTTACCTAATGATACATTTTTCAGCCTAAGAATATTTTCTAATTTACTAGCTCTCCTAAACTTACATCATTGTATAACCTATTAACCTTTACATATTAAGTTTTATTTCATTTTACATTATTTATTTTTAACAATTTTTCAATTAAAATTGACATTCAATATTGTATTAGTTTTAGGTGTACAGCATGGTGGTCAGACATTCATATAGCTTACAAAGTGATACCCCCGATGTCTAGTATCCATCTGACACCACACATAGTTATTACAATATTATTCGCTATGTTCTCTGTAATATACTTTACATCCCCGTGACTAGTTTGTAACTTCCAATTTTCACTTAAAAAAATTATTTTAATTTAATTTTATATTAGTTTCAATTGTATAGCACAATGGTTAGGCATTTATATAATTTACAAAGTGATTCTCTCAATTACTCTAGTACGTACCTGGCACTACATCTAGCCGTTACAATATTATTGACTATATTTCCTATGCTGTATTCCACAATCCCTTGACTGTTTTGTAATTTTTAATTTGTATTGTTTACTCCCTTGGTGTTTTTCACCTAGCTTCGGCAAGATCCATCCCATCTGGCATCCATCAGTTTGTTCTCTATATTTATGAATCTGTTACTGATTTGTTTGTTCATTTGTCTTTTAGAGTCCACATGTAAGTGAAATCATATGGTATCTGTTTTTCTCTGTCAGACTTATTTCACTTAGCATAGATCCACCTATGTTGTCACAAATGTAAGATTTCACTTTTATGGCCAAGTAATATTTTATGGTACATATGTACCACATTTATTCTTTATCCAATTGTCTACTTATGGACAGATAGGTTTTTTCCATATCTTGGCTATTATAGATAATACTGCAGTGAACACATAAATACACATATCTTTTCAAATTAGTTATTTGGATTTTGGGGGGGTTAATTTTCAATATGAATTGCTTAGTCATAAGGTAGTTATATTTTTAATTTTTGAGGTACTGCCATATTGTTTCCATAGTAACTGCACCAATTTGCACTCCCACTAACAATGCATGAAGGTTCCCTTTTTTTCACATTTGCATCAACACTTGCTTGTTGATTTATTGATGATAATCATTCTGACAGGGGATAACTCATTATAATTTTAATTTTTACATCTTTGATAATTATGTTGAGCATCTTTTCACATATCTATTGGCCATCTATAGGTTCTCTTTGGAGAAATGTCTGTCCAAGTCCTCTGCCGATTTTTTAATTGGATTGTTTGTTTGGTTGTTTAGTTGTATGAGCTTTTTATATATTTTGTATATTAACTTCTTATCATATGTGACATTGGTGAATATCTCCAATTTAATACTTTGTCCTTTTGTTTGTTGATGATTTCCTTTGCTCTGCAAAAACTTTTTAGTTTGATGTAGTCCCATTTGTTAATTTTTTTCTTCTGTTTCCCATGCCCAAAGAGATATATCCAAGATATATATATTTTTGAAAACAATGACAAAGAGTTTACTACCTATATTTTCTTCTAGGTGTTTTATGGTTTCAGATCTTACATTTAAACTTTAATCCACTTTGAATTTATTCTTGTGTATGATGTAAGAAGGTGGTCAGGTTTCATCTCGTTTGCATGCATTCGTCCAGTTTTGCCAACACCATTTATTGAAAAGACTGTCTATCCCTGATTAATTATTCTTGCCTCCATTGTTATAGATTATATGACCATAGAGATATGGATTTATTTCTGGGTTTTCATTACAGTTTCATTTATCTATGTGTATATTTTTAAGCAGTACCATGCTATTTTGATATCTGTAGCCTTGTTGTATAGTTTTCTATCAGGTCATGTGATACCTTTAACTTTGTTCTTTCTCATGATTTCTGCGGTTTATTTGTTTTAGCTGTCTGAAAAATGCCATAAGTATTTTAATAGGGATTTAATTGAATCTATATATCACTTAAGGCAGCCTGTACATTTTAACAATGTTAATTCTTTCTATTCATGAGCACAGTGTATCCTTCCATTTATTTGTATCTTCTTTAGTTGTTTTTTTTTTTTTTTTCTCAATGTCATAATTTCCCAAGTACCGGTCTTTTACTTCCTTGGTTAAACTTACATTTCTTATCACACCATTAAAGTTCTCACTGTTCATCTACTTTTCTAATCTCATTGAGTTTCCTTATAATTAGAGCTTTGAACTGCATCTGGTAGATTGCTTGTCTCCAATTTGTTTAGAGTTCTTCTGTAGTTTTCTGTTCTTTCATTTGGAACATTTTTCTTTGTCTTCTTATTTTGGCTATATTTCTGTTTGTCTCTATGTATTAGATAGATTTGCTAAGTCTCCCAGTCTTGGTAGGCTGGCCTTATGTAGTAGAAGTTTTGTGGGCCCCAGTAACACAGTCTCCCTGATTACCTGAACCATGTAATCCAGGAGTGTCCTTTTTGAGGGTTGCATATGCCCTCTTGTTATAGTTGAGCCTTGATTGCTGTTGTTATATCGGTGAGATTTGACCTTCAGGATGACTGGCATTGAGGACTGGCCTGACCACAGTAGATAAGCTATTGTGTGTGCACTGACCCCCTGAAGAGGGATTTGCCCCAGCAAGGCTCTGGTGCCTGCTGAGACCACCCTTCGGGTATGCCAGATATGGAACTAATTGAATAGTGCTCTATTGGGGTCTGAAGCTGGCCACTAGATTTGTTAGTTCTGGGCTTTTGGGGAAGGGCTCCAGTGAAGGCCAAGTTCAACTGCTGCTTGTGCCCAGCTCAGGGCCACCTGGTAGAAGCTACAAAGCAATCAGTGGTTGAGAGCTTCCTATTCTGGGTTCAGAGGTATGTAAGAGGTGCCACACTATTAATCAAGGCTGGCTGCCACCAGTGCCAAACCTGGAGATGCTCAGAAAGGGCACACCAACTCCAGCTGCCAGCTGCCTGGAGCCTGTAGATCTTTGAGAGACTTTAGGAAAGTCTGTAGCATGGGCAGAAGTTAGCTGCCTGCCATTGAAAGTGGCTCAGGTGGGGAGTAGCCTCAAGGAGTTACAAATGCAGGGTAAGTGGTGTTCACCAGGTTAATGCTGCTTCAGCTTTGACAGCCACCTATACCTGCAGGCTATATGGGAGAAGAGTTCAACAATGGCAGTTGTTTCTCTAGCCCTAGCCCTGAAGCCAAACATTTCAGTTTTTCCCTGTATGCTCCTGGTGCCTTTGAGCTTCTGTCCCTTCACTGAAGCTTAGGACGAGTATTGGTGAGCTAGTGAGTCTCTGTGAAGGCCCTTTAAGAGGACGCCTGGGTTTCTAGTAGCCCTTTACCTCACTGGGACAGAACGCCTGCTGATTTTCATAGCCAGATGTTGTGGGAATTTCTTTTCCCAGCACTGGTGTCCTGGACTGAGAAGCTTGCTCTATGGCTGGAACCCTTTGCTCCTCAGGGGGTACCTTCACAGCCTAAATATCCTTCCTGATTGTCAACTGTCACTTGTGGGTATGGGACCAGCCCCTTTTCTCATCTTCACCCCTCTTCCCAGTCTCGACATGGCTTTTTCTTTTTATTAATAGTTATAATCAGCTAGTCTTCAAAAGATTCTCTTTAATTTAGTTGTAATTTTGATTTGGTCTTGGGAAGAGAGAAACAAAGTATTTACCCAACCAGAAGATACTATATACTATGAATTTGTGAGGATAATAAATGTATAACCTCTTTGAAAACTCTCAAGTATTATGCAATTGAAAGCTATGTGTTTATGGCTATGACTATACTGGCATAATTATCAGCAATAACATAGAGTGAGGAAGAACATTTTTATTGTGAGCACTAAACTGATTTTTGCATCGATGGGTCTCTATGTCATTAATATTTATTTAAGGACCATCTTTTGTGTGGTGTATAAAACGACACAGAGAATTTGCAGGCATCTGTCCTCCACCATCACCTAACATTAGTCTAGTGAATCAGAGTAAATTTAGAAATAAATCTGGGCTTTAGAAGATCCATAATTCTGTGGTTCAAATCATAGTGCCTCTTAGCAGTATCACATAAAGATAGCAGTTGCTAGAAATAACACCAAAGGGGATTTTAAAGATATATAACCAAGCAAGGATATATAACTAAACAAAAGCAATTGTTTAAATTAGTACTGTTCATTCTTGTTGGGAAATTCTCTGATAACATGCCTTATACTAGAGAGAATCCAGTTTCTGCAGATGCCTGCCATCCTGTTATCTTGTACCGCCCTTTAACAGAAGCAAAGATGAAATGCCTTAATCAGTTCTTACGGGAGTACAATAGTACAATATAGGCCTCCATGGGAATTGTCCTTATCCCCTTGAGATAATGTTTTTTCCATAGACTCCTTTTAAGAGAATCCTCTTGGGACAGCTATTTTAAATGAGAGAACACACTTTCTTTAGGATGTGGTGACATTTAAGAGGCATTAAAAAGAATATGCTGCCTCAGTGTATAGTACCTTCATTTTCTTTCTCTTTATTAATTTGAAATAGGATTTTTATTCTTGGAAGGAGCAATACATTAATTATTATTTGTAATTGATAATTCAGTTTAAATCATTCACTGAAGCATTCCCAATGGAAGATTACTGAAAATGAGAATAAGACTTTGTTTGTTTGTTTGTTTTGCTTTTTTCTACTGGATAGGTTGCAAATCAAGATCCAGAACATAATCTGGGTGGGAAAGAGGTCGGAATTTGGAAAGAAAATAAAAGACCTTGAAATAGCATTGAGATCAATGAAGATAATCATTATTCAGTGTTTAATGGATCATAAAGTAAGAGGAAAACATAGGTTAGAGTGACTTCTGAAAGAATTTCTGTAGGACTTTTCTTGTAAAGGAACATACAGGCATACTTTAGGGATATTGCTGGTTTAGTTCCAGACCACCACAATAAAGCAAGTAGCACAACAAAGTGAGTCATAATCATTTTTGCTGGTGATGGGTCTTGCCTCCAATTAAAAAAAAAAAAAATCTGTAAAGCAAAATAAAGTTAAGCACAATAAAACAAGGAATGCCTATACATGAAAAAGCTGCAGTTATTATATACATTGTTTTGGCTATCATTAAGGCAAATAATTATAAAATTATTATGCTCCACGTTTTATCTCTGATAAGCTGTATTCCTGATATCTGGCATTTACCAGATGGGTATGATGTCATTCATCTGGTGCCAGGTTGGGTAATCAAATATAAGGGTATTGGTGAGAAATACTTATTGTTTTATCGTCTTACAACAATTTCAGCACTTCAGTCTCTAAAAATGTCAGTCCTCTGTTTTTCTGACGCTTGAAGAAATGCTTTGTGATAATGCTGTGAAATAAACATTTGACACAGGGAAATCTGCAAATCAACTTTTCACATTAGTTACTGTTACAATGATTCACTCCAGGGGTGCCATTTTTAGGCTAAACCATGCATAATTATTATCCTGAAGCAAAACACAAGAGAAACAAATGCTGAGTCTGGAAAACAAGAGTACATTTTGTGAATTCTGGAGAGAAAGTGTCTACAGAAGAGAGAATCTGAGTTTCTCTCTGTAGGAGAGTCGCTCTTTGCAAGGTACTGCATATCCCAGACACGTACGTAGTGATAGAATATGGTTTGAAAATCAGCAGTTATGTTAGGGCTCTAAATGCTGCTTCTACAGCTCAAACTGCTATATTCTCCCTTCAACCCTGATTTGCAGCAGTAGGTCTTTCCTAAGCATCATTTTTTTTTTTCATTTTGTTTTTCTCTTTTAAATTTTCATTTTGCTTCCAGTAAATTCTGCAGGGATCACAACTGACAGGAAGCAAAAAGACACAGTGAGAAAAGAAACTGTGCTAGTTCGTGTGCTTCAAATTCGTATTCCAATATTATCATCAGTTCAGTCACAGTCCGTCCTGCATTTCAGATGAAATCTAAGAGGATAAACAACTTAAAATAAGTTTTATGTGCTGCTTGTGGAGAGCAGACAGATCATTGCATCCATCAAATTCCTGTTTACATCAATAGAGACTGGCATGATCTTAAACTAGCAAAAAATGCTCTTGCTTTGTTGCTATTAGTATTCTCAGCTGCTTCATGGTCCAAGGCCAGCAGCAGGAGATCACTTAGGCGTCCATCACCCATAGTGGTTCTTACAGAATATAATCCTTAACTCACTTTAGCACAAAGAAGTGTCTTTCATTCTGCAGTGTAGAAACTGGTAAAGAGAACACAATGCAGTTATTGACAGTGCGACTGCTAAGCTCTTGATAATTTGGTAGAGGGCTCAGGTTGTTATCATTGTTCAATTAGAACTCTTTAAAAGTTATGGATGTTTTGACTGCTTTAGCTACTTAGGTTTAAGCAGATTGTTACTGAACAGGTTGTCAAATAATGGCAAAAAGGCAGAAGTAAAATTTCAAAATATGTGGGTACCAGTGGATTGGAATGCAGAATTCAAAGGGTGCAAATATGATTACTCTCAACCGTTTGTAAAAAGTACCAAGTTCCCTCAGTGCACAGTAAAACTCTAACCTTTACCTTCATGTTGTGTGTGAGCACAATTTAATTAGTATCACGTCTTTGTAACAATGCAAACATAAATTAAAAACTGCACACTAGACTAAGCAATTTGAGAAACTGAACTTTTTTCTTCAATGATTTTTATCATCTTCTACAAAATAGATGTTATCATTCTTATCATTATATAAATTGATTGTATAATTTTGTATAACAGCTATCTCATAATGATAATAAAAATATCTTACATGAATAAAAAATTTAGCATATAAATTATATTTACTCAACCACTTTTATTTTCCTAAAGTGGTAATAAAACTAAATTAAAATTTCTAATGTGAAAATTTTGTGCTTTAAAAGTTTATTTAAAGTGTTTGTGAAAATTCACCTTGAATTCAATTGTTGATGAATCACAGCCTTTTAGTATAATTAGTCCGAGGTTGATTAAATTTCTTCACATGACATTTTCCATCTAGTCTAACAGTGAAAGATAAATCAATTTTTTATATATACTAGAGTTAAGACAAATAATTAAAATACTTTATTTTTGTAGCCATAATTTAAGGTGTTGATAGTTAATCTGTTTCTATTACCTTAAATTTATAGGTTGACGTATAGGTTGACTCATACTGTATTCCTAACCTTTATCAAAATTAAGGACAATAAAAGTTATTATCAAAACTATGGACCAAATTAGTGTAAAATACTTTGCCGATGTTTGTTAAAGGCATGTGTTTTGAAGGAATTGTTTTATTACTGATTTCATTAGGAAATATGTAGAAACTGATTTGGATAGAAATTATATAAATTTTCAACATGCTAAAGACAAATTATAGTCTTCAATGGAACATGAAATAGAAAACAAATTCAACTCTTAAGATAATTTTTATGTTCCCAGCTGAAATCTTTGCTTAATTCCTCAACCATTAGCAAATGTGTTACCCCAGACATCTTTTTCTTCTCACCAATTTTTAGAGGAGAGATGCAATCAGAGTGCTATTTTGATCAAGTAGAGCCTTTTTAAAAAATTTTTCTTTATATTCTAGCTTTATCCTAAATATAAATTTGGATGACTTTTATATGACAGAATCTTGTTGCATATCAAGATATGATCAGATTCATTATCAGTAAACTAGATAAACGTTGTTTCATTGACATATGAGAAATCACAATATTTTTTGAATTATATGACATTTTATAGTATGTGGACAGCTGATCAAGTCAGAATAAGATATCTCTGACAGAGATACACAAAATATACAAAAAAAAATATTGTTCAAGATTTTTGCTTTATAATGTTTGATAAGTTAAATAACCCATGCCAAAAAGAAAATAAAACCAGTAGAGTCAACTTGATTTTTTGCTTTTACTATGCTACATAAACATTTGTGTATATCAAATCATTTCAAATATTTAGTTTATGAGAAAACATCAAGTCCTTCTTGGCATTTAATCATGTCATTGAAAGTGATCTACGGAGTAAAAATCACTTTTCTTAAGAAGTCCTTGGGATTGCTGTGCTGATTCCAGGAAAATAATTTAGTATTCTGTAAAATTTTTAAAAAGTCATGAAGTACATATGGAAAAAAAGCAAATTTTATGCAACTCATTATTTGTGGTGAGATGATTGATATAAAATAGAATTACTATGCTAGGCCTACCTTTGTCTTCTCTGAGTTATATAGAAGAATGGTGGTACTTATCTATTCTTGGAGTATATTACTTTTCTTAGAATTGTCTCTTATGAAATCTACAGAAAATAATTCTTAGTCACTGAAATTTCTGCCCATGTATAAAATTACCAAATTGAATAGACATTTATTTCTCAAACCATCATGTGTTTAAGTTGAAATAAATCTTCTGCCCAAGAATTATGTGTGAAAAGGACAATAGCACACACGTGGAAGAATAATAATAGGGCAATAGAATATATGTGACAGAAGGAGAGAGGGCATTCAGGCATGAGTCAGAGGGAGAGCATGATTATCAGAGTTATGGATCAAGGTAGAAGTAGCAGAGGTTTCACATGAGTTAGAACAAAGTGAGTGAGTGCTATTGAGTATATATGTGAAAACAATATTTAGGGGAAGTAGAGAATAAAGATTAGTGAAAAAATAACGAGGATAAGAACAAGGGTATACTATTAATTATCAATTCCAAGTCATCTTTTAAGTCGCATTTACATAGGTGCACAGAATATCTTTTCCCTGGGCATGGGCTGACCTAGCAAATAGAATACTCTTTTTATCCAACCATTTTTCTAATGCCAAAATAGTATCCTTGTCAAAGTGCCTAAGTTCTAAAGTGATAGCTACTATATAAATTTTAAACAGGTAATAAATATTAATCAAGGTGGTATATTTATACAACTATCATCTGGGCATTTCAAAACATTTTGCAAATGGTTTTGACAAAGCCCCTTTAATTAATATTGGTGCCAGGGATAATTGGACTAAACATTTATTGAGGGACATCATGTGAAACACTTCATAGACATTGATTTGATCTAATAAAGTAGACAAAGAAATAAACGTGTGACGATAAGTGATTTACCCAGGAAGAACGTATCTGGCATTCATTCCATTTTATATTATCATGGATTATGGACCCCTCCAAGGAACTCGAGGTTTAAGGAGAGAAACTTACATGATTAAATAAAATTGAATGTTAAAAATAGATTTTAAAGAGGAAATGAATGTGATCGATAGTTCAGGAGGAGGCTTTAAAAAGTCAAAGGAATTTCGTGGAATCGTACCTGAGGGAAACATTAAAAAAATGATCAAGATCTTTCTAGAAAGTACTAATAGTTCCAAAAAATAGATAGTTTCTTCCTGTCTCCTCTTTCTCTCCAAGTTCTTCAAATTTTCAGATTCCCAGTGAAGGATTTGTCTTAGTCTTCAATCACATATAATGTATATGTATATGTATATGTATATGTATATGTATATGTATATGTATATGTACATATATAGTTTTTCTCAATTTAAATGGTAGTATTTTCTTTTTCTGAATATTTAATTAAAATTCTACCCCTCTACTCTCATTGACACTTCAGTGATAAATGAGTATACGATTACCATTCTCTGTGAAAGAGTTATATCAAGACTTGGAAGTTAAAATGAAGACTCTCCTTAGTAGTTATTAATCTCTTCTGAAACATTATATAGCTTTTAGAATGGCATTGCTATTTTCCAAACATTTGGTTCTATTTTAAAATTATTTTGGGTCTTGGCCCAGTTATCCATATATTGAATAATGAAACTCTGGGAAGAATTTAGTATAGCCAATCACAAATTCACCAAAGATCTGTGTGTCAAAACTTCTGATGAAAGTCAGTTGTTGAAAGCACATAAAGCTTTTTTTTTTTTTCCTGAAGAAATTATATCATGCATACTGTCATCTCTCAGGATCATACATCAGAAGTTCTTTTAGTTGACAATGTCACCCAAATAGAATAAAATTACCATTTAAAGCTTAGTCATAATTTAAATATTTTTCTCTATGAAAGATCATTCCCAATTCTTTTCAGCTTGAGATACAGCATTATAAATGGTATTTCCCATTTTCTTACATATTTCTCTTCTTTAGTATACCCTAGAAAAAGGAAGAGTGTCCTTGACATGTAGAGTATGGTCCAATCCAGAAATTTGAGAGAAGGAAAAGGTATTTCTGTTAGCCCATGTGTAAAGTAAAATCTCTAGTTGGGGTGGCTGTTTACAAAGCATATTCATAAACTGTGTTATCTGTGTTAAATATAAGGATCCATTCTGTGCCTGTAATAGTATAAAGATGATTTACATTGTATTCATATGCTTTACATTGAGGAACTTGTGTATTTTCATTTTTTATATTGCTTAAATGTAAATTTTGGTTCAATATCAATCAGCATTTATTTTATGAACTCCTATTGAATAGAAATGTTGGGTGATATGTAGAATTAAATAAACCAAGAAATAATTATATCTAATTCCTGCTCTAGGGACAGATCCTATACATAAAATTAATGATGAAAGACATTTAAGTGTCAAACAAGATATTGGTGATATAAACTAAAAACCTTTCAAGGAAGAAATAATTGCTTTTAACGGAGATGATCAGAGAAGGATTCGTGGAGAAGGTGAAAGTGCTATTGATATTATTTAAGAAAACATAAAGCATAATATTTGATACGAATAAATTTAGTTTTAATTTTAAAAAGTTATTCAAGAAAAATGAGAAAAAAAGAGAAAAAGTTAGATTAAGAAGTACTCAGTAAGAATAATATTTTTTTCTGTTGTTTTATAAGTAAAATTTCTAAGAGAAAAGTAAAGTAGTCTGGGATAATTAAAAAGACACAAAAGAGAATTTTTTTCCCCAAATTTTAGCACAAGTTAACATTGTGAATAAAAATATTTGCTTATTCAATAACATAAGTTTTTTACTGTATCAGTTAACGGGATTTTTCAAATAAATGAGAATAATTATTTAGCCTGTTTCTAATAACGTGTGATTGAGCCAGAAGGATAAAAAGCCAAGTTATTTTTCACATTTATTTAGTTATTAAAAGAGCCTTTTGAAAGAATTTACCTGAAAACAGAAGTGAAAAGACTTATAATCTTAGGGAAAAAAGTAGATAAACATCTATATACACATCCCAAGATATATAATTTAACAAAATTTATTATTTATTTTTAAGTCATAAGCTACTCTATTAAAGTCAAAAGCTACTTTGTTTCAAAAAGGATTGAAAATGTTGTCTCTAGTATTTAAATCTTCACCTACCTACAATTTGCAATGAAATTGTATTTCTGTTACTATCTTCATGGCAAACACAATCCCATATCTGTTTTTATTAAAGCTCTAGCAAGTTTTGTTTTTTAATTGACATTGTTATTGAGATCATTGTAAATGCATGTGTAGTTGTAGGATATAACACAGAAAGATTTCTTGTATACTTTGTTCATTTGTTCCCTATGGTAACATTTTCCAAAACTATGGTACGGTATCACAACTAGAATGTCGATATTGATATATTCCACCAATCTTATTCAAATTTCCCAGTTTTATCTTTACTCTGTTAATATGTAAATTCTATAAAATTTTATCTCCCTATGTAGGTTGTATATTGACTATCACAGTCAAGGTATTAACTAGTCCCAACACCTTAACATCCTTTTATAACCACACCCAACTCCCTACAGTCCCCTCACCCTCATTCAGTTTTTAATTCCTGGCATTCACTAAACTATCCTGCATTCTTAATATTTATAATTTCAAAAATATTATATAAATGGAATTACATAGTATGTAACATATGACAATGACTTTTTATGTCAGCATAATTCTCTGGAGATTTATCCAACTTGTGCATATATCGAAAGCTGTTTCTATTTATTGCTGAGAAGTATTCCAAAGTATAGACACACCATAGTTTCACCATTATCCTATTGAAGGACATACGGGCTAATTCCATTGGGCTATCATAAGAAATGCTACTGTGAATATTTGTATATAGGTTTTTGTGTGAACATAAATTAACTGCAAAATAATGCTAAGGGTGCCATTACTAATTCTTATGATAATTGCAGGTTTAGTATTATAAGAAATTGAAAACGATAGCCAATTGACTGTACAATTTTATATTTCCACTAGCAATGTTTGAGCAGTCTTGTGTCTCTGCATCCTTGCCAGCAGTTGGTCTTGTCATTGTTTTTTTAATCTGAAAGTAGATGGTAATCTCAATTTTTTTCTTTTTAGTTTAGGAAGTGTGGGTCTCAGGCCTGGCTGTCCCAGGTCTGGCTGTGATCCAGGCTCATGGCTAGAATAGGACCTGGATTTAGAATGTTACATTAGGTTAGTAGGGCACCTGCTCCTAACTCATAGAAGCATGATTCAGCTTATTGTATCATGCATGTGTGGCAGAATGCCACTATTGTACTCTGAGATATATGGAGCGCATACGGTCCCCTAGCACAGAAGTATATTCCCCGCAATAGAAGCGTGCTCCCCACAATAAAGTTGGTGCCTGCAATTTTATTCTCATGTCTACCCCTCATGTGTTCTTTCAACTGGGAGTCTCACTACCAAAACCTTCCCTTCATCTTCTCAGCAAAGACAGAAAGCCATTTTGCTAAATCCTCTCTTCAGAAATATTTTTGTGATACTTGATGATTATTTGTAGTCTCAGGTTGCATTTCTAATCTAGTGAAATGTCTGTACTCCTCCTGTGAGCTCATTCTCCATGCTATTAGTTACTGGGAATTTTTGTATCTCTCATTATCTTTGTAGTTCTATCGCATTTCTGCTTATCTTTCTGGAGTTTTCTCATATTTTACTACAATAATAGCTAAGACAAGTCCTCAACAAGTAATATAATTTTACATACCATTTGGGGAAATTTAAACAGATTGATAATATAGTGTAATATAACTGTTGTGAGAGCAACATTGCTAAATTTGGATGGCTTCATGATAAATTTCTCTTTTCCCAAACTGCCATTTTGAATATATCTGTTTATAAAACTCTTCAAGAACTCATGCACATATATATTAACAAGCAGAACACTTAGTTTTACAACCTAAACCATTTATTTAAAGTGGTTTCAGAGTTTTCACCCAATGAATGGATCTATATTAGAACCCACAGAGTTTCAATATCACAAGTGCTCTTTTAAACTTAAGCTGAAAACAAATTCAAAGCTAAATGTTTTTATTAACTGCAAAGGATATGGTGTAAATTCCCTCCTAGCATACCTGGATCCAGAGATTTAAACAATGCTTTTAGAACTAATTGCCTCTTTTTATCCTACTCTTGGCTTTCTTCATCTTAGCATGACTTATTTCACAGACATGTTTCTCCACATAGATACAGGATAGCCTTGGGAACTCCAGAAAGTTTTTGATACAAGGAAAGAAATGTCATAGATTCTAATCTAAGGAAGGACTCTGAATGAACACTTGAATCATGCTGGTAGCCAAGATGATGAAGCTCCCTTAATGCTCAAGCTGAGTCAAAGATCCATATCTGGGCATTGAAATCAACATATATATATAATCAAATATATAAATCAAACATATCAAATATATAAAATTCCTTAGTTTTAACCCAGAGAAAACACTATGTATCCTTAGCTGTCCCCACTCATGAAGTTGATGGCTAGCAGGATGCAGAGAGTGTTTGCCTTAACTGCCTCAAGATTCTCTTGAAGCTAAAGTCTAAACTTCTGAGCATTGTGGGAAGCCCCATAAAATTACATATCTGTGACCTTCTTGGCTGGCAAGAACTATAGAAGGAAGAAGACCTGTGCCTCAGCTCATCTTCCACACCTGGAACAAGTGTATTTCATTAGCAGAATCTGATCTGAATCCATACTTCTAGCTTCAAGGAAGTCTGAGGTCTATGAATATTGCTTTCCAAGTCTTGTAATACTGAAAGGCTAGTAGGGTTGGATGTCAAGTGCTAATCAAACATAATATACAATATAATTATATACATGTGTTTATATGTATACATATATATATATATACAAACTACCTGTTTTTATATATGTGTATATATGTATATATGTATATGTATATACATATGTGTGTATGTGTATATATATATATGTATGTGTGTTGTGTGTGTATACCATATCCTTTGCAGTATACACACACACGTATATACACATACATACATACACACATAATACATATATACATGCAGTGAATTTCCAAAACTGTTGGGAAAATCATTGTAATGAATAAAATTAATTAAATAGATTTTACTATTTTTGAGTAAAATTTCAAGATATACGTTTTTATTTTATTTGTCCTTATGAAATAAAATCTACGGTCAAGAATATTTGCTGTATACTTTATTTTTCAAATTGCTGTAGCAAATAGTAATTTTTAAAACTCTTCTCTACTCAGTATAGTTGCTTTTATGAGTATACTTAAGGAAGAAAATGGCATAATGATGCTGGACATCAGTTTATGGCACTGTAATTGAGATAGGGCTAAACCACAGTGATTTTTGAATCAGTACTTTAAAACAGTCAGTAGGTTTTTCTTGTGGAAGTGATCTATATATTCTATTTCTCAATATTCCTTTTTACAGGGCTAACATGAGAAGGCATAGAAATTATTTCTCAAGTTTTTATTCTTATTCTCTAGTGTAAAATTCCTTTTTGATGGTCTTCATCAACACTTTTTTTCTTTCTTTTTCTTTTTCTTTCTTTCCTTTTTTTAAAAAGAGACTTCAGCAGAACAGAAAAATGAGACTATTTTCAAATGGATGGGCTGGTTAGTACTTTTCCTTCATACAAATAGCCATTCTTGACAAGATATGTATGGTTTATGCCCGCTTTTGCAGTCTATCCATAAGATTAAGTTTAGGAAGAAGAAAAATAGATTGTTATTTGGTCAGAGAATCAAAGGTTTCATTAATGTACAGCAATCAATGTCTTCACTGGCATGTCGGGGTTAAAATTATTTAAAAGGTTTCAATGTGGTTATTCAAGCTGTCTTATTCCCTGTCTAATTCAGTGTGACAGTTGAAAGAAACCTGCTTTGAAGCATGGATATTTGACATTGATATTTAATTTTTATATATTTATTCCATTCAGTAAAACCATCTTACTAAAAGTTTAATACAATATGCATGAGATTTTAGATCTCCTAAAATGTCTTACCCATAGTGTTTTAGTTGGGATACCCAAGGAGTAATTGTTATCAGCACACAATTTTCTAGGTGGGTGTATTAAATACTATCATAGAAAAGAGAACGTGGTAATAATTCTAGGAATTGTTATCCATACATTAATGCTTGTGAATTGGTTATTTAAAGGAATTAAATTAACACACTTTAGCCAAACTTCTACAGCAGAAGTTTCTAATGAAAACATAAATGATTTTAATAAAATACATGAATTTTTAAACACTTTCAGTGTTTCCTATTAATCACCAGCCTTTTAATAATGATAGCTTTTTTTGGCACCTCAACTAGGAATGTTCTGTGTAGTTAGAGATATACATTGTAAAGGAAATGTCTTGAAATCAGTTAGAATTAGTTTTCTGAGATTTAATGCCTTTCTAAGTAATAATACTTCTGATTTGCATGATGTCTTTCTTAAAATGTCAAATGATATAAAGGCAATTAACTCATTTATTTTGATCATATATGGAAGCAGATGCAGTCAAGAACATGAGATGACTTCCCTTTGAAAAAAAGAAAATTATAGGCTCTGCTTCCTAGTATCAGCTATTAGGGTTTTAGGCAAGAGATGAGCGAGCTGACTAGAAAGATAATAAAATGAAAGCAACTTTGCACAATGGGGACATGAAAATATCTGGATTCTTCAATTTCTCCAGCTAGTTAATTAAGAGACAATTTTTTCTAGTTGCAAATTACCAAAAAAAAATTTTAAACTGAGGAAAAATTCCTAAACTATAGAAAAGAAACATTTACACCACTTTATATTTTTTTTACATTTTATTTTAATGCTAGTTCCTCCTTTCTATCATGAATACTCTTTTAGCTTGACTCTACCTATATTACAGACAAGGAAAATTCAATATGGATGACAACAGTGGGATGTCATTATAGATGGGTAGACTAAAGAAGAATTTCATAAAATTTATATTGTAGACTAGCTTTGGTACTTTCAATAATAGAACTCATAGTGGGTGTAAAGTGTTTGCAGTAATTCAGGTCCATGTTTGAATTACTATTCTCTACTTTTTTTTTTCCAAATTGCTTCTATTTATTGATTAGGTAAATGTATATTTTGTTGTACATTGATTAATCCCAGAAATAATAAGGAAAGGTTTTGTCTTTTCTAATATTTGATATAATTTAGAATTCATTGATCTATATTGAAGTTTGATTTGCTCTAGGATGTCTATCTTATGGTTTGAGATAATTGAGTTATTACTTCATATATTTAAAAATTACTGACTTTTATATTTTCCCAATTAAAGGAAAGTCAGAAATAAACTTAGGAATTTTTCTATATTCATAAAACCAAAGTTTTTCTAGTCGCGTGTTCATATACTTGAACTTCTGCAATAGATGCTACCCAAATCTGAAAGCTCAGAAATAAAGTGGGAAAAAAAAATTACAATGAGACATACTTAAACGTCAACTGACAACTAAATACTTAGATAATTTAGGTTCTACATATATTAAGAAACATTTACTTCTAATATACTTTAAAATTATTTTTGTATAGTTCTGAAGATTAAAAAGAAATGTATGTATGTCTCCATCTATAAATGCATATGCACATCTATATCTATGTATGCCATCTTATCTGAAAATATGATTAAAACATATATTTGAATTATTTTTGGAAGAATTCATTAGCAGCTTTTGAAAACTCGAATAAGAGACTCAAGCTAGGTTTTTAATGAGTGACCTCTAGCCATATGAAAGACACTATACACACACAAACACACACACACAGGTGCAGGGGGCAGAGGACAGTCCAAACAAATATTACTCAGAGTTCTATCTCCCAGAGAGAACTGTTAAATGTTTTATAAAATTTCATTTCCCTCATCAATCTTATGCATATATTATAAAATAAGTATGATTATAATGTTAGTGAGAGTGCAGCATTGTTATCAGTTCTGAGCATGTTTATTGGAAAGTTTTCTGGACAGAGAGGATATCAGGAGACTCAAGTTCTGATAATGACTGTCACTAAACTGAGTTCTATATTTTTACATTTAAACATTGATGCTGTCTAGTTACTATGAAAAAACACCACTTAGGATGAGCTAAGACAGTACAGAAATTCTCTGAAGTAGATTCCAATATACACCAAACTCTAATGTTTTTCTATACAGTCATCTCTGTTAGTAATCTGGATTACATAGTTCTACTTGGTTAACAGCTTTCCCTTCTTCTTTCTGTTTTTTCTTTAACCATTAATTCATTTACCCATGGACTCATCTAATCTTTCTTTTCTAAATTAAAACAATTGTCTATTGCCTAGTAATTTCCAGGCATTTGTGCTAGTTTCTGGAATAAAGGTTGAATAATTTTTTTAGGTCAGGATGGAGCAGTACATAAACAAAGAAACATGTCCCTAATGAAAGAACAGAGCAAAATTCTAGAAAAAGAACAAAACAAAATAGAGTTGAGCAATCTACCAGATGCAGAATTCAAATCACTGCTTATTAGGATGCTCAATGAAGTTAGAGGAAGAGGATATGAAGTTAATGAGAATTTTAACAAAGAGGTAGAAACATAAAAAAGAACCAGTCAGAAATGAAGAATATAGTAACTGAAATGAAGAATACCTTATGAGGAATCAACAATAGATTAAACGAAACAGAGGATCGAATCAGAAGAGAAGATAGAAAACACCCAAATGAAAGAGCAATAAGAATAAAGAATACAAGTGAAAGGGGCCTAGGGGATTGATTGTATGATGATGGGTGATCCAGAGTCTTCCTGCCCACAGCTGACGCACTGGGAATGCTTGAATTTCGAGGTCAGCCACTAGAAATACATGGTGTCTTGGACAACCGTGTTCCCACAATCACCTGAAATTCACCAAAGCATTATAAAGGAAAGGTTAGGATGAACCCCCAGCTCACCTCAGAGCAAAGGAAAGGTTCTGTACTCACTATCTCACTATATGGAAAGCATGGGAGACAAGCCACAGCTGGCCACTCTCAGCCATCAGGGCCCCAGACCAAGCTTTAGCCTCAGGCGGACTGGGCCTCCTTGTGCCCCAAAGGCCATGGGACTTCCTCCTGTTAGTCACAGGAGACTCTAGTTCTGTTGTGGTTTCTGTCTCTAACCTGGGCAGGCCAGCAAGCAGAAGCAAGCTGTGTCCCCGCCCCCGCTGGCTGTCTGCATCCAGTGCTTGAAGCTCCAACTGCATGATCCCAGGTTGTGGTGTGGGCAGTGGTCCATTTGGACAGAATTTCTGGATTAAAGTCTTGGTATGTTTGGAATGGAAATCCTTGACTGAAGCATGGATGGAGTCCAAGTGTATATTGGTTTCAGGTCCACGATGTCATGATCGAATAGTGACATACCTCTTGGTGTGTTCCCCGTGGAGTACAGCCATCATCTGTCACTCAACAAATACTCTCAATAGGACTGAGATGACTCCCCTCCCTTTTGACACCCTTCCTTCAGACCAGGCCCAGCCCAATGTTTACAGGCCTCTCTGGGGAAAAAAATATATGAAACATTCACATACTCATCTGGACATTGATACACACAAAGGACACTTTATGCTCACATGCTGATTCGCACTCACACTTTAGCAAAGACAGCAAATGCTCATATCATTAAACACCTGAAAACATACCCAGACACTCAAGAAATTGTCACAGGCACACACGTGCAGACATTCACACATTTCCACCTGTCTAGGTATCCACATGCCTGCATCTCTCTCTTTCTCACACACACATATGCACAAACACACATGCACACAAACACACAGAGTGGTACCTAACATACCAAGCATGGAGCTTATTTGAACTCTGTTTCCCCGACTTTTAAGGACATGGCACAGCTACACAACTCCCAAGTAGGAAGGGCCAAGGAGTCGGGCCTTGGCTGTCTCTGTTTGAACCAGACACAGAAAGACACTCAAAGTCGTGCCAGCATCCCAGCCAGGCCTTTGAGGAGACCTAGTTTCTCACTTTAAGGCCACCGAAGGCCTGGGCCTTCCACACTCTCCTCAGCCTTCTGGCATGCCTTGCTAAAGGACGAAAAGGAGTGTGCCTGGTGGCATGGCTGAGGCAAGGACATGTGATCTTGCTTTCTGAGCCACTTGCCAGGCTGAATGAGACATCATCGAACTCCATGTCCCCAGAATCCTGTCCCTGGCTGCCCCACCCTGGCTGGGTAGTGAGCCTGAAGGCAGGCCTACTCCCAGAAGCTGGGTACTTTCTTGTGTCCCAAAGACCTTCTGTGTGTGTGGGGGGGGGGGGGGCAAGAGTGTCTAGGGTGAGCATGAGGGATAGGAAAAACCAGCCAGAAGTGAGTTGTGAAACAGGCGGGGTGAGGAATGTAGGCGTGGTTGTCAGGAGGATGAAGATGGGAGAATGGGTAAGCTAAGGAATGTAGAATTACCTGCAAAAGTTAAAGAAACCTGAAGGAAAAGGGAAATGGCCTGCTGGAAAATTCATGAGTTGAAATGGGATGGGGTGTGAATGTGGAAGCTGAGAGTAGATGGCAAATGAAATGAGGGAGTTAGGGAAAAGAACAGGGCTTGAGGGTGATGGCTGGACACAACAAAAGGCTGAGGGAGGGGAGAGTCCACAGCCTGGCTGGCATCAAGAGCATGTACAATAGCTGTGATTTATTGAGAGCTAATCTTCCTTCCTAGGAGAGTTAATTGGATAACTCACCTGAGCCAGTCCAGGGGTCCAGAGAGGCTGAATTGATGTCAACTGGCACCTGTCCAGCCAGAGCTCCCCTCTAGGCTTTCACTTGCTCTGGGCCTGGCCACTTCAAGATTGTGGAAGAGCTAAGTGAAGATAGGGACAGGGAGAAAGAAAAACCTCCAGAGGGGAAGGTGAAGAATTGAAAGAGTGGTTCCTGGTCTTTTGTTTGTCAGCCGAGAAACTTGGAGTGAAAGCATGAATATTGATAAACCAGACAGTCAGGGCAGGAAGGAAACTGCAATCCAAAGAGTTGGCTACCCTACAGTTCCTCTGGTGCCTGGCCAGGTGCTGATTTCTGGGATAGGGAGTAGGGGCAGGGCAGTGACTCCCAGACCCTCTGATGCCAGGACATTTGCCAGCCTGGCCCCTAGGGTTAAAGAGAGCACCTGACTAGCTCTTGGCCCAGGTCTTCCTTGAGATTTTATTTCTTCATCCCTGCTGGCATCGAAGGTAGGAAGCCAGTGATAAGTACCATGATGGTGCCATGAGCCAAGGGCTGAATTCAACAGCCAAGGTTGCATTTGAAAGTCCTGAAATTCAAAGTAGTGCTCAGTCTTCCTGCCTACAGTTGAGACTCCATCAATACCACATGATGCCATGGTCCTCCCATTACTGAGTTGCACTACCTCTTCCCTAGCCTCAGCTAAGCCCAGACCAGAGGAATAGGGTGTGCACTCTCCACTGGCCCCAGTGCTCCTGTAGACCGCATGAGAACCAAGGCTCAAGACTTCTACCTTGCCTCCTGCCAGAGGGCCAGCCATTAGCCACTGGCCTACTGGGAGGCTAGTTTCACCTGCTTTATTCCATTCAAGTAGTGTCTGTATCTGCAATCTGTCTGCCCAAATGCCATAGGCTGACTCCTTCAGCCCAGTGGCTTGTACAGCTGCCAGTCCTTAGTCTGAAAATCGGTGGTTGCCAAACAGCCCTGGGAATTTGGGGGCCACATTTTCCTGGGACTCAAGCCTCTGCTACTCACCAACTGAATTCCTCACATTAACATGCTGTGACCCTGTCCCTTTCGACCAGTCTCCCAGTCCGCTAAGAGAAGGGAAAGAGGTCACTGAACAAAACAAGGCCTTTCTGGTTTCACTCGCATGTAGACCTGGGAGAAAGGGCTAGACAGAAAGCAGCAAAACCAGCAAAAGCGAATCCTTAGGCTCAGACGACAGACCAGGGATGACCAGAGCCTCAGGGTGATGGGAAGATGACAATACGGAAAAGAGGGTGAGTGCCAGGATGATGGTCAAACACCAGGCAGCTGGTGCTTAGCATGCAACAGACTAAACGGCTGTTGGCTCATTAGTTAGCACACCTGACATTTTCCTAAGGTTCTGAAGCCCGTATTTCAGCTAGGTTTCATTTGCTACAAATGGCAGACCACAGCAGGGGTTGGGGCACCAACTCTGATGACAGAACTGGTGACAAACTGGATCACTGTGTGGACTTGATGGGGTGTTTTTCCTAAAAACCAAAAAAAAAAAAAAAAAAAAAAAAGAGAAAAGAAAAAAGTTCAGGATAGTTTAAGAGGCCTCTGGTACAACATGAAGCCTGCCAATTAGCATCATAGGGGTACCAGAAAGAGAAGTGAGAGACCAGGGAATTGAAAACCTATTATTTCAAAAAATAATGACAGAAAATTTCCCTAATCTGGTGAATGAAATATACATACAACCCCAGCAAGCATAGAGAGTCCCAAACAAAATGAACCCACAGAGGCCCATACCAAGACACATCATGATTAAAATGTCAGATGTTAGACAAAGAGAGAATCTGAAAAGCAGCAGGAGAAAAGCAGTTAGTTACCTATAAGAAAGCTCCCTTAAGACTGTCAGCTGATTTCTCAATGGAAACTTTATAGGACAGAAGGGATTGACACAAAATATTCAAAGTGATGAAAAGCAATGACCTACAAACAAGATTACTCTACTCAGCAAAGCTATAATTTAGAGTTAAAGGACCTATAAAGAGCTTCCCAGATAGGAAAAAAAACTAAAGGAGTTCACCATCAAACTGGTATTACAGAAAATGTTAGAAAGACTTCTTTAAGAAAAAGAAAAAATTATGTATCAAAAATATAATAATGTCAATAACTACATATCTATCAATGAGTACTTCAAATGAAAAATAATTAAATGCTCCAATCAAAAGATAGGGTGGCTGAATGGATAAGCAAATAAGACCCTTATGTTGGTTGCCTACAAGAGACTCACTTCAGATTAAAAGATATACACAGACAAAAAGTAAAGAGATGGAAATATTTCATGAAAGACCTAAGGGGTATTGTGCTGAGTGGAGAAAGTCAGATAGAGAAATACAAACACCATATGATTTCACATACATGTGAAATCTAAAGAACGAAATAAACAAATAAACAAGCAAAAAAACAGAAATAAACTTATAGATACAGAGAACATTTTGATTGTTACCAGATAGAATGGGTATTGTGGGGGTGGGTGAAAAAGGTGAAGAAATTAAGAAGTATAAATTGGTAGTTACAAAATAGTCATGGAGATATAAATTATAGAATAAGAAATATAGTCAATAATATTATAATAACAATGAATGGTGTCAGATATATACTAGCTTTATAGGGGTGATCAATTCATAAGTTTCATAAATGTCTAATCATTACGTTGTATACTTGAAACTATTATAATATAACAATTATAATTGAAAAGTAAAAAATATATATTATTAAAAAAAGAGTGAGCAAAAATAGAAATGTCCTTACTTTTGTGTATCTTACTCTATATCGTGAGGGAGAAGCCACACATAATTATGCTATGGAAAATGTATTGAATAGAATAATAAGCATGTGGGAATATACCTGTTAGAAGTCTTCTGAAGAGAACCAGCTTGTCCACCCATTGTGTGTCTGTTTCTCCTGCATAATTATTAACAGTGCCTTAACACTCTCAAAAATGTTTTATTTTAGGTAATAGATATAGCCATTGCACATATCGAATTTTTACGAATAATGAAAATAAAATTCTGATTATTTTGATTCCTTAACTCTGATGAAATAGCTAATTAATTGTACAAATGAACAGCTTCATGGGACAGACAAAGCTTGGTTTTGATATAGTAGGTCACAGGTGAGTGACGGCTCACCACTGGATCTGCAACCTTAGAAATTAACCTAAATCTCTAAGCCTCAGAGTCATGATCGTGTGAATTTCAATATCCTTATTAAAGGATATTACGGAATTAAAAGAGATGATGATCTTGAAAGGTCTAAAACATCAGACTTAAAATGTGTTCTCTTGGTATTCATCACTCTACCAGAAGGGAAACTACTCTCACTCATGGGCTTTTCTAGAATAAAGGAACTCTCTCAAGTTCCTTAAACGTAAACGAAGTTGGTGAAAAATTTTTGGAATTTTCAAAGTGCCAGCGCAAACACTATTCTGGATTAATCAAAAGGTAATTAATCAAAAGGTAACATGGACAGGTTCATTTTCAAACATGGAAAGATAACTAATGTGAACCTAAGGAACTGACCTGGTTACCCTTCAAAGCACATTGTCTACTTCACTCAGAAGACGTGTAATGATGAACCTTATTTATATCACAACTTCTAGCTTGAAGTTCAAGGGAGATATTAAGCAATAGTTTACTGTAGTAAAAAACAAAACCAAAAACTGAAAAACAAAATCTTTTCAAGCATCTCAGTAATGAAAAAAAGGATCAGATTAAGTTTTGCTGGTAGGGAAACGGACAAATGCCATCATAAGCTCTCTAAATATTTTGGTATCCTTTATAACATATGTGTCCAAGACAATAACTTTATGTAACATTTGGATACCTTTAATAAAATATAAATCTGTATAGGGGCTTTGATTTGAGGAACCATCTGAGTTTACTGCAATATGAAGATCAAGCATAATGTGGAACATACATGCTGACCAAACTTACAAAAGCAGATCTTTAGAACAATCATACCATTAATGTTTATAATAATTTATTTGATACATTTTCAGTAGTATCCTATGTGATTTACATACATTAAAAAAACTTAACATGTTTTTATAATTTTTTACAACAGTTATTTTAAATAGTTTGCTTAATGTGAGGTGTTCGAATGTTTATCCCATATATCATTAACCAAGGAACTTTGCCAAGCATGCTTATTTTATTTTTCCTGAGGACTCACATGGCACTAAATATTTTCTAATGATAGGTCATAATGCAAACCAAAGACATGTAACATTGAATAAATCAAGAATAAATTTTAGATAGCATTTCTGGCAAGCAAATATTATCATCTATATAAAAAAAATGCATTTTACCTGAACATATGATTAAAACACATACTTGGATGATTTTTGAAAGAAATTCTTAACAGCTTCTAGAAACTTAAAGATTTAAAGTAAGCTCGTAACTAGTAACCTCAATTATTATGAGAAACAAATTATAATGAAAAATAATAACCATGTTAACAATGAGTAGAATTTGTCATTTAATAAATTGATTTTTTATTATAAAGCTAACATGTTAACCCTATGTCATGCTTTGTAGAGTATTTATTGATTTCCTAGACAGGACTGTATCCCATTTCTCTGCATCTGTTTTAACATGTACAGGAATATACTCTAATAAAGGCTTGACACATGGGTAATGTGAAAGACTACAATCTTGCACTTGTATATGTTGCACATTATTTGTCTAAATATTCTGCTTATATACAGATTTCTTACTCAATATCTGTCATGTAAATTAGAATCAATGTCTTGAAATTGTATTGGAATAAGCTGTTGGAGAGTGAGAAAGGGAAGAAAGTGTTTCTTTTTCACATCATTTTGGTTTCATCAAGTGAGGAAATCATTGGCCATTGAAGTAGGAAAGTTGTGGTGTGGAAAGAAACCTTTACTGTTTCTATGCTAATTCTAACTTAAAAGGTACCTGAAGTAATCCAAGGATTCTTTTTTTAGTCAACTAGGAAACCTGTTTAACTTTACAATTTTAGATCTGCAGGGCAATGTTTCTGTTATGTGTCGAATTATGTCCCCTCAAAGGATGTTGGAATCCTAACCCCCACTATCTGTGAATGTAACCTCTTTTTGGAAATAAGACTTTTGCAGATGACTAAGTTCAAAATATTGAAGTGCTACTTACAATGTATTAGCATATTTATTCTGTACATATATGGAGTGTAGCACCCACTAAGGGATTTTCATATTCCAAGACTCAGAGTCTGCATTTGTCATCAGTCTACTAAGAAGGATTTAGGATAGAAAACACAATTTACCAGCAGGGAAGCATCAAACATTTCTCTCCTGCAGGAGATGTTTAATGGTCCATACTGCTTACCTGCAAGGAGAGGAGATGTGCATCAAGTGAGCACAAGGACTGACATGAGGTAAAAGTCTCATGCCCCACAGGAACTGATATCTTTTGTAACAATTCCATAGACATAGCTTCCAGAGTTCTGTCAAGAGATATCCCTAAAATCATCACACTTAGGGAATGCTGGAGCTATGGCTCCTTATTAAGCATTTTTAGATCTATTAGTCCAGATGAAATTTGCCAGAAGAGGTTATATTATCATAATCTTTGTTGCTTAGAAACATAGAGGACATTCAGTAACCTTATTAGGTTTCCAGGTGAACAGAGTTAGAAAATTAACCCAAGGTCAAATTCTCATGAAGAAGGAAGGAAAGATTTGTTATTCTATTACCCACAACATATAGTAACACAATATTAAAAGAATTAAGCTATTCTGCAATAGTATTTTGCACTTTGGGGATTTTGAATATATTAAACCATTGAGTGTTGTGCTATACTCAGCTCTGTACTTCACTGTGTAGTATTACCCCTTGCAAGTGTGAAAACACATATCTCCTGCACGTTGATGCAGAAACCATGCTCCCCATTAAGTAACTATAGGCTTTGTTGAGATCCTATTATCTTTGGTTTTTCTCTCCTCTCATTGACTTCCAAGTTCCTGAGGACTCTCCACTGTGGCCTATCCTCTATTTACTGTTACGTCTCTGAATATTTCTCGTTAATTTCTTTAATCATAGATCTTTAATGCTACGATCAGCTTTATGCTGAAAATCAGGGATTTTCTCTTCTAGAAAATTGACAAAATGATAGCTCTGTTCATAGTTTGAGGATATACATTACTGAGTGAATAAAATTGTTCCCAGATTTTAATAACATATTTACATTCTACCAAGAATCTTTAAATCGTTAACTTCAGGGAATGATTATTATAGGATATTCAGGCAACATATTTAGTTTTCAAAGGATATTGCTCTGAGCACACATTCTATTCCAGAGCCCTAATATCATTTGATCATGGTCTATTGTCCCCATGTGTGAAGTTCATTCTCTGTACTAAATGTTTTATTTTTATTTTGCTTTGTCATTATGTTATGTTGTTAAATCATATTTCTTTTCTTATTCTTGTATTTATGAATAATATATGTTTACTTTTTATATTTAAAGCTGACTTTCATGTTTTTAATTTTTGTAATTAAACTTCTTTACCACTGTTCCAGGAACAGAATTTGAAACAAAATTTGACCATGTAAACATACATATGCACTTACGAGAACCCTTATAAAAAAGCAAATGCACATTTAACTTTGATCTTGATCTTGTGCAAATATGGTTTCCTCAGATCTATACCTTCTAAGAAATTTCATAAATCTTGTCCTTATGAATTTTTGAAGAGTACCCAGAATAATATATACATACATCCATACATACACGTCACATCTGCAAAGAGTACCATAGATTAGTTAATTGAAAGTACTCATAAGATGCCATAGAACATTTAATATAAGGCTTTAAATAAAGGTAAATGATTCTGTAAAGGAAATGAAAGAGAAGGAAAAAATTCAGGCAAAAATTGGGGGCTCAAACCTTCCAGAACCATCTCACTGAAGTACTTACTGTGAACACAAGGATATGTTTTGTCTATAGATTGAATCATCAAAATTTGTGCGAATACTGATTTACGGAAAGCTACTTGAAAATTTTTAGTGGGGTCTTTTATGACCCTCTGTTTACATAGTTAAGTCAGGCTGTCTAACTGGTTACTTCACGGGTAAGCTATTAATAAACCAGTTGGGCCTGGGTGCCACAAGGGAGTTCCAGATGTGAAACAGCACAGCACATGATAAATCATTAGTAAGACCAATGCCTTTATCTTGGCTAAGAGTAAGTGCTAGATTTCCAGGCAAAGAGATGTGTCAATCCACCTGAAAATAACTCTATCCTAAACACTAACCATATGTTAATTATTATAGAGCCATTTTATGAAAAGCAATAAAAATTTAAATAATTCTGAGTTTATTTTTAGAAATGTTAAGTATGCTTGTATAATCAGATAGCTTTTGCTATGTGAAAAATCATCCCAAGAATTTAATGGATTAAAAGAATAACCATTTATTTAGCTCCTCTTTCTGTTATTTAGCAATTTGGCCTGGGCTCAGCTGGACTACTCTACTGCTCTACTAGTCAAGGAAGGGTTTATTCATTTGTCTATGGTCAACTGCTAGCTCAATCGAGTGCTGGTTACTTTAGAAGACCTCAGTTGGAACTGTACATTCCTGCTTATATGGTTTCTCTTTTTACAGCAAACTATTCAGTGCTTGTTTATATAGTGCCTTGGTAGGGTTCCCAGAGAGAGGACATCTAGAAGGCTTTTTGAAGTCTAGTCTCAGAGGCAGTCCAAAGGCATTAATGCCACATTTCATTGGCTAAAAAAATGTGGGTTGTGTTTTCTAGAAGCAGATATAATTATGGTATTTGGGATATAAGTTATTTATTATGGGCTAACCTGTATGAAAAGAAAAAACAAAACAGGATTGGGCTGAGGAAGAAGTTGATCTGTACTGTAGGGTCAACAGTCTTACCCAATGTGGTGAGCTCTGGAGCAATGCTTGCCTGTAAAAGTGTCCTGCATTGGGCCACAGTGACTGGACCTTTACTCTCCTGCTTTGATCAGGCACTGAAATTAGTCAACCTAGAAAGAAAATTACTTTAAGTTATATGACTCTCCTAACTGAGGCAGAGTGACAACTGTAAGCTCACTAATGACTGTGTACCTCACAGATGGACAATAAGTCTTTATTTGAAGGAGAATCTGGACAGAACATTTCTGAGTCTACTGTAGTAAGTCAGAAGCCCATTTTAGATTCAAGAGAAGGAAAAATAGACTTGACTTCTTAATGTGAGGAGCAGGTGGTATCAACTGGGCTCATTTTTGAAAAATTTCATAATGTTCAAAGATACACTGAGCATAATTTGTACTAATACAAATATATCTTTTAAACAAGCTGCTAAAAAGCAAAGGACAGAGAAGGTTATTAAGTAGGTATGTTTCATGGTAAGTCCATATAGTAGCACATCTACCTTATCCCTAGATAAATTGTACGATCTCTCTGCTTTTAGGTATAATTCCTGTCAACTGTACATTCAGCATCATAAATAAAATTCTTAGAATGCTAAGTGGTTTCACATTAGAATTAATGGCCCTATCCTTTTCCCATTCTAGATAGGCTAAAGACTTTGATGTAACTTCATTGACGGAAATATGATTTGATTGGCAATCATTAGTTATTAAAATTTGATATAGCCTGGTCTGCTGGGAAAAAATCTTGGACAAGATTCCAAGAGGGCTGATATCTAACCCTAGATATTCACCTAAATTTTGTTAAGATTCTGGGCAGGACATTTCTTATGTGTGTCCTCTTCATCTTTCACCTCTTTTAGTGGCACAAATTTTGTAACCTATCTTTCAAAAAATAATTGTGACTCATTTCACCTCATAAATGCTTCCCATTAAGTTCTTAGTTAGAGACTTCATGTATCCACTTTTATTCCACATTGATTTTTCATTAGAGTAACTTTTATGAGTCTGTATCTTGGTATCAGCTCCCTTCTCATTTTGCAGAGGTGAACTATCTGATGGCAACTGCTCTATATATCAGTCTACTTACAGTATGTTCATCAAGTCAGCAGAAGTGCAGGAATAAAAGCCTGACATTCTTTTTGGGGAAAAAATCACTTGAGGAATCTGTTCTTTACATTGGATAATTCTTGATAAGTGGTGGCTTACGGTGAATGACCCTGACTATGCAGTCTTCAGGGAGATATTTCTTGTTTCTAATGATGAGTCTCAGCTGTCAGTGTGACAGTCAGTCAGTCACTTGTCACAACCCCCCCAAACTTTACACTGTGAATCTAAGTACTGTGCCACTAACATCAGTGACTATGCCCTGGACGTGACAAATACTGATAAGAGAAAGATTTTACAGCTATCTAGACAAATTCATTGTAGCAGTACCAACAGCTAATGTGGTAACCATAGTGTAAGATTTCAATGTGTGGGATAGCACTGTTGAAAAATGTGTTATGGGGAAAAGTGTGTCTCAATGGAATAAAAAGGAAAACACAAAATTATGAGTAAATAGTCCATCAATAAAGAATGTACTTATAGTAATGAAGAACTATTGGGATATGATATTATTTCTTAATTTTACTATAGAGAAAAAGGTGCCAAGGAACTACTAATAGAGTTTATGATGAAAAAAAAAAATAAGAACTCAGACAGTAAATTTGATCTATTCTCTGATACTTGATTCATGACCATAAATGAAACAAACCTATTTTAATGTTATAAATGTAATTTATATTTAATATATTCAAAAAGATCTGAATGTTTTTTTTTTCTCCCAAAACAGCAATAGGATAACATTGTGATTCACTGACTGAAGTTTTAAACTAAGTCATCCAAAGAAAAATACTTTTAAGCTCTGCTATATATTTTTTTGTTCTAGAGTATTTTTTCCTTTCTTGTTTTAGAAGCAAGTAAGATTGTTAAAAATCTATGGGTTAGAACATACCCTATCAACAATTTATTCAGGAAAGTTTTCTCAGAAAACAAAATGGGAGCAAGATTTGAACATACTGTACAGAAATGAAAATAATTAATTAATAGATTGGAATCAATGGATGAAAAGTCCCTACCACATTGTCTTGTGTCCATTGCCTAAGACTTCCGTACCTGTTTTGTCATTTACCATGTTTATCAATAAAAATTACTAAAGAATATATATTTTTTCTAGATCCTTGGAGCTCAGGCTCCTCACAGGCCCAGTATTAAGTAAATTTACATATTAACCAAAATGTGAAAAGTAGTATAAATAATAAACAATGAAAAAATATTAACACCCAGTGGCTTTCTTCACTGAACAAACAAATTCCAGTTGGATTTATGTAACATTGATTAGTTTAGAATGACCAGGTATGGAAATATCACTTCGTAGTTAAGCAGAGATTTCCCGATTCAACTGAGGCACTCAGTACATTTGCTTTCGTCGAAAGTTTTTTTTTTTTTTTTTTAGTATTGTATGACTTAAATTATCATGTATATAACATTTTATAATTTTGCATTTAAGGGAAATTTCATATGTAAGTGCTAGGTTACTCAAACTACCACATTTCAAAACTATTTTGCCCCCAAATGACTTATTTTTTTTTTTATTTTCCATAATCCCTTAAACACTTCAATTGGAAATAGAAGACATGTTTCACAAAGTCTATTTAAATTTGAAATTTCACAGCTAAGAGGATCAAGTATATAGTAACTTGGCAAGTTCATTTTTCTAGTCTTTATGGTAAAGTAGCTAAAACGAAGCATAATATAGGAAAGATCATTAATTGTATCTATACAGAATATTGCATTATATCTGGGTTATAAATCTTTCATTTTACAGTGAAGTCAGCTGAATTCAGGTTTGCTTTTTTATTTATGGTCTTTTTCTAAATACATGAAATGGATAAAGCAAAAGCAAGGGAAAATATTCATCAATACACACTGCTGTGACATGTAAAGATGATATTACTCTTTCATATCAAAACTGAGCCACAGTTGACTATTCACTCCCCCTGACATTGAGTCACTGCCATCTTCTCCACCCAGATCCAAAATAAAGTGGCAGATTTTAAGGGTAGAACAAGAACAGCACAGGTGGTACCACCTACTGTAAATCCTTTAGTTCTTCTTAACTCAGTAACAGCTGTTGGTCTTTTCACAGTCTGTTAAAAGCAAAACAAGGCATAGAATGTGGGCTGTTGACACTGTGCAACAATACCATTTATTTGCTCAGATCATGACAACCAATGAGAATTTGAGGAGCATTTCCTTTTTAGGGTTTAGGTAAAAATCTTCAAGCCTGACTGACTACCTTGCTAACAGTGCTGTTGATTTATTAATTAATTCTGGGCACATTGCAAATTATATAACTACCATGTGTCTTAATCTCACTAATCTGAGAATGTGTGTTATATAGTTTAAAGGAATTTTAAGAATTAATGAGCATCTGTTTCATTCTGTCTAGGCATATGTGGGAGAGAGGTAAAAAGAAAAGGGAACAAATTTTGTTGAGGCTTGATATTATTGCCTTAAATACCTTTTTTCAGTGAGGATAGGACTTCCCTCTGTCCTCTGCCACCAGGGGGAAAAAAAAAAAAAAGACTTTCCACTCATAGAGTCTTAGTACAGGAAGAGGTAGAATCCCATACCATTAATTAGGACTGGGACAACAAAGAAGAGTCTTAGGTATAGGGCTGATTGAGTTGTTGGGTGGAAAGAAGTTTCAGTTAGACTAATTAAAGAGAGGTGACATATTTGGGCTTGATTCAGGCTGTCTTTGAGATTCAAGATGGTTTACCTTGATGGGAAAAATATAAGGTAGGATAGTTCAAAGAGTAGCATTAATCAAACAGGTAAAAAAAAAATGTTTCCATTTAATCTGTTTTAAAACAGGGTGCTAATTAAATCATAAATGGACAGTGGAAAGTGCTCAGAAAAAATAGTTCCTAGGGAGCAAGGCTTATAGCAAGATGAATGTCAGCCTGCCCAGACTGATGAGTCTGAGGACATCTCAGTATCTTGAAAATGTATTCAGCAACTAAATAAGTTTGAAGCTATGTATTGGTGATAATTGAGCAAAGAGTTTACAAGAGTTGAAATGATAAGGGTAGATAAAAGAACTTATAGTAGTTGTTCTATAACACTAAGTACCAGTAAGAACAAAGTTTACTATAATATACTGAGGATAATTACAAGACTCCCTGTAATTCTAGAATCAGGTTCAGGTATTTGCATTTGAATACCTCAAATTGATTTCAATGTAGAAGATCCCCTTTTACATTGAAATTTTATAAACAGTGCTTATTGTCTATAAAGGAAATAAGTAAGTGGTCTAAAAAATATAACAAATCATAAAAAATGATACATTGCCATAGAGACATATGGACGTTTGAGAGATGTTAAGATTGTTTTCAATTCATTTTGTCTTTGAGAATAGTCATCATGGATTAAAGTAAACAGGAAGAGAAATTCTTACAAATAGTTTAGTGATAAACAGATGTATGGATGTGGGTCATCTCATGTTATACATCTTAAACACCTATAAAGGCATGGGGCCAGGAGGCTGTGTGTGTGTGTCAGTATCTAAAGATAACACTGTGCAATAATAAAATTGAAAAGGTTATTAGAAATCGCCTCATCCAAACTTCTTTCTTTAGAGAGGAAAAACAAGCATAGAAAGCCCTTATTCTCTCTTTAGACAAATTTAACTATTCTTTCAACAAAATATAGCCTCTTAACTTTCAAACAGTGATCTGGAACCTATACTTATGAATCCATGTATAATTAATCTGTTCTGTCTTCTGAGAAAGTCTTCAAATATTTGAAGGCACTTAAAAAAAAAAACATTGTTTTTAAAATTACTCTTATTCTTTTGTCTCTAACACAAATATTTTTTTGTCTAAATTTTTCTTTCTTTTCCTTCCTTCCTTCCTTCCTTCCTTCCTTCCTTCCTTCCTTCCTTCCTTCCTTCCTTCCTTTCTTCCTTCCTTTCCTTTCCTTCCTTCCTTCCTTCCTTTCTTCCTTCCTTTCCTTTCCTTCCTTCCTTCCTTCCTTCCTTCCTTCCTTCCTTCCTTTCTTTCTTTCTTTCTTTCTTTCTTTCTTTCTTTCTTTCTTTCTTTCTTTCTTTCTTTCTTTCTTTCTATTCTTCCTTCCTTCCTTCCTTTCCTCTTCTTGTTTGTTCATTCATTCATTCATTCTATCTTTAAAATTGTGCCAAACTTATCACCATAAATGTTTTTCAACAGTTTTCCAGGTTCTGTTTATTTAAAATATTAAAAGAAAATAAATCTAAAAGAGTATAAATATTATGACTTTGAGTTTCCTCAGTAGCCTGTCTTTGAACATGCCCTTTTTGGACTTTGTCCTTTCTATGAAGTAGTGAAGTTAAGCTTCAAGGAATTAGGAGGAAACATAGTAGTGAGCCTGAAACTATGTTCTGATTTGTTCTCATCAGCTTAGTAATATCTTGAGAAGACAATATAAATCTATAACAATTATAGGAATAATAGAGGTATGATACCAGTTAACCATCCACAATCCAGTTTTCAATTTTATCTTGACATGATGCTCTTCAACCATAGAATACTTCCCTTGAATATCAAGATAAATAAGCTCTGGCTCATACTCAGTTTTAATGTCAAAGCCCTCTTTACTAGATCAAAGAACACAATAGCAGTCTATAATACAATTATTTGTAAATTTAAAAAATAGATTAATTCCAAAATAGTAATGAGAGAAATTTAGTAATGAGTGATTTACATTTGCCATAGATTTGTTTTATTAAAGTTAAAAACATTTTCTAGAAAATAATCCTGAGTTGAGCAAAAATAAATAAATAAATAAATAAATAAATAAATAAATAAGCAGATAAATAAAGAGGAACAGAAATATGAATGAAATGAACATGTGCTCATCTGACAAACTATTTCAGTTTCATGATCTTCAATCTCCTTACTTGTAAAATACACAAATAGTACTATTCTTACAAGCATTTTGAGATGATTAAGATCTATGTTATCAATATAATGACATTACCATTATTTGAAGGTAAAAGGTCATCATAGTTGAATTGTTCTTTAGAGTGTATATTTATGTCATTTTAATAATTCAGATATTGGCATTTTGGGACCCCCTTGTTAACATATTAATATCTTATTTCCTTAAAATATGATTAAATTCACCCTGATAGAATATATTTTTATTAAACCTAATATTTTTAGCTCTTTATTTTAAAACTTATACTTAAATAAAATTGACAATATTACTATCTTTCATAAACTGGGAGGAAGATGGCAGACTAGGTAAAAGCAGAGTTCATCTCCTCCCAGGACTGCATTGAAATTACAACCAAATTATAAAATAATCAACATGGAGAATCACCTGAAGGCCAGCAGATTGTAACACTTAATTCTGATAATATAAAAGAGCCACATCGAAGCCAGTAGGAGTTTCAAAGTCATGAATCAGGTTGGACCTGCACTCATGGGTCATGGAGGATCACCAGGAGAGAGAATGAGGCTGCAGAGGCTCCTAACATCATTCAGGGGCTCCTGAGCCTAAGGTCTCAGCCCAGGGAACTGGAAATTCAATAACTCTGACTGTAAAAACCAGAGGAGATTCTGGCCATCTGGGTGAGACGGAAGGACACTGAAGCCCTAGACACCCCTTTGAAGGACCTGTGCGCAAGCTTTCTGACCTGCAGACACTCACCCCAGAGAGGTGGTTCAGAGGCTTTTGTGGAATTCATACTGAGAAAGTGCATTACTTGGCCCCAGAATAAGGGCTGGAAGGGCAGCCACCATTGTGACAGTCCGACCTACCTACTTGGATATCTACAGACCATACTAACTTGACTATTCAGACCCTTCCCATCAGGAAGTACTGGCCTGAGGAGATCAGCCCACCTCCCCAACCTGCAGATTGCCAGGGCTTTTGTTGCTGCCTGGTTGCCAATCCCTGAGTAGATTCAAAGCCAAGCATTCCTAGCTGGCAGCCAGTGCTGTGAGTGTTAATTTTCTAGATAGTTTTGTGCAGATCACTGCTGCCAACGTAAACTTGGGCAGATCTTGGAGATCTGTGGGCCAGTCCCAGACAGCAGCTAGTCTTGCTGTGATCTGGGACTTCTGCGAGAACGTGCAAATGGTTACCAAAGTTGCAGCAAGACTGAGGCTGTAATGATCTGACTGCCATTGTTTCCCTGAGACCTCGCCCCATCCTACCCATAAATTTTCCCAGGTGACCCATTGACAGTAAACAGCCACAGCCTGCCCCTTCCCCCAGGATCTCCCAATCCACACAGGCAACAAACTTTGGCTAGCACAGGGAGGGCACTGCACAGAAATCAGTGGCAGGCAGATCACTGCCGACTGCAATATTGCAAGAGTTGCAATATTGCATCAGGGGAGTACAGGGATTTGTACAACCTTCCCAGACAGCAGTTGGCCTCGCTGTGATCTGTGACTATAGTGAGAATGCCCGGACACAGAAGTTTCAGCAAAATTGAGGCTATATTGGCCTGACAGCCCTTGTCTCCCTGAGATCTCGCTTCACCCAAGCCACAAAGTGCCTGCAGCCCATTGACAGGCAGCCTCCTGTTCCCTACTTGGATTTGGGGTTGCACAGTCTATGCAGATAACAGACTTGGCTAGTATAGTGAGCGTATTTCAGAGAAAACAGTTGTGGGCAGACCTCTGCTGCCTGTACAAGCTGCGATATCTCTTGAAGGGATTGCAGGAGTCTGTACTGGCCTGATGGCCCTTGACTTCCTGAGCTCTTGCCCCATCCAATATACAAAGTGCCTACCACAGTTTGATAGGTAGGTGCCCCTGCCCTGGGATGGTGCATTCAGGCCCAAGGCGGGCAGCAACTGACCTTCCTATGTTTGAAAACTGGTACAGGGAGCCACAGAGAAAGCACTGGCATGTTAACTGACACTGCAGTGTCAGGGGAAAATTTACTCAATAGACCCAGGAGACTCCAAGGGTCTCTGTGCCATCTAACACGCATATCACACAGAGACTCTTCCAGTTTCAGAGATTTATAGGCATCTGACAGGCAGTGTCAGGCCTTGAGAAGTACTGGTCCCTCTCCTCAAGTGCCTTAGGTTGGAGACGGGAGACAAGCAACCACAGGCTGCAGCATTGTCTTTTCTACTTACCTATAGATCCAGCATAGGCAACAACAATATCGCATCACTGGGTAGCCACAAGGAATCAAAACCAGAAGCTGACCTTTGCCTCTGGGGAAGCCCCTCCCAAAGTGCCACAAAACCAATGCATCTGGAGGCTGACACTAGAACACAAGAAAGCAACTCCTGACTAACCCCATTAACAGTGTTGTAACCACAAAGGGTGGTTACAACAAATACCCAAACCTGTTAGGACAAATCTCACTCAGTGAGATCAGCTTCCACATAGCAACTCTTATCCTTTAGGTGCAGCCAAATTCCACAATTAGTCAGCCTGAGCATTAATCCCATCAACTGATGTATTAACAACAATAAAGGCTTAGCAACAACAGAAGATCACACAAACCCACACAAAGATAATGTTTAGAGCTTCCAGTATAGGAGATCAGGGAAAGTATACCACTGGGCCGCACAAGACATCTTCCACATTAGACCATCTGGCCAAGGCTCAGAGACAAAACAAAATATTCCTGACACATAAACAAACACAGAAAGGCTAATAAAATAATAAAACAAAGAAACATAACCACAAATAAAACAACAGGAGAAAACTTAAGAAAATAATCTAAATGAAATGGAAGTAAGCAACTTACAGGAGAAAGAGTTCAAAATAATGATCATAAGGGTGCTCACTGAATTTATGGGAAGAATGGATAAGCACAATGAGAACAACAACAGAGATAGTAAGAATAAAAGGACATAGAAACCATGAAAAAGAACCAGATGGAAACGAAGAATACAATAACCAAAATGAAGAATACACTAGAAGGATTCAACAGTAAATTGGACAAAGCAGAAGATCAAATCAGTGAACTGGAAGACAAAGTAGCAGACTATATCCAATCAGAACAACAAAAAGAAAAAAATAAATGAGGAAAGTTTAAGAGACCTCTGAGACAACGTGAAGTGTAATAATAGCTGGATCATAGGAGTATCTGAAGGAGAAGAGAGAAAGCAAGGGATTGAGAATCTATTTGAAGAAATAATGACAGAAAACTTCCCTTTCTTTTGGCAAAGAAATTAGAGATACAAGTTCAAGAAGCACAGAGTCCTAAACAAGAGAAATTCAAACAGACCCACACCAAGACACATCATAATCAAAGAGAGAATCTTAAAATCAGCAAGAGAAAGGCAGCTAGTTACTTATAAGAGTATCCCCAAAAGAATGTCTGCTCATTTTTCAGTGGAAACTTTGGAGGTCAGAAGGAACTGGCAAGAAATATTCAAAGTTATGAAAAACAGGAATCTACAACAAAGAATATTCTATCCAGCAAATCTTTCGATTAAAATGGAAGGTGAGATAAAGAGCTTCCCAGACAGAAAAAAGCTTAAGGAATTCATCACAAAAAGCCAGTGTTACAAGAAATGTTAAAGGGACTTTTGTAAAAAAAGAAGGGGTAAAAAAGAAAATAGAAATAATAAATATGAATAATAAAATGGCAGTAACTATGACCTATCAGTAATCACTTTAAATGTAATTGAATTAAACCCTCCATTAAACGACGTAAGGTACCCTAATGGATAAAAAAAAACAAGATCCATACATATGCTGTCTATAAGAGAGACTCAATTCAGATCAAATGACACACACAGGCTGAAAGTGAAGGGATTTAAAAAGACATTTCACTTAAATAGAAATGAAAGAAAAAAAGACAGGGTAGCAAAACCTACATCAGATAAAATAGACTGTTAAACAAAGGCTATAGTAAGAGACATAAAAGGGCATTACATAATGATAAAGGTATCAATAAATCAAGAGAACATCACCTTAGTAAATATATATTCTGCCAGCATAGGAGCACCTACATATATAAAGCAATTATTGACTGACATAAAAGGAGAGATCAACAGAATATACTCTACTCACAATAGAAAACTTCAACACCCCATTGACAGATCTTCCAGGCAAAGAATCAACAAGGAAACAGTGGGCCTAAAAGACACACTAGATCAAATGGATTTAATAAATATTTTCAGAGCACTTTATCCCAACGCAGCAAAATATACATTCTTTTCAAGTGCACATGGAACATTTTCCAGGATAGACCACATGTTAGGTCCCAAAACAAGTATTAATAAATTTCAGCTTGAAATCATATCAACCATCTTCTCTGATCTCAGTGGTATGAAACTAAAAATGAACTACAAGAAAAAAACTGGAAAATATACAACACATGGAGGCTAAATAACATGCTACTAAACAATGAATGGTCTATTAATGAGATCAAGGAAGAAATCAAAAGATACCTAGAGACAATTAAAAATGAAAACACAATGAGTCAAAATTTATGGGACAGAGTGAAAGCAGTCCTGAGGGAAATTCATAGGCCTACCTCAAAAAATTCACAGGGCTACCTCAAAAAAAACAAGAAAAAATTAAAATAAACAATCTATACTCACACTTAAAAGAACTAGAAAAAGAAAAGCAAACAGAGCTCAAAATGAATTGAAGGAAGGAAATAATAAAGGTCAGAACAGAAATAAATGAAATAGAGTCTGAAAAATAAATACAAAAGATTAATAAAGCAAAAGAGCTGGTTCTTTGAAAGGATAACCAAAATCGACAGACTTCTCAAGAAAAAAATAGAGAGCACTCGAATAAATAAAATAAGAAATGAAAGAGAAGGAATAACTATGGACTCCACAGAAATACAAAGGATCATAAGAAAATATTACGAGTAATTATATACCCACTAATTGGACAATATGGAAGAAACGGACACATTCCTAGAAGGATATGATCTCCCAAGACTGAGTCAGGAAGAAACAGAATATCTGAACTGACCGATTACTATTAACAAAATAGAATCAGTAATCAAAAACATCCCCCCCCCCCAAAAAAAAAGTCCTGGACCAAATGGCTTCATAGGTGAATTTTATCAAGCACTCAAAGAAGAATTAACTCCTATTCTTCTCAAACTATTCCAAAAACTTCAAGAAGAGGGAAGGCTCCCTAACTGCTTTTATGAAGCCACCATTACCTTGATTCCCAAACCAGGCAAAGTCATTACAAAAAAACAAAACAAAACAAAACAAAAACTATAGGCTGACATCTCCTATGAACATTGAAAAAAATCCTCAACAAAATATTAGCAAACTGAATTCAGCAATAATTAAAAATATACAGCATGATCAAGTTGGATTTATTCCTGGGATGCAAGGTTGGTTCAATATCCGCAAATCAATTAATGTGATACACCACATTAACCAATCAAAAGATAAAAACCATACGATCATAACAATATATACAGAAAAAATATTTGACAAAATCCAGTATCCATTTAGTATAAAATCTCTCAGCATAGCGGGAATAGAGGGAAATTACCTCAAAGGTCATATATGACAAACTTACAGCTAATACCATACTAAATGGGGAAAGGCTAAAAGCATTTACCTTAAGATCAAGAATAAGAAAAGAATGCCTACTTTCTCCACTCCTCTTCGACATTGTATTGGAAGTCTTAGCCACAGCACTAAGACAAGAAAGAGAACTAAAGCTTTGTTTAATGATTACGAAATCATTACCACAATAGAGTTTAGGATGGCGATGGACCCAGAAAAGCTACAAATTCTGTGTTGGTATCACTATATTAATGGTTTTAACTATCCTGTCAATTTGCTCCTTAATCATTTTCCTCTAGTCGAATACCATTTTTAACTAACATTACAAACTGTTGACTTTTCTGCAGACTTTATTTTTTCTCAAATTACAGCAATTTATTACTATGCTCACTAAACTGGACTATGATTTTTCTTTTCCATATTCTTTTATTTTCCATATAATACATTTTTCTAACACTTGCTGATGACTGGCATTTCTCACTTTGATTAAAAATTTAATCATAAGCACATTTTGCTACTTTTTACAAAATCATAAAATAGCTTATCTATTTAGATTTTATCTAAGTGAATTTCTGTGTCATCATATTGCTTACTTTCAAACTTATAACTTTTAATTACTACTCTAAATTTATGATTCTTAGACTAATTTGAATTGCTGTTCTTTTTCATATACATATTAATCCAAGTTGCTGTTAAGAAATATCATATGTCATTATGCCCAAATTTGTATATATAAAAATATAATAATGTATCATTATTTATAGCTTTTTATATAAATGCATGATTAATATAACATCATTTGTATCTTTTATATCTTCCTATAACCTAATTTTTCCATAATCAATATTAATTTGTTTTATCATTTTACTATAATATATGACAGACTAACAGAAGACCACACAGCCATAACAACAATATGTATAGCACAATTATTTTAAGGCAGATACCACTGGAAAATGAAACGCAGTCAAAAAAATACAACTTTGTCAGCCTCCCTAGATGCCCAAATATATGCCCTATTGCCATTACAATCCCTTTTCTCCTACCAAATATACCCACTATCCTGAATTTTATAGTAATCATTTTTATTACTTGTAACTGTTGAAGGATTCGAACCAACTGTTTGATATGTAAAATTTTCCACAGTGCGAATTTTGGCAATTGCTTATTTCTTGGTTCACATCTATCTTTGTACCCCCTGCAAAGTCATAAGGATTCAGACACCTGATCAGACCCGACCAAGTCCAAAGCCTTTGACATGACCATGGTGGCATTCTATTCTTTCAACACTAGACAAAAATTTGGTTGTCTTTTGTAGAGCAGCTTTTCTTATCTACTTTATAATTACTCTTTGATTCAGTTCATATTGGAAAACCAGGATAAATATTTTATTATTTTTTTTTATTTACCAGTTTTCAAAACAATAAAATGGTTCTCTATACCTCATAGAAGTACCTCGTAGGTGACCGATTAATTTTTCTTTAAAAATTTTGTAAAGAACACATGATTTAAACACAATCATGGCTTTCAATTATTTAAAAATATTATACTTATTAAAGTTCAGATGGTCTCAGCTCTGGCCAGTGAAAACCTCTTAAACATCATTCCTAATTCTTTTTATCATAGTTGCAGTAGTTTTAATAACTTCTTTAAGTTCTAATATGATAAGATGTTCCAAGCTTTTCTTGAATATTTCCTGCCCAAGACTTGGAAATGATCATTTTTCCAGGAAGTCCTAGTATCTGTACCATTGTTTCAAGGTTATAATCTTGAGTGGTATGGATGCTCATTGCTGCTAGTTTAGTCACTGATTTTAGTTTTTTGCTGAGGACTATGTTAGCAAATGTGTTTGTGAAGTCTTTATATTCTTCTTTCTCCTCCTCCTCCTCCTCCTCCTCCTCCTCCTCCTCCTCCTCCTCCTCCTCCTCCTCCTTCTTCTTCTTCTTATTCTTCATTCTTCTCCTTATTCTTCTTTTACAAACAAATAAGGTTTGGTTTCAATAACACAGGGAGAATTGGAATATCCTATAATTACTCATTGGCTTTAACCTACATTAAACATATAGCTTTCTCTTACCTTACATATTTTCCCCTTGAAATATCAAATACTTTTATACCAGTTTTCTAATGGCATCCATATTTGTTTGCAAGAACTATAAAGAAATATAGAAAAATTATTATTATGAAGGTTAGAGAAAAACTCAGATGATCTAATTTTGTCTTTTAAGTCATTTACTCTGTTTTTTCAAATAGTCAAATATCTGTTTCCTTTTTTCAAAAAATCCATTATATTTACTAGAACATTTTTTGGTGTTGGTTACTTCCATTTAATATTGTCAAGTACATAACATATTTTTATTATGTATTAAAGTGTGTAATTTCAATATATATTTTCTATTTTATGGTTATTTAGGGTATAATTTTTGTATTTGCTCTACCCTTTTACTGTTGCTTTTTCTTGGTTAAAAATATATTTAGTATATTTTTATATATAAAAATATATATTTAGTATATAGTTAGTATATTTAGTATATATTTAATATATTTAGTATATTTTTAGTATATTTGATCTTATTTGTCTCTCAATATTTGTGTCTTTATTTTGGATTCATTTTATCTTTTTGTTATTTAAGTTATTAATATATCTTTTAAATTTTTAAGTTATTTCAAACTTAAGGAAAAATTGTAAGTACAATACCAAAAACATAATTTTTTTTGAAACTTTGTATATATATTTTTTACATGGTGCAAGCCATCATCATATAATTTATTTTGTACTTTCTATACAAAAGGACTATGTACGACACAAGCACAATAAATATTAAAATCTAATCCCCCCCCTTAAATATGTCAAAATCAGAAAATTAACAAAGGTACATTATTACCATCTAACCCTTGGGTAGATTCAATTTTTGCCAGTTATCCTTGTCAAGACCTTTCCAGATTTTACCAGAATTATAGGTTAACAAGTTAACCTATCACAACTTCATGGATGTTAATTGTATACATGTAAACCTTGGGTCTGACATAAGACATTTTTGCTCACAGTATAGCAAGTAATATGAGTTTCATGTTTATGTTATCTTGTTTTGTTTCTCGTTCCTGTAGAGGTGACACAGTGTTGTTTAAGATTGCCAATGCAATTGATTGTATCACAGATTAAAACACTGATCCTAGAAATCCTCAGTATTTCTGTAATGAACTTAAAGCTATCCTCCCTAACTTTGGTCCCATAGAGAGACATTACCCTATCAATAAGTTAGTTGCTCAGTTCGTCAACAAACCTATTATCTGCTTCAAAGAAAAGTGCCATCTTTATCACAGGCTGTTTGTTAGACAACCCATCCTTGAAAAGGTAGCATAAAACAAATTCCATCAGTACCTCTGTTTACAAGACATGCAAAAAATGTGAAAGACTCATGGAAAATTGTCTGCCAACATCCCAACAACCTCTTCTTTTTGTTGTGTGTCTTTGGTCTCCAACGGGTAGGGGTTTCTTAGTTATTCTTTGGTTTTCACAATTGGAACATTTTTGAAGATTACAGATTCGTTAGTTTATACAGCATCCCTCAATTTGGGTGGCTTTATCTCTTTCATACATAGATTCAGTTTATGACTATTTTTTTTTGTAAGAATATTATAGAAATAATGCTCTATTCTTCAAGTATCCTATTTAATTTGTCCCATTACTGGTAATGATAACTTTTATCACTTTATTAAGGTGATATCTACCAGATTTCTACATTAAAAATTACTAATTTATCATTTAGTTTAATGAGTATTTTATGGTATGATACTTTGTAAATATTCTGTTCTTCATTATATATTTACCAGGTGTTCTATTATCTATTAAAGATTTTTTCTTTGCCAGAATTCATTATTAATTTTATGGTTAACAAATGGTGATTTTTCTAACTCCATTCTTCCATTCTACGTTTATTTATTGGCATTCTAGTTCAAAGAGTTTTCTCATTTATATATTCATTCATTCCTTTACATCAGTATAGACTGATACATTTTTATTTCATTTAACAGATTGCAATTCATTTCTAGCATTAATTTCAAATTTTCCAAGATCTGGTAAATCAGTGCCACTTCAATCTAGTTTTAGTGTCATTTGACAATTTTACATTCCTAATATCTTGAAGCGATATTAAAAACAAGGTATGAGGACTAAGTAGGCTATTATTATTGGGTGTTGCTATCCACAGGCCCTCAAAATGGGCAAAAATGGGAAGTACAATTTACTCATATCTTTATTACATTACGTTTTTATATATTTATTTATTTATATTGATTTTTTTTTTTTTTTTTTTTACACCTACAGCACCTGGTCTTCCTATTTGGTCTCCCATGCAAGTACTAACCAGGCCTGACCCTGCTTAACTTCCAAGATCCGATGAGATCGGGCATGTTCAGGGTGGCATGGGCATAGACCATTTATATTTATTTTCAAATATGCCCCTATATATGGAAAAGGTGAGATCATACCAATAACTTCAGTTACAATTTAATGTTCAATGCCGTTCAGGAGGAAAAAGAGTAGGGAAAAGAAGGGAAGGCAAAAGGAAAAGAAAAGGGACATATTATTTCATTTTAATTTAATTTAATTTTCTCATTTTTAGCTAACATCTCTCCTAAGGTACTATATGTGATGGCTATTCACTCTTGCATTTCTTCTAACTTAAGCCTTCATTTTCAATGAAAAACAAATCAAATTCCTTCTTGATTCCTTCTTATTTCTGAGATTTTCTAATTCTGATTTATGTTTTCATAAAAATTTTTATTCTTTTTATTATCTTTGAGTATATTTTGAAATAGTACATCATGCTTTTCATTTGTGTCATAGGTATATTTTTTTGGAGTACTTTTATTTTTTTTTAGGGATCTTATTATATGCCTTTGTCTCTTTTTCTCATAGTGACTGAAGAAAATTTGACTTCAATATTTTCTGCTTCCCATTTCAATGTAAAATTGATTTTCCTGGATTTTTAGAATGAGATGTGATCCAGGTTAGCTTTCACAAAGTGCAGAAGACTCAAGAGTGCACAAAGCTCGGACTGTTCTTGTTCCTTTGGCTCTTATATTGTGCTTTTTGCACATGTATTTATATATGTGCAAATTTGACAGGGAGAAACTTCTCCCATTTTAGCTGCCATTCTCACAATGGCTTTATTTGTTCTCCAGTGACTTCCTGTTGGCTCTTTTGGGGCCATATTCCCTGGTTTATCAGATAAACCCTTTATTTTCTCCCTTTTGTTCTACGTAGATGTCAGTATTAGGCAGACTTTTTGGCTGTTGGTTGTTTGTCTTTACACACTTATATTTGGGGGTTTTGGGGGTAACCTTTGTTACCAAGTTTTGTTGCAAATGTTAATCACTTTCAGGTTTGTTGTTTCATTACATTGTCTGCTTTCAGGTGACGATATGGAATTAGGGTTTAATTAAGAAATTTAAGACAATTAAGACTTCATTAAGAAATTAAGTCAAAGATAACCCTAACATGTCCGTAGAATCCTATGATGATATTTTTAAACAATATCTTTCATAATAAGAATAAAATTGCATGTTAATTGTATATATTATTATTTTAAAAATTTGAAGTATTGTAGGCAAGAAAACATTAGAGTAAGTATCCTAGGCTTTTTATTGTACAAGAAAGCTTATCTCTACCAAGAAAGAAAATAAAAATGGCTCGTTGACTCTAAAAGCTAATTTCTTCCAAAATAGAATAGAGTTTGTGGAAACCAAATTTGCATTTTACCAAGAGAAAACTGAAAACTATATAATATTTCTATTATTCAGTAACTTCTGTCATTTAAATTTTTTCATTATATAGATATTAAATGATGATGAATGCGTGTAGAAAATTTACATATACTTACAAATAGTGCTTATATTGAACATATAATTTTGAAACCTACTTATGAATATTTTCCAAGTCAAATAAGTACACAGCAGTATCCCCTGACCTTATCTGCACTTTTGCTTCCTACAGTTTGTTACACAAAGTTGACAATGATCTGAAAATATTAAGTAGAAAATTACAGAAATAACAATTTGTAAGTTTTAATTGCATGCCATTCTGAGTAGCTTGATGAAATCTCACACGGTTCTGCTGATTCCTGCCCAGGATATGAATCATCTCTTTTCCAGAATATCCATGCTGTGTAGTCACTTAGCAGCCCTCCTGGTTATCCAATTAACTGTTGTAGTATTGCAGTGCTTATGTTTAAGTAACCCTTATTTTACTTAATAATGTTTCCAAAGTTCAAGAATAGTGATGCTGGCAATTTGGATATGCCAAAGAGAAGCATTAAAGTGCTTCCTTTAAGTGAAAAAGTGAAAGTGCTCAACTTCATAAGGAAAAAAAATATATTATATAATGAATTTGATGAGATCTATGTAAGAAAATGCCTTCTATTCATGAAATTGTAAAAAAAGAAAAAATTGTCTAGGATTGCTAAATTTGAGCTATTTCACATAAATTTTATTATAGTATGTTGTTATAATTATCCTAATTTATTATTAAGTATTGTTGTTAATTCCTTACTGTGCCTAATCTATAAATGAAACTTTATCATAGGTATGTATGTAAGTATAGGAGAAAAGATTGTGTATATCTATGGTTTGGTTCTATCCGTGATTTTAGGCATCTACTGGGGGTCTTGGAACATACCCACTATAGATAAGGGGGAACTACTATATTTCTAATTGACAAATATAATAGCCTGGAATTAACTTTAGGTGTAATATCTGTTAAACTGTTTTCTTCATCATAATGAAAGAGTTGAAATCGCACACAAACTAGATGGTAACATGCTATTTGGGAAATTTTAAAAATTGGATAAATGGAAGTACATGTACAAGTATGGAATGCATCATTAAGATAGGCCTTCACAGTTTTGAAAGTAGAAACCCTTAGCTAAATGATTGATTTTGCTTATGAGTTTTAATGAGATTTATTTTAAAGAGAATATGACTGAATCCAATTAGAAAGAGTTCTGTGATCTACAATATTTGGAGCAGTTGTTCTTGGCTTATACAGTTTTTGTGCTTTCTAAATACTCTGAATTTTAAGCTCCTTTATCCAAGCTGGTAAACTTAAGTTTAATCTCTGTCTGTCCCTCTCACATACACATACATTATAAGTAGGTTTTCTCAAAGTAATCAGAAGTATATTCATAATTAAAATTCAGTAAACATTTATTAAATATCTGAAATACCAGGAATATTCTAGGTGTTAAAGATATAACAATTAGCAAAAAAGGATTTAAAAAATACTGTTCACATGAAATTTATATTATTGTAATAATAAAAACATGTAAATTATATTGGATGTTAAAAGATGGTGAATATTTTGGAGATATCTGAAGAAGGTAAATGAAGTGTGAGAGTAGGATATTACGATTTTAAATAAGTTAGAGAAATTCTCTCTGAGAAGGTACTTTTGAGCAAGCATTTAAAGAAGTTGAATAGGCGAGTCATAAAGATATTTTGAAGGAGTATCAGTCTGAACGGCAGGAGCAAAGGCACTGAGCATACTCAGCAGACTGAACAAACAGGAGAGAAGGTAGTGCCACATGAGATGAGCATGATTGGAAGGTAGGATCAATAGAACAGATGGTCACAGAGAAAATGGGAGGAGAGCCAGATCATATGGAGCCTTTGAGGCTATTGTAAAGGTTAGATTTTACTCTCAGAGAGATGACGAACCATTCAGAACTTTTGAGCAGAAAAATAATATAATCTGTTTTTTAATTTTTAAAAGAACATTCACAGTTGTGTTGAAAATAGAAAAGAGTCAAGAGAAAGTGTGAGGAAACAAGGCTATGATTATGGATAAAGGAATAATCCAGGTTAAAGATCGTGGTTTGGATTAGGTGATCGCAGTAGAAGTAGTGAGAAGGAGTCAGATTCTGTATATATTTTGAAGGTAGAACCAACTAAATTTGCTGATGAATTAGATGGGGTGGTGATCTGAATTATTGTCATGGGTGTATGTAATGTGCAATCACCCAGTGCTATAAGATTAGAATGACCATATGCTTGGTGTAGTGCTTTGTTTTTACCATCTTGAAATTTTTAATAATATTATCTTTCAAGTTGTGTTTTGTAAGTCTCATGAAACAATGGGTTATATGATTGAGCAGTTTATCATATCCCTATTTAAATTTCAAAAGCAAAGACTGAAAGACAATTTTGAAATGTCAGCAGACTTAACATTTCTGTTTTCTATTTAGGTACTGAGATTAATTAGAGATTCATTCTATATTTTATTTAAACAAGTCATTCATTCTTATGGATATCAGAAAGAATTTGATTAGTCATGGGAATCTCTTTGCCACATCTTGGGCACATGCTGCACAAAGAAATCACACCTTCCTCCAGAAGAAGTCATTAAACACACCTATCCATACTTTAACATGCTATTTTATTTTTAATTTTAACATTCTCTATGAAGTTGCTGCTACACGTTGGAGAAATCTATTCACTTTCCCAGCGAAGCCAGTGGCCGTGTGCAAGTTCTTTCCGGTTGCATAAAGTGAGTATAGCTTCTCTGTCCCTTAGTGTCATGTATTTCCTCATTTTATGTCATAAAATTTAGTACGTTCTTTTTAATTTTCTTTTGATCTTTTAAAAATCTTCTCCAGCTTGGGTTATTTTTCTAAATGCCTTAGGAACTCATCATCCTTTTTAATAAGATGAAAGGTAGAGAGGTATTTCTTAAAAATTTTAACCTTTTCCACTAAAAATCAGTTTGCATTTAAAGTACAGTTAATTGGTATTCACCTCAGGTAGGAATATATACATAGCACTCATTTGAAGTTTATTGGAACATTTCCCTCAGTATCTCTACCCAATACTTTCATGGGAGAAACTAAAGTCTTTTGTTAATATCCCTAGAATGGTTTCTGAAAATAACCGGAGATGTTCACATATTCATACTGTTATTCTTGAATTGGTTTAATTTGTGTTTCTTTTTTTTTCTTTCCTCCAATAAGACCTAACATACCCATTTAATGGTGAATGTTGATAATAAGGTTTCAAATATTTAATATACATAATCTCCAATACATAGAACCCAGTAATCTGTCTCCTGAAAATAATGCATCAATATCTAAGAATAATAATTAAAATGAGATTTTTAGTTCTTAATATTAGAAGAAACCAAAATATTTCTTTCTGAATTCAGAGGATAGCATTTCTTTTCTAAATATGGAAATGACATGTTTACCACATGATTCTATATTAATCATACCAACTGCTATATTTCCAAGGAAGATTCCATTCAGTCTTTGTTCCATGCAACCCTGTACACAAAGAATACATTTGCCAGAGGGAAAAAAAAGGTTAAAAAGTAAATAACAGGTTATTTGAAATATAATATTTGAAAGATTCCATTTAAAATATAATACTTGAAAATTTAGGCATGAAACTTTCAATGTCATTAATGGGGATGATGGAACTAAACTTTCTTCTGCTTTACTGAAGCTATCTTTATATATAAGTGCGTAGTCAAGACTAAAAATTCTGGACTTGACTGATTCATTATGCTAGGTTGTTACAGGAAAAGTGATGTGATATATATTCTTGATTGTAATTCTGTATAAAACTGTATCTTTCATTGTTACATTATGAAGCGATTCTTCCAGATGCCCTGTGTGCGTGGTTTGTGTGTGTGTGTGAGAGAGAGAGAGAGAGAGAGAGAGAGAGAGAGAGAGAGAGAGAGAGAACCATCAGACCATCAGTGTGAGCAGTCACTGAGGAGGGAGAAAGCCAATACTTCTTCATAATGATGTCAGAGCTAAACAAATACCTACAAGGACTGAAACAGGAAGTTACTCCTTTAAAAAGGGTAAAAATACTATTTCATTAATCAACCTACTTATTCTTAATTTAGTTTGCTTCAATTTATTTCTTTTTTCAGTTAATGTAATGATGTGATATGGCAGTAAGTGTACATTTAATTTTTTAAAATCTGTGTATCTTAATGATTTTTTTCAAACTTTCTTTTAATCCACCCTTAATTGGTCAGAGCTGGTTTGGAGGATATGCAGAAATATAGATTGGCTTTTCTGACAGATTGAAGAAGTTCCATGCTTTATGTGACTATTAACTCTGATAGCTATGGCTAGAATAAGAAAGACTAGGTATTTTAAGTTAGTTTCAAGGAGTATGCTTGCTCCTTTTTTTTTTTTTTTTCCATCTGCATTTTCTTCATCTCCTGAAGAGAGTTCTAGTTTGACCCTGAGGGGCACTAAGTGTATGGTAGCCCTCTGATAGCTTCAGTTTGATCAAGTCCTCTGCCGAGTAGAGGCAATGGAAATAACAAACAAGAATTTGGTTATTGGCACACAAAGAGGTTGAAGAGACAGGAGGAAAATAACCAGAAGTATTTCATAGACACCACTGGAGGGAAATATTGCTAGAATATTCTTGGTTTCTGTTCCAGTTCATAGGCATCTTAAAACAATTTACTTTTTTGGTGTAGAAAATAGGATGCATCTGTGGTTATTACAATTTAAAGGGCCTGAGTAGCATGCCTTTGATTCTATATATATGACACTGGGGGCAAAGGTAAAACCTTTGTTTAATTTTGGAATGATCATAAAATCCAGGCTAGATTCATACAAAAAAGAAAAGTAAAATCAGTAAGTTAAGATGCTCAAGTTTAATGAAGTTCTGGTTTAAAGTGATAACTGTACTTATTCTTTCTGAATTTTTGACAGTTTAAAAGATGAAAATGTTTAATTCAGATTTTCATTTTACTATTATATTTTTGTGCTAAGATTTCCTTTTAATTTGATAATATTTTATATTTATATAAATACCATTTTATTAAAATATCTACAGCACTTATGGTTTGCAATTGCTACTTAGAATAAGGTCTTCTTAAGTAAATTTTCTCACCTTCCATGAGTACTAGGTACCATTGAATTCAAGCAAATTTCCATAAAGGCTCCAGAATAATGAAGTCAATATACATTTTTTTTGGAGCACTACATTTTTAAACTTTTTGGGACTGATCAGTTTTGCTGTGTGTGTGTGTGTGTGTGTGTGTGTGCACGCGCGCGAGCGCATGGACACACACACACACAATTATAATAAACTACCATTTGCAAATGACATAGAAAAAAACAAACAAAAAATAAAATGCTGGAACTCTTTGGAAGAATAAAAAAAGTTAAATAAAATGACCTAACACGAAAAAATTAGAGAGACATTTAAAATTATGTCATCGGGGGACATTTCAGTTTCATCAAAATTCTATGCCAGTAGTAGACACTTGACAAATATGTGGTTGAAATAAAAAATAAAATAGATGCATTAATTCCTTTAACAAGTATTTGGAGGAGATTTATTAGGTGCTATGCACTGGCATAGACATTAGGAATATAAAAATAAGACATACACAAGTTTTGCCCTCCAGGCACTTACAAACTAAAGCTGTGAAAGGGGAAGACCAACTCTTACAGTATTATTATAATTCATTGTGATCGGTGTTAGGATATCAAAATGTACAATGTGCTATGGGATTTGGAAAAATAAGTTTTTGAATTAGATGTCTAAATTTAAATTCCTCTTGTATGAAATATTTTTTTTTTTAAAAAACAAAACTTGATAAAAATAAATAGCATCTACTTGGTTCTTAATATAGTATTTGGGACCCAATTTAATAAAATTCTGTTTGTTTTTCTCTTCCAAAGTACAAATGCTAACAGAATGATGGATTTCATTTTATTTAAGAGAAACTACTAAACTTCGTAGTAGGCTGTGAAGAAACAAAGCAATAAGAAAGAAAAGCAGCACTATGAAGATAAAATAAATTCTTTGGTTAACCTGAAAAATGTCTCTTAAAGAAGGTTAATTTTTCCTTTGACTGTCCAGTCACACAGAAGTGTATTTATAAAGAATGCAACTCAGCCTCTTAAAAGTAAAGATCTCAAACTATATACCACAAGCTGCTGTCAAATTCAGAACCACTTTTTATACTAAGGAAGATAATTACAAATAAAATGTTTCAAATTATTCATATCAGTTTATATTTTTATAATATTTAATTATTGACCAACTAGATAGATTAGGAAGAGTATATTCTTGCTTTTCTTATTAAATTTCCACTAAAATTAGGATTACTATTATGTGTCTGACTAATGTATGTGATGATCATTTTCAGAAAGGGTGAAATAAGTCTGCTTTCTTGTATTGCCATTATCAATGTGTTATCAGCTATTGGATAACCATTACATTCAAAGAGGTGAGAGACTTTTCGATCATGTCAGCTCTTGTGCTCAGTCACAGAGATCATGAACTTTATTTTATAAGGAAGAACTACACCAATAAATACTTTGACTTTTCGATGTTCATGGGTAATGCCTTCTCAATAATCTTGAGTTTTAACTATTCGGATTTTTTTTTTTTCTTTTTGAGAACAGGTAAGATTCAGTTTGAATACTTTACTGGTAAAAGTCATTGTTGGGACATAAGTCAGTCATTAGAATTGTCATGAAAATCAACCAAAGACAACTGTTATATAGATTGTTTATGTTACCACAAAATTTGCGTGTTGAAATTCTAACCCCTAATGTGATAATATTTGTAGGTGCGAATTTTAGTAGGTGATTCAGTTATATAACTTTCTGGGGACTGTGGTGGCAGTAGTGGCCAGTCTCCGCATTACAATGTTCAATCATTCATTTCTCGCAAAGTCGAGAGGCAGTTTATCTAGATCTTGTTCTTGTCATCCTTGGATCAGGAAAATGGTAGTTACCTTTCAAATCTTGCGTGAATTAATTAAATTGGTGAAATTGACTGACATCCAGAATCTCTATTGCATAGTATTCCAGGAAATGCAGTTTTTTGCTTTCAGACCTTTATGATTTAGGAAGACATGCTTGAAGGGGGTGGGCATGAACATTGATTGCAAGTCAAGCATAACTAACACAGAGAAGTAATTACATTATCTACACCTGTTACATATGACCATGAATTCAATCTAGATCTTCAAATTTAAATTCATAATGCTTTGACAACAATATATATCTTAGAGGTGAAGAGGACAGATGAGAGGGGGAACAGATATATGATTGAGAAAACCATATATCCAAAGTGGGCTTCATCACATTGTAAATGGATGACCTTAAATCCTAAGATTTTTTTTTCCTGAAAATATGTTATTTCTTTCCATAATTCCAAATAAATTCTATTTTAATAGTTATTCTACGAAGATATGCATATTAGTGTTTGCAACTTCTTTTATCTGAACAGTATTTCCATAGGATCTTAATAATGTGTTCTGTGAGGAAAAAAGTTCCTGTGTTCAAATAAATTTAGAGTATCTTATGTCTATATTTATCTAGGAATTATTCCCTACTTCAGATTTCTCCAAAATTAAATCCACATTCCGCTGCTGCTAATATAGTTACCTAAAGAGAAAGAGTCAAATCTTTTTTACAAGGACAGTTTTCTTACTCCTTTTATTTTTCTTTCACTATAGCAAGAACATTTTTATCAAATGAATCCATTACCAGCACCCAAGTGACTCGCAAGACCTTAGGACCCCTTCGAACACTTCTGCTAGTTTTAGATTTGTGTGGATGTGCACACACATGTATGTATGGAAAAGAACCCACCTCTAATTGCCTAGGTGTTATTTTCTCTTCCAAGGTGAGTGATTACATATCAGCTCAATAAATTTTTGTTAGATTATTAAAATTAAGATAAGAAATGTCTTTAGAGAATGTCATAAAGTTTTGTTTTTGTAAAAAAATATTTTAAGTATGGATTATATAAACATATTTATTTTAAATAGGTAAAAATAACTAAGCAAAATGACCCCTAATCGCAGTAATATTAGGAATAATATTCCAGGGATTTCTCCACGAACATGAAATCCAGGCCTTCTGAACTAAGAATATATTTTATAAACAAACATACCTTGGAAACTAGAGAAGGCATTCTTCTGGAGAAATTTGAACATGATAGTTTTTCTCTTCTCCTATCCTAACACTCTTGCTTGTACTCCATGAGAATAACCTAGAGACTTCTCCCTGTTGACCGAAAGAGAATTATTTAATGAATATTATATATGTTTCTGGGGAAGGGGATTGGCCATAATCTGCCGGTTTGTGGTTCCTCTCCTGTAGTGCAATTCCCTTCATGCACAGGTAAGCAACTAGCTCTTAGCCTGCTACACTGTAGAAATTGGTAGGGAGGGGAGGATTGCTCTGACTGCTGATTTTCTTGAGAGTAATTTATAAATGGTCTGTCCCTCTGACTCAGGAGTCTTGTGCTCTTCTGTCAGTATATGCACATGAAATTGTAGCACACTAATTTGTTAGTTTACAAATAGGGTAATTTCTTAGACCCTTCACAGATTCTGCATTATTTGAATACTTCAGTGGTCTATTTGGTGGTCATGCTTCATTCTCATTGCAGATGAGCTGTCCTCACTCAAATAAACAAGAGAGCATGGTATAGAGCTTTCCCGAAGGAGTGATATTCATTTTTCACTCTTACCTTACTGGCCAAAGTGGGGACGGGAAGTACAGTAATCAGGAAGGTAGAGCATCAAGAAAATCTGGTGAACAGAACTAATGTTTACCACAAATAATTAGTTCATCAAGTAGATCAATCCATACTCTTACTGAAGTCCTTTGAGCTAGATAAGATACAGTGTATTGAGAAAATACGTCCTCTGTTTTTGAGGTCAAATAAGTAAATTCATAAGCTCAGTGTGAAAGAGTTATAGTTTAACATCAAAACATCGGGGTTTTTATCCCTTGTTCAATATTTATAATGTGGATGTCATTTCTGAAAGAGAAGAAAGTGTGCAATATTGAAATAAAAACAGCACAGTTAGAAGAAAGAAAGGAGCCACATTTGTTCAGCCATATCAGAAGCATCAGTTTTGGTTCTAAACATCACAAATTAGAAAAGACTGAGGCACACTAGAATTCGATGAAGAAATTCAAAATAGTTTAACACATCTATATAGTAATGACTCTCTCTTGTTTTATACTTTGTATTGTTCTAAGCACTTTGCAAATGATAAAACTAAGATCTAGTCATTTTAACTCTCTTTTGTAGAAGATTAAACTGAGGCACAGTTAATATTTTGTATTGCCTTCCACCACAAAGCTAATAAGTGGAGAGATATCCAGATTTTAATCAAGGCGATATGGCTCCAGAGTCTGTGCTCTAAGATAATCTACAGTACTACAAGGAATATCTCTTGCTTTACTCCAAAATAAGAAATTTTGGCACTTGTTTGCAATACTTAAATATTAGATCATACTAGGAGAAGAAAGTCTGAATTGATTCAATATGTCACCTTGGAGACCATGAGTATAAGCATATTTGATCTCTAATATAAATAAATCTTCAAAGTCAGAATGATTGTAAAATGATTTTATTTAGAAGGTAGTAATTTCTCTATCACTGTAGCTGTCATGGTCACTCTGAATTATCAGTGATTCTACACATAGAGTTAGCATGATTACTGATATTAACATGAATTCTCTTTTCCATAAATAAGTGAATGTCTTGCCAGTCTAGGTTGAGATGTAGACCCTCCTGCTTATTTTATTTTCTTCCCTTTAAACCCACATTAAACAAAACAAATGAAAAAACCCCACATTAGGTAGCAAAATCCAAGTTGGTTACGTTTCAGTATGCTTGTGTTTGATTCACTCTTTCTCTGTTCCATAAAGGTTAATTTCTCATTCCGTAAGAAAAATTCCATCTACTGACAGTTTTCCTAGAAAGCTTAGCCTTGTATTCCATATATTAGCCTAGATTTAAAACAACAACAACACTTTTTTCTTTTTCTTTTTTCTGTTTAACTACATACCGTTATTCTGAATGTTTTTTCAAGCTTTGGTAACAGTGCCCTAAAGCACAGGAATTTCCTACAATAGCAGAGACTGGAAAGAATCTATAGCTATAATTTATCAATAAGACAGTCACTGGCAAAGAACCAGTCAGAGTTTTTATGGAGAACTCTGCATGTAAAACTTGGATTAGGAAGAAATTGAAAGAAATGCTAAAACACAGAAACCATGTATATAAAGTTCGAATCTACATGCTCCAGTTGAAATGAAAAAAAAAAAAATTGACTGACGATGATATTCTTTTTCTGAATATAAATTTTAAAAAGTATGAAGACATAGTGACCTTTTTAAAGCAATTTGTAAAATTAACTGTGAACTAGCTCTTTTCTTTTTTTGCCATGAGAAAGCTCCCTTGCCACACACAAATTGCAGTGGCTAAAAAGGTTAAACAAAATTAGTAAAATGCTTCAGTTTGAATGTTTAATGATACCATACTCAAGCATTAGCTTGACTCATGTGTTATTCTCTCACTCCCCTTTCTTCTATATCAGATTTGCTTTTTATTTTAATAACTGAACTCCATCTCTTGAAATATTCTGAAAATTTTCAACTAAATTGTGTAGACAGAGTTCATATTACCAAAAGGAAATCTTGCAAAACACTAATTATTTGGATATCTCTGCTATATATTTTTCTCTTCCTAGAGAAACCGCAATTAAAAAAAAACTGCATTGTTAATTTTAATCAGAAAAATCAAACAAATAACATTAAAGATTTATATCAATCACACACACAGAAAATGTGCTTAGTATTCTTTATGGCCTAAAGTCTATGCCTGTGTTCTAAACAGAGTCCCTATAAGAAATGTATAGAATGCTGAATATTGGAGGAAGGTTAAATAGTTTTTTTTTAAGAGGTCAAGATGGGGTGAGGAAAAGAAAAAAACAATGGAGGTTTAAATTTCTTGGAGCTAGCGATAGCAGGGTTCTTTTACTATGTTTAGTACAGAAGAGACATGGAAGGCAGGATGCACAAGAACTCAGAATGTAGAGTTCATCCTTGAGCTGGCCCTTCATAAAACAACTCAACCTGTAAATGGAGAATGTTTACTAGGTCTTCACTCTGTTTCTACCCTTCAGTATGCTGCCCATGATGCCCATATATTTGCATATATTTTTTTGTTTTTTTAATTTTTTTTTTCCCCAGGCAAGGGATTAAATTCATTGACTACTCACTGAGTCAGGTTCCATTTTATTTCTGATTTAGGTGTGTGATTTTTTCCCCCTTTTTAAAAAATACAGTAAGATTTCAAACACATTAAAACTATAAATAATGATAAACAAATACCTCAATTTCTCCTACTTTGTTGTTACTGAGCCTCAATTTGCTATAACAATTAGATTTATTTTTTAAATAAAATATAATAATACAGAATAACGATTGACAAATGGACCCTTCACAAAGGTAATAATCAAATCACTAGTAAGCATTCAATCTCTTTACTCATCAGGAAAATACAAATTACAGCTACAGGAAAAACCATTAAGTATCTCCCAGATAGCTAAAATTTAAAAGATTGATAATATTAAGTATTAGGAGATGTAGAACTGGAAATCTCATGGTCTGCTGTTTGGGAATAAATTGAGACAATGATTTAGATTGTAGCATATACAAAGTCTCAACACAGATATACCCTATGATGAGAAAATCCATATATATATATATATATATATATATATATATATATATGTCCACCAAAAGATATGTATATGAGTTTTCCTAAGAACATTAGTCATAACAGCCATAGACTACAATCAACATAAATATCCATTGACAGTGCAATGATTCAACAAATGAATACATACATACATACATAAATTTTAATCTACAGCAGATTGACATCCTTTAAAGCAATGGGCATTCACAAAATACAGCTATCAACATAGCAAACGTGGATCTTCTAAATATAAATAAACTTTAGTCAAAAAAGCTAGACACAATAGAGCACATACTCTTATGATTACGTTTAGATAAAGTTCAAAAACAAGCAAAACAAACCTATGGTGAGTCAAGAAAAGGGTTGATCTTAGGAGAAAATTTGGAAAACACTGTTCCATTGTCTTCTGTATTCCTAAATTGCTATTGAAATATATGATTCTTGAACCTGAGTATCTGTGGATTTCCCACAGTAAACATAGGATAGAGATCCTGGGTTGGATGCTACTATATTTAAATTTTTTCAAACTTTACAAATCTATCACTAAAGATGTTATCTCAAGTCACATATTTTAAAATAGTTAAAGTGAAATGATTATGATTCTTCAGCTCTAGCATTCAGAAGTATGTCTTCAGTAAAGATCCTTTCTCTAAGTAATTTCCGAGGTTAGAGAAAAAAAATGATTACATAATTGGTTGGTGAATCTTTCATTCATTTTGCACTCCTGCTATTGTGTTACTTCAATAGTTCTTTGGTTTTTTGCTGCTCTGGAGATCAGAACTCCTGAACTACTAACCAATGAGCACCCCTTCTTTAGAACTCATTGTTGACCTTCTTTGACCTTTTATATACTGTGTCCAGAGCCATGCTCTCCTGGAGAAAGTCCATTTAGAAACTACATTGTGGATAATCTTTTTTTTCTTTCTCTGTTCCAAATACATTCCATTTCTAGGGCCAAATTATTGCAGAACAATTGATGAAGGTCACATTTACTATCTTGCCCTGAATCCCTATTAAATAATTATACTGTAGTCTGATATGGCTCCTATTGCCTGAGCTATTAAATGTTTTCTATAGTTATCTTGTTATATAGCCATTTAGTTAATTAACAAATAAAATGAATGAGAAAGGAATCATTTGTTAAAATTCATCTATCTATTTGTATTTTTTACCATTTTAAAGCAAACTGCACTATTTATTTGATGAATTCAAAAAAATTTGTGATAGGTGGTATAATGCCCTCAACTCCTCCCCCCCCCCCCAAATGTATTATTTTATTCTCTGGAACCTGTGAATACATTATCTTTCGAGGCAAAAGGGCCTTTATAGTTGTGAGCAAGTTAAGGATCATGAGAGAGGGAGGAGAATATCCTGGATTATCTAGGTGCGCCCAATTAGCTAACCATAAGGATCCTTGTAAATCAAAGAGGGAGATAGAAACATCAGTCAGAAGAGATAAAACAACAGAAGCAGAGATCAGATTGTTCAAAGAAGGGTCTGATTGAGCGAAGCATTGCTGGTAGCCTGTACAAACTAGAAACATAAAAAACAATTCTCCCTCGGAGCCTCCAGAAGGAACACAGCCCTGTCAACATTTTGTTTTTAGCTCAATAAGATCTATTTCAGAATTCTGACCCCTGGAACTATAAGAATATAAATGTGGGTTGTTTTAAGTTCCCAAACTTGTAGTAATTTGTTATAGTATCAATAAAAAGCAAGGACGCCGTGTTTTAAATTCCATTGTAATGATTCTATATGTAGACTGGGTTTTATGTATTTTTGTTTAGCATTCATATTTTTATTCAATACCAGAACATGCTCAACTATTACATCTAATAATGCTTGTTGCATGATCACAATATATTTTGTATAAACACTCTTTCATTTTATTTAATAATTTTTTTGGCTGAATCCCATATTATTTCTTAGTAAATTAATTTTATACTAGAATATGTCTAGATTTTACTTCTACTATTGGAATTATATTCGTCTTTATTTCAGGATAAATATAAATGAGTGTATGTACAATTTTACATGAGTGAATGAATATGATCGTACTATATGTAAAGATGGTCCCTTTAAATATTTGGTACAATAATCAGGATAGATTACCTTATGTTAAAAAATAATAAATCATCACCTCTTAGTGGTTTAAAATAAAATAAATTTATTTCTTAAAAAATAGATTTGTTGTATTATATTTTATTTAACTTTTACTTGTCTTTCACCACTCTCTGGTTTTATTTAAATTTTGCCCATATTTCTTTCCTACTTTAATATCCTGGTAATCTAAAGATAGCCTAATATGTATCCTTTCATATTTACCCCATGCTCATAGCACCATACACAAACACACACAATCTTGCACAGATATATAGCCTCTAATTAATATTTTACATAATTTTATTTTATGCTTTCTATTCTATGTCCTGTCATTCTCCAATTCCCATAAATCTAATATCCATTGTTCTCTTGCAGTGATAATGGTTGCCTCCATCTTCACTTAGGTCCTCAGCCCAGAACTAGTTTGGATGTCTCAGCAGTTTTGCATCTCCTGCCCCATAATGAGAACTAAGATTCAGTCTATAGGACCAAGGGATGGTTTAGCTCATTTCCTGGTTATGAGATTGTATGGTGTCTTTCCAACAACCTAAATCTTCAGGGGATTATAGTATTCATCCCGATGTAACAGTTGGCATTAGTAATTTTTTTCCAACTCTTTTTTCAATAGCAATTCTACCAGGCTCCAACTTTAATCAGAGATTCTAGCTCAGCTCATCACATCAGATGGATCATTTTTAGCCATTCTGACCTTGCAGAATCAAACCTTCAGCGTCACGGTCTGATCTTGGATGTAGAAGCTAATTCACCTACAGACAGTCTTGTTACTCCCTTAAATGTTTTTCTTTTTATTTATTATTATTTTTTTAATCTATGGGGATATATACCTCTTTCAAAATGGCCTCATTTTTTCGTTTTTTGTTTTTCCTTTTTTTAATATTTTATATATCATTCTATGTTCAAAGCAGGGAGTGTGTATTAAAGTTATAACTTCTATGCTGACATGACTGGGATCTTCTGTGCCCTCACTGATAGTTACTTTTCCACCTCTTTTGTAGTTTTTAAAATTTTCTCTTTGTTTCCATGGTTTTTAAATTTTTATACTTCTGTGCCATATAATTTTGTTATCCATTGCTCCGATTGTTCTATAGACTCTGTATTTCAAGATATATTTACTTTGGCTTAAAGTAGCATAGTTCTATTTATTTATTTTTTCCCATTATTTTCTTTAGTCACTCTTTCTGAAATTTCCATTAGTTAAAATTCAGATATCTTTGATTGGTACACTAATTACAAACATTTAAAAAAATTTTTTTTATTCTCTCAGTATTATCTTATGTTCTACATTCTAGACGACTTCCTTGACCTTATCTTCAAAATTTCACATTGCATTTTTTATATTTGGTAATCTTATTTTATTTTTTATGAGTTCATTAGTGTAATGTGAATTCCTTTTTTGTAATATATTCTTTCTGGTTCATATATACAAGATCTTCTCATTTCTCAATTGAGTTAATACTTTTTAAAACATTTAGAACTGTGTCTGCCATAGGAAAACAACATATATGTGTGTGTCAAATAATACACACACAAATAAATATTTTTTTAAAGTAGATTGACTATATATATATATAAATTGTTCTCTTAGTTTCTTCTCAGTTTATTTTATTGATTTTCTTTTTTTCTCCCTCATACCATATTGCTTTTTCTCTCAACTTTATTTTTCTTTCATAAGATATCCTAAAATACTTGCCAACTTTGTCTAACAATATTAAAGAGTATAAAAGTAAAAAAAAATTATGAAATGAGCATAATTTCTTAACAAAGTAAAAGTATGATAAGAAAAATTTTACTTGGAGAACCTTAAAGTATCAGTATTTTTACTCTTGTATTCTCGAAGCCATTCACATTTTGTAAGAAGGATTGAATTCCCTTGTCTGGGCAGTAGGGTGGAATGTGGAGGCAGGTTTATGAAGGTCTTGGGATATTACTGTGTAGTGTGTGCATACTGACTGCACACTATACCTAACCAACATCCTTTTCACTGAAATCTAAATAGACTGTCATTCTTTTCCTCTGATACCTTAAGAGAGGAAAAATATCTATCATTTTCTGGAGGTAAAGAAGTGTTATTGCTTGTCTTTTTAGATAAAACTGTTGGTTAGATAACATATGAACCAATACTCTAATCCTTAATGGTTAGTGTCACCATCTTCTTCTACAATATTTCATGAGCTTTTTGTCTTCTTTAGGCTATATAGTCTTGATTTTTTTTTTCAATTTATAGATTTTCTAGTCAGTACTACTATATTTGTATTTCACTTTCAAAATGAATTGATATTTTATTTGTTATTTTGCATTATCTTTGTCCTTGTAGACTTATGTTATTTATTCCCTTACAATTTAACATGTTTTAGAAGGAAGCAGAACTGAAATTTATGTTAGATTTATCAAAAATCTAGGTGAATAATATTGGATCAAGAAAAATATTATACAGGGTTAAAAGAGCTCATAGGAGATCTGATGAATATGAACCTATGGAATTATAGAAAAATTGCTTTTGTGTTTCTGTATAGCTAGAGTTTCTGAGCAAATATTACTGAAACTCGAGACCTAGACTTAAAGGGAAAGCTTTAGAAGTTAATTTACAACTCCTTGTCTAGCTAATAAGAAAACTCCAGAATCATCTACCTTCAGACTATATGTATTTATATTGCTGGAGAGATGGTAGTATGATATTGGAAACATCTTTCCTAGGTAGTAAAACATAATGTATTAGACTTTCTGTCCTCCGGATAAATCTATTTACATTCCAAAGGGTTAGAGTGAGAACCTAGGATTCTATCCAATGGGCAATTTTTTCCCTCTTCTTCTTTCAGGAAGTGAAGACAACAACATGTTATAAATGCCCAGATTCAGATTTAGTTTTTTTCCAGCATTTCTTGCCTATAGACTCCTTGCATATGTGTATGATGACTGAGGAACAACGCAATTGACATTTGTTTAAAGTAAATACCTACACCCTCCCATGGGCATTCAGGATAATAATGTTAAAAGTAGATACTAAGAACTTATAAATTGTAAAAGAACAAAAGATATGGTGTTTTCAGTGTTTATTTTTAATACACAGTGTTTATTTAATAGTGTACCTACTACACCTCTAAAGATCAAAAGAAAGGTAAAAATGTAGCTAGAACCTCTTTTTTGTATTTTTTCCTATATGATATTAGCCAATAGGTAATAGAGTGTCCTCAGTATCTTACAGGTTACACACACATATACACACACGCACATGAATATATATATCCACACCTTACATACACACTCAAAAACACACATGGGGGGTAGGAGGGAGAAAGAGAGATATACACAAATTGCTAAACTTATATAATTTATTCAATATTTTTTATTTGTGAAATTGAATGATATTTTTTCTTCAATTAAAAATTTTTACAAGGCCTGTATTTGCATAACTTGACATTTTTAGAATTAAACTAAAATCATGAAGGAGTAAGGGAGAGAGATAAATTTGGAGTTTATAGAGTTCTATATATTTAAGATTACTAGTATATTTCTGTCATTTTCTGAATTTTAGTTCTCCTTTGAAATTTGAAAACCAGATTTAATTTTAGATTTGGGGAAGCCAATAATTTTAACCATTACCATAAACCCATTGGAATGGTTTTGATGTATCTCATTTTATAGTTCCCACTCAGAAGCCACCTTCCATATATCACTAGGGACAACACAAAGCTATCATTTTTATTCTCTGTGCTTAGAAACAAAATCATGTGCTTTACTTGTTGTGTACTTGAAACAGTGTTCCATCACATAATATATAACATTAGTATCTTTATTCACACCTTCTAAATTTTAAGCATTTATTCTAAGGCTGCCTGTATACTTTTGGTTTCCTATTTATATCTGAGTTCCTTCTCCCTAGAAGGTGACAACATCATGCTTTGTATAAATATTAGTTGTTTGTTCCTTTTCAGAGAGATCTTACAAATAAGTCAATTTTGAATATGACTGCTACCCATCCTTTAAGACTAGTGACAAATCCATTTTTGACATTAAAAATCCTTCTTCCTTCCAGAGTCATTTGAAGATCCCAGATGGTCACATGCTATCAAATCACTGAATGGCTACCTTGGTTAACCCCGAAAATGCCTAACTTTCTATTCTCAAGATCCAACAATTCTCAGCCTCTCACACCAAACTTAGAGCGAGGGAACACTAGCAAGGTCAGATACTTTAAAGCTTAGGGCCTGGCCTTCCTGAGGCATCACTTACACAGTTGCTCCCAGACCTTTACAACATCCAAAGAGCCAATACTGAATGCTTAGCAGCTTCGCACTCTTTAAGGATCTCTTTCAAGTTTGGGAGACTCTTTCTCTCTCCATTCCTGCTCCTCTGAAAAGCATTTCTTGTTTGAAGTTTCTAGCATATTTACTTTAGTAAGTTTAGATTTTTATAAATCACAAGAAGAATCACTGACTTGAACAAAATTCTGATACTAGAACAGCAAAATTCCCTCAGAAAAATAAATGCAAAATTTGGCTAACTTAATGGAAGATAGACTCTAAAATACTAAATACAAACATCTGAACAAATTATTTTGCCTCATTTGCATTCATCGGATTCATTCTGTACTGTATAAGTTATATATCTAATGTCACAGATATTTCATGGAGCAAAGTCAGAGTCGTCTAATAGAAACCTTCTAATAAAACCAGAAAACTTTAATACTTTTAGACAGAAAAAGAGTTTCTTTTGTTTTAAATGTTAAAGTTTGTTGTCGTGTTTTACGTCTAGCACATAAAAGAGACAATATTTCACGCCCAAGAGAATCGTATATTTCTAGCAAATACCTTGTGCGCTTACCGTGCTGCTTTCAGGAATATCAAGGGAATGGGAAAGCCTTCACTGCTCATCTCTAATCCAATTCTCTTTCATTGCTTCCTGTACTTGAGCTTCATGAACCGTATTTCTCAAATAAATGACATCTATTCCTCTAAAAGGAGACTCCTGTAATTTCATTTGAAAGCTATACAATACAGATTTTATTTCTTTTCGTAACTTATATGATTTGAAATAAAGTAACAACTAAACCAGTGAAGAAACACTTTAGAACTTTTACTAAAAGTACACCATTAAGGTCTACATTTAAATCACTGAAAAATCAGTCATGACAAAATTAATGAAAGATGATAATAAAATAGACCCAGATCATGATTTTCCCCATTATATATATAGTCATTTAATTTGAATTTGATTTTCATTTCTTATAACAAAAACATACATATTTAAATGACAAATGACAAATAATTTTCTAACATATTTAGGAATGTCACTAGAAATAGCCAAAAGATATTTGGCTTGCATTTATGCTTTAAATCTATTTCTATTGCTTATCAGCAGATATTAACTTGATTATATATTTTCCATCTATTAAGGGGTAGTATTTTTCTCTCTCATTGGGAAGGTAAAAGAAGAAGGAGGTAAGGAGGTATGAATGAGAAATGAAACAGAAATCAAAGTTTAGAAGGCAAAACAACTGTACCACAACTCACAAAACAGTAAACCGAACAATGACATGCAACATAGCCTTATTTTTAATACCAGCTTGTTAGGCGATATTTTCCAGGATATGAGTATATAGGCTGATTTAACTCTAAAATTACACAGAATCATGTTACAAGAATGAATTCACTAACTTCTAAAACAAATTTTCTATTTTACTAAATTTCACCCGTTCTGCCAGACTTGCACCTTTGAGGTATCCTTGAGACTCTGAAAAGATTGTTCTCTGCCTTGCAAGTTTAATAAAGCCATCTTTGCATGGTCAGCAAGTTTGTCTAGTGGTTATTACATGAAAACTTCAATAGGAAAACCAGGTAGAAGAGACAGAGGGACTTTGAGAACATGGATGTGTCCAAGCCAAACAGAACGTATGATACGAGGAAAAGGAAGAAAAACAGGAGCAGGACAATAGTTATAGGAATTTTTGTAAACTTGTCATTTTGTCCAAATATTAACCAAAAGATTGACTTCTTAAAGAATGAAAAAAATTTTTTAAGTAACTGAATGGGACTGAGTATGAAAAACTGAAAAAGAAGAAAGAAAAACCAAATGTGAAAAACATTCATAAAAATGAAAGAAAGGTTATATTTTAAAGTGGTTTCGACAAGTTTATCTTCATTATTGTCTATGTGTTTACATCAAAGATAAAAATATATATATATAAGAATTATAGAAGGTAGAGAGACATAAAAATGCTTAGGCAGTTTCTTTGGATTGGCAAGAAAAACAAAAGCATGAAGCTAGTTGCCCAGTAAAAGATTTCTTCTTTACTAATTCAATTGAGATAAACATCAGTGTTTATAGTTGCATTAATCCATTATTTTGAATTATTTTGAATTTATTCTTTATAATTAATCCAAGCTCTAGGAAATTAAGCTTCCGATATGATTTTCAGATCTCTAGGTTAAAATGCATATGTTTTGGATATTATATCAGGTACGAAAGGACCAAGATATCTGAAAGAATGACATAAAATTAATAAATACTCAATTAACTCTTTAGGAAGAATAGATATGGAAAATTTTGTCACTTTTATATAAAATGATTTTAAATGTTCCAATAAAAGTAGTAGATAGTGAAGTTTAGATTAAGATATAATAAAATATTATTTGTTATCTACTATATTGGAGACAGTGTTCGAGAAACTTTATATATTATACAATATTTAATGTCACATACCACTATTAGGTAATATTACTGCCATTTTACAGATGAGGGAATTGGGGTGTTGTTAAGTTTAAATTTCACTTATAATCATGTTACACTGCATGCAGACTTTGATCTCTTTCCTTCACTCCAAGTTACTTCAAAATACACAAACCTACAAATGAAAAATAAGTTTAGCACCTCTTTTTTTTACATATTTAGAAATTAAAACCAGTATAAACTAGATTGAAATTAGACACAGAATTATGCTACAATATTCAATAAAACTCTTAATATGGAAAGTATAGTGAATATTTTTCTTAAGAGTATAAAATGAATAGTGCATAGTTGTATGCAAACTGTCCCAAATCATTTCATTATCAAAACCATAATGATGATGACAGCTTGATTTGTGCTAATATTAATGTTATTACTAGTATCACCACTATTACTACTTCTACCACTACCACACATGCATCACTAAAAAAATATTTATTATGTACTTGCTGTGTGCAAGGCTTTGTGCTAAGTGCTTTCTTTATGTACATTATCATGCAATGCTTTTTAATAAATCAAAAATATTGTTACTACCACTTTATAGGTAAAGACATTAAAACTGAGAGCTTAATAAATTCCTCAGAATACACAGACATAAAAGGCAATCCTAAGATTAGAAGTCAATTTAAAGCTTCTACAAATTCCATGTTATCCGGCACTTACATTTGCTATTTATTTGTCACTTCACACTTGAAGTTGGATTTTTATATACAATTTTATATATATTTTATGTATAGTTATTTTGAATTTATTCTCTATAATTAGACAATGAAATTGGCAAGTTAGATGATAATCCTGTGTTATTTTGTTTTTAAAGATAAGGAAGCCAAAATTTCCTTTTTTAACGCAGGCAATACAGTAAGAGACATGCCTAATCATAGTCTAGCAAAGGTAGAATCAGGACTAAAACTTCAAAAAGTTTTCTTGGACCACTGGAAATGCCTTGCATTTGCCATCCCTTTTCTCTGTGTTCTAAATTCAATAGTTTATATTATTCAAATGTCTACTAGACTGTCATTTATTTTTGTCTTATCTTCCCTTGTCTTGTCCGGTTCATTCCTGCCTTGTCTTGTCCAGTTCATTCCTTCCTTGTCTTGTTTTATCTTGTCTTTCTTTCACAATTTTCAGTAGTATTTCATGCTGCTAAGTAAAAGCATCCACATTTCTAACTCTGATTGACAAAGGTCTACTAAAACTGGTTCCTGCTTAAAGCTCATATTTTATTCTGCTACATTCCCCCACTCATTTAACGTATTCCATCTATGTCAGTCTTTTTATTGTTCTTACAATATGCTAGATTCATTTCCAACATGTACTCTATATATTTGCTTGTATTTCTCCCTAGAATGTTACTACCCTAATTTTGTAATTGCTGACAATCATTTTATTATTCTGGTGGCCAGAAGTCCAAAATGGCTTTTATATTATTAAAATAAAGTACGAGAAGGGCTGTTTTCTTCTTTAGGGGAAAAAGTCATTTGTCTCTTCCAGCTTCTGGTGGATTCTGGATTTCCTTGGCTTGTGGCTGCATTGGTCCAGTCTCTGCTTTTGTCCTCACATTGCCTACTCCTATTTTGCTGTCCAGTCTCCCTCTGCATCTCTCTTTTGAGGATCCGTCAGATTACATTTGTGACCCACCAATATAAACCAAGAGAAAGACTCCAACTCAAAATTCTTAACTTAATCATGTCTGCAAATTCTGTTGGGCCATATATAGTGATTCACAGGGTCCAGGAATTAGGATGTGGTTATTTTTCTGGGAACTATTATTTAGTCTACTATATAATAATACAAAAAAAAATCTGAGATATTTGAATATTTATATTGAAAACTAATAAATAGAAAATAACTCTTAGAATTTTTAAAAGCCATTTTCCATTTAGAAAAAAAAAGTGCTTCTTACTGCCAACGTTAATTTAATTTTACATGCACGCACTCTTTGAGGCTGAAGCAAATCTGACTGGTTTTCAGTGTGAAAATGAAATATAAATATTGTCCCTGGAGTTATTTCTAAACAGAACTTGTGTCTAATACTAATATAACAGAAATATATGGATTCATTAAATGAATCTATGGCTAACAACTCTTCGAGAGCAATGTTAACATCAGGTATAGGAATGCTACATTTTCCAGGATTTGATATTTTCAGCAAGTGAGAATTATTATGTTTTGTAAATGGAAATACCACTACTAAAAACAGAATGCTATAAATAGAATGATGTCATTTGTTTCTAAAGACTATCCATATACTAGAAGGATGTAAAAATAATAAAAGCGAGATATTTCATGGAAACTTTGGGATAAGGTTAGGACTGTAATCTATAAGTTATCTCAGGGTAAACGTTGCAGCCACAAGCACCACCAACCAGTATTCTTGGGGCCAACTGTCCTAATCACTGTATAATTGTCTATCATAGATATTCTCTAGTTTTTCTTGATGCTAACCTTAAAGTCGAACTCAGTACTTATGACATACATAAAGAGATAAGAAACTGCATAAATATTGGTGATAAATATAGATATTTTGAAGGTTTTTTCATGGATACATAGGAGAGAGAATTAATATATAAAAAATAATAGAAATTTTATTTATATAATTTTTTTTATGAATCAATCTTTCTACAATCCCTATCACTAGTCATCATTCTCACCCTTAGAGGTTTCTCAAATCAGTCTTTAATATAATATATTTTTAACATCTCTTCTATTTTTTCTAAACATATTGTATACTTTCAAGTTTTCTCAATCCTAACAAGTAGAGTCAAGGCTTTGTTCTAATTTTAGAGTGGGCTTATTAAATACTAATTGACCCACAGTGTTTCTCTGCATAGGTGATGAGGATAAGGTTGGGTTAATATTTTTTTGCTACAAAAATGTGTTTTTTATATTATTAAGCAAAAATAAAAAAAATTCTACCATAATTCAGATTGTCAATAAGACCTCTATAGGATAAAGTAAACCAGATTACAATTAGACTCTCCTTCTGAAGCATTATATCTGAGAAAAAAATTGGAACAAATTTTTAAAGAGTTCTAAAGGGAAAAAAAAAGATAGCTGACTATTTGTCAAGGTATATTATGTTGTATAATATACATTTAATATGTATAGGTTATATAACATGATTATATGTATATTTTATATAACATGATAATATATATTGTGTTGTATTATGTTATATATGATGTATATGTAATAATTATGTGTTATAATGTTATATATAACATGCATAATATATGGTACATATTTTATACTTATATATTATATATAAATATATAAAGAGACTTATCTTAATGAATTGACTCATACAATTGTGAAAGCTAAGAAATCCAAAGATTTGCAGACCCAGGAGAGCTGATATATTTCCATGAATTCAAAAGCCCAAGAACCAGTAGAGCTGGTGATATAAGTTCCAGACCCAAGAAAATTTAAAAGATGAAGACCCAAGAGGAGATAGAGTATTAGTTTGAGCCCAAATGCCAAAAAAGACAGGCAGGTGAGTTCTCTCTCATTCATGATAGGGCCAGCCTTTTTGTTCTATTCCGGCTTTCAACAAATTGGATGAAGCTTACTCATATTTAGGAAGTCAATCTGCTCTTCTCAGTTTGCCAATTCAAATGTTAATGTTATTTACAAATATCCTCATGGACACACCCAGAATAATGTTGAACCAAATATCTGGATACTCATAATCCAGTTAAGTTGACACATAAAACCAACCCTCACAGTTGACCAAGAAATCCATCCCTAGCGAGGTTATCACACACATATGATGGCCAAACAAGAACAATCCTAGAAATGCAAAGACAAAATATCTCACCACATGCCCTTTATGAGATTTATTTTTAAAAAAAAAAAAATGCTCCAATAAGGTAATTAATAAATAAACATTAAAAACTTGTTTTTAATGGGTTTTAAAAAATACTTTATCCCTAAAATACTAGTCACCAGTGAAATCAGTAAAGTTCATGGATAACAGAATAATGGAAATTAATTCACCACCCCCATTTGTTAAAAAAAAAGTACTTGAAGCAAGACAAAGAAATAATTTGCACCTAAAATTCAAAATTACTAAAATAGACCAAAACAAGAGAAACCAAAAGCACAAATGAATAAAACTATCTATTGGTTAGAATGGAGTAAAAAAGTATTACATTTTTTTTTTTTTCTTTCTGTTAACTGTCTGGGTTGTGATATAGAACAAAGGGTCAGAAGTAGTAAATAATATGCAATTATTTAAAATGGTGTATTGTTTCATTTGTAAAACTAATAACAGTGATAGTAAAATAACTAAAGGTGGAAAAATTTGATGTAGAGTTTAAAATGAAACAGAAAACAAATAGAAGGAAAATAAATCTTATCAAGACAACTGTGAATCAAGAAAAATGATGACAATAAAAAGAAATAAAATAAACTGAGAAGTATAATATATGTTATCGAAAATAAGGCCAAGCCTAGTACCGGTAAGAGTAACTAAGAATGGATTAGGTAAATATGGTTTGGAATCAATAAATCGCATATTGAAATAAAAAGGAAAACATGACTACTTTGCTCTAAAGAGTATATAAGGGTTGTGAAAATAAGAAAATATAAATTAAAGCAGGTTTACTACTTTAATGAGACAAACAAAATATTGTAGATAAAGCATTAAAAGGAAGAAAGATTTTATACTCATTAACTAAAAATAATTTTTAAGCAAATATGGGTAACCCTGCATTTTCATGAATTATTGCATTATTTTCATGAACTTTAAACAAATGTTTTAAAAAACATGGTGAGCAACATTAAATATAAATGGATAATTGGTAACTATTATGCATAAAGTAGACGGATGTCTTTTTTATTAATATATTCAAAACTTACATAAGTCAATAAAGAAAACATGATTAATTTGGGAAAAAAATGAGCAAAGAGCATAAACAGTTACTTTATGAATAGTAACAAAACAATTCTAAAATAAGAATTCAAAATTACCAGTGATCAGAAAAAAAAAGAAGGAAACAAAACACTGGGATTATTTATCATTACATAATGTGTAGGCACTTCTAAGAAACTAACAACAGAACCAATATAGACATCTGTATACTTTTTCTGAAAGACAAAGTGAAACGTAAATTTCACATATGGCAATTTATTTCCAAAAGCATAATAGTGTTTAAGAAATTTTATGTATGAATGGTCATTACTATTCTGTTTATAGTATAAAATTAGAGGAACAACATAAACATTTTTATTCTATAAATTATACTCTAAATGCTATTTACTATAATGCAGCCATTAAAAAGGAATATATATAAATAAATCATTTTAAATTTAAATAATTATTAAAAGAAAAATTATACAAAGGATCTCATTTATTGTATATACGTGGAGTTGGATGTATCTGTGTGTGCATGCATGACATCTGTTTCACACCTATTTTTATAAATACAAACTGTAACACCATGTTAATAGCAGTTGTCTTTGAAAGAATGAAATACTAGATTTTATCTTTTAATTAACTTTATTATATACATTTTCTATAATTAGAAACTATATAGTAAATTAAATGGAAGATAAGAGAAAAATTTAAATTGTTTCACTGAAAGTAAATAATGCATAGAATTCCTGGGGGAAAATATGTGTTATGAGATTTATTTTTTGCATATTTAAATGAATATTATAATTATTAATACCATTATATGCATATATAATTATTAAATGTAAACTCTTTTTAAAAATGTATTATACTTATTAGATTAAAGGTATCATAACTAATGTTTGGGCTTTTTTCATTTTATTTATTTATTTAAAGTAATTAATTGATTGATTGATTGATTGATTGATTTATAACATTAGTTAACAAAATCCAGTAATTTCAGGTGTACAATTTAACAGTAAGGAATATGTATATATTGCATCGTGTGTTCCCCTACCATAGTTAGATTTCTTTCTGTCACCACATATTTGACCCCTTTTACCCTGTTTACCTCCTTCCTCCCTCCTCATCCCCTACCCTCTGGTAACCAATAGACTATTGTCCATGTGCATGATTCTCTGTGCATTTTTTTAAAAGTTATGTAGTGTACATTTATGGAAATTTTCCATAAGATAGTTAACAAAATGAAAACCTCAGCATCATAAACTGTTTTAGTGCACAACATGAAAATGTTTTGAAAATTTATTTTGAATGAAAACTATTCAAACATGTTTATACTCTTAGAAATGCTTTACCTGTTAGTACAAGATACTTACTAGAATATTTGCTTGCACATATATTTTATTCCAAATGTTTATATTTGCTTTACATTTACATAATTTATGACATTGGATTATCACAAATCACTCATACTGTGATATATCTTAATTGACTTTATATGTCACCTTTACAATACATATCTTTAAACAATAATGATGAGTCTCTTCCATATTGTCTGCTGCTATACTGAACTATCCTTCTTCTGTGGAGAGAACTCAGTAATTTAAAAAATGTTTGAAACTAGCCTAATATTTATTTTGTAATGGCAAGTAATGGCTTCTTAAAAAATGAAGCTTTCTTAAAACCCCAAAATCACAGGACGTATTACTTTTTAAATGATAAATAGACAAGGATGGCAATATAATTCTTATTTCTTCAGATACAGAAATATATATATATATATATAAATACTTGGCTGTTACAATTTTGCTTAATGAAAGATTGTTCTTAATCCTTGATGGTTAATGGAATCTATCATTGTGTTTAAATTATATTGAAAAACTGAAAATTTGAAAGTTAAGCTGTCTTGTTAAAGGAAATATAAAATGTTTTCCATGGACAAATTACCTTTTTTTTTTAATAACATAGGGAAAAAGCAATTTTGCAATGATAAACCTAGTAAATATCACCTTAATCAAGTGATCAAAATTAATATCAAGAATCATGGATTGATCTTGAGATTATCATGCTAAGTAAAATAAGTCTAACAGAAAAAGTTGAGAACCATATGATTTCCTCATATGTAGGACATAAAACTAAAAGCAACAAATGAACAAGACAAACAGAGGCTCATAAACATGGACAACAATTTAGTGGTTACTAGAGGGAAAGAGGGAAGAGGGAAAAATAGATTAGAGTAAAGGGGGTCAAATATACAGTGACAAAAGTAAACTTAACTTTGGGTGGTGAACACGCAATGCAATATACATATTGCATGATATATTATTGAACTGTACTCTTGAAACCTATATCATTTTATTAACCAATGTCATTTCAATAAACTTTTTAAAAAAGAGTTATAGGAGAAATTCAATAAAATTCAATGAGAAGAAACATATTATTTCTTATGTGGTATTCCTGCCAGAATTTCATAATCTGATTCTGTGCATAAATCCAAATTGAGGGGCTTTCTGTAGAATGTTTGAAGGTAAATAAAAGTTTGAGAAACTTCTAGATTAAAAGATATTAAACATACGAAGCCACAAATTCTTTACATGATACCAAATTTGATCATTTTAGTATAAAGGAAAATATTGAAACTTGACCTAGGTTTATGAATCTGATGTTAGGAAGGCATCAATCTCAATTAACTGATTTTGATGTATACACTCTAGTTATGTAGGATAGTGTTCTGGTTTTAGAATAGATGCACTTAAAGTATTCAGGGAGTACTAGAGCATCCTGTCTGCAATTTAGTCTTATATAGAAAAGAAGACTATTTGTATGTTTTTTCCAACTGTGTAACTGTATTATTTGTGTTTTGACTAATACAAATTGAGAATTTGAAATATCTTCATATCTCATTATGTTCCTAATATTTTAAAGGACAATACATCCAAATAATATATTTAATTAGCAATTTTACACAATTAGTAAGTCGATGCTTATCAACCAGATGTCTTACGTTTATGCAAGAGCAGACTATTACACAGAAAAGCCTTTGTAGTAACTTTAAGAATGCTTACAAATTAATGGCAAGACATAAGAACTATGAATCAACTCGCCCCCCCAACTCCGCCAATTATTTAAGTAAGTCGGACTACAAAACCTCTAGACTGAAAAGAAATCAGAATATGATGTATTGGCTTTTGTGAATAAGCTTTTAAAATGGTTAATTTAGCATTGAAAATTATTTATACATTAGATTCTAAAAATGTTTGTAGTCATAAGTGGATTAAATTATTTAACCTTGAAATTTATAGCATGTTGTATCACTACATGAATCAATTTAATTAATTTTCAATCTGTAACATAGTTGATGTTAGAGTGACATAAGGAATGTACATTTCCTATGCATGTTAGTATCAAAAACTCAGTAAACTATTTAGCAAACATGGTACTATTTAGAAAAAAGCTGTGCCTTTGTTTAATTTACAACTGTCTCTTCAATATTCAGCATTGACTGCAGTTTATGAATTATCCAGTCTTCTTCTTTAATCCATCTTCTGCTTCCCATTACCAGTTCTTTGGAAAGTTTTCTTGTTTTGTCTCCCATGGAGATTATTCTAAACTTACCTCATCATTAATCTCCCTCCATCTTGCTCTTTTTCTCTTCTATTAAGCGAATCTACCTTCTAATCACACAAAGAAATCTCCTTTAGCTCTGAGATGCTAATATTTGTTACAATCTTATTATGATTATGAACTAGCCTATTTTTTATTTATCATCGGAATTATATCAATTTTTGTTTTATATGTTTGCATGAGCATTTAGACTCATAAATATGAAATGCCTCTCTATATCTCTAGTAATGTTTCTTGTCTTAAAGTGTACCTTGGTTGATATTACTAGAGGAGGAACACCAGCTTTTGATTAATATTTACAAGGTCAATCTTTCTCCAAAATTTTATTTTCAAACTATCTTCATAATAAAGTGTATCTCTTTTAGGCAATAATTTTTTTTATTCAGTTCTATGTGAAATGTGGGGTCCATCCTATGGACCAAGAACAAATAAAACATCTATAAGATTCACTGAACAAACAAACAAACAAAAACAGAACAAAACATATATGGTGAGAGAGCATGGTTTTATGAGATAAAAATGAATAGGTCATTACTTATTGGTTCTGGTGACAGAGAAATTTGATTTCTTTGAAGTGGTGGTGAAGCATTTTGTAATTTCACATAAGATTTTATAAATATATATGTTATTGTGAAAATGAACAGGGGGAATAAAGTGGTGCCACTGGGACAAGTTCAGAATTATTGCAATGGGATCAAGAATGGTTCTGTTTAATTAATGCACAGTTGCAATGATTATGATTCTTATTAATGAAGTAAAAATAGAAAGAAGAAATGATCAATACATTTATTCTGACACAAAGAAAACAGAAAAAGGAATATTGTATGTGTATATGTGTATGTATATGTATATGTACATAATTTAATTTAGTAATTTGGGTAAAATTATGATTTTGAAGATGGTAAACAAAAGGTATTGATTTTTTTTTGATTATTGTTGACTGTGGGCTTGCCAAAAGCAAACAAAAAGTGAGGTTCAAGGAATGTTTAGTTTATTAGACCTCCTAAAATAAGGGAGTATACCTCATTAACCCTTATTAAGGAAGACATTGTTGCCTCAAATCTAGAAAGTAGAGAAGAGTATTAATAGCCTTTTAGGATGTGGGCTATGGTATTTTAAGGTGACTATTAAGTGGGAAAAATCTAGGTAGAGTGTGGGTAGTTTATGGCTTATTAGTTTTAAATTGATGGGTATAGATGAAGAAAGGACTTGAAGGAAATTCACTGAATAAGTTGTTAGTTTGGAAATGTTTGATTTATTCACAGAAATTAATGTAGCTCATTAGATGTAGTTTTCATTATTTTAATATGTTTTCATCCCAGGTGAATGCTGGTTCTCTGTCAAAAAAAAAAAAAAAGTAAATTTAGAAAAATAAAAAAGTACTCCCCCTACACAAACAAACAACAAAAAACTTGCACATAAGTTATTTTAGAAGGCAAAATTCCTTCTATTATCAGACTTGACACATTCTTTGAATGCCTTTGTCTTCCTCCGTTGGAGATCTGAGATGTTCTAAAACAGATAAAAACTATGTGTAACCCATGAAAGAGACATCTGAATTGGGAGCACATTCTAATGGGGGAATAACAATGGAAAATAAACACAGGGAACTAGAAGAGCCCTGTAATTGTTAACTGTGAATTTTGTTTCTGTTCTATTTTCCTATGTGATTCTCAGGAAAAAAATTAATAAATAGGTTAAACTCAATGTTATAGGAGTTGATTTTGCTAACACAGGAAGCACTGACCTCTCCCAATCAATTCTTTTTTTTTTCTTTCTTTTAACTATTATCTAGCCTTCTACATTCTAGTTAGTTTCAAAATATTAAGAAATTGCCCAATTTTAAAATGCAACTACCAAGGAAAAATCCCATTTCATACTTTGTAATTTCTTTATCAATAAGTCTGAATGATTTCTTTTAAATCTTTTGCTGATGGAAGACAAATTCTTCCATAACCTAATAAGTTGGGTTAAAAAATCCCAATCGCACAAAATATAGTGTCATATTACTTCAAGATTAATACAATAAATACTGTTTATTCTTCAAGTAACTGTTAAAAATGGAGAGATTTATAAATGTATTTGTTTATTATTTGTTAAACCATTAAGTAATAAATCTTTTAATGATCTTGGAATGTCAAATTATTAGAGGTGGTCACTTTTTAAGTCTCCAAGGATACATTAACTTTGATGTGCCCCACTTCTATTTGTTAATGGGGTCTGGGAAAGAAAACAAGCAAACCAAATAATAGCTAAATTAACTTATTAGGGAGGTCTATTGAAAGTTGTTTAGCCACTAGCTTTATAACTTGTTATGATAGTACTGCTTAATCATTCCAGTATTATATTCTTCATCTAAAAAAATACAAATTATGTGAATGACCCTGAACCATGGAACATTTTCCATTGAAACTTATAAGATCTTAGCTTCTATACTCTGCCTAACCCCCCATATCCTTGTTAAACCCTAATTAACTAACCAATGACTACTAGACTGAATCTTGGTGTCTGTGCATCCTATTCAATGATTAACAAAACCTCAATTACAACATACTTTCTGCAGTTTTGAAGAGTGAATAATTCTTAGAAATTTCCAATTGATTTAGTGCCTGGGAGATATTGATAAAAATAGAACATGCCAAAGACCCCTTGCTATCTCTTATTATGAGCTTCTATGGCTGGAAAGCTAGGCAAGTTCTTCCCACGTCTGGTACTCTGGCCTTTTGTATTAGAGTGCGGCTCATGCCTTTATCACCATCATCTTCATCTTCTTCTTCATCATCATCATCATCATCATCATCATCACCTTTATAATTTTTGTATAAGAACCTTCTATTTGTTTTGGTCACTGATAAGGCCCTTTAAGGAGAGGCAAGAGAGCAAGGACTTGATTAGGGGAAACATATCTATATTTTTCATTTCCCACCACTGGAAAGCAATAGATAGCTGTCACTTGGAAACCTCACAGCAAGCTGATGTTCTACTTGTATAGGTGCCCATAACCCCAATTATTTGAATACTTCAAGGCATTTTATTAGGCAAATTTATAATTAAATAGCAATTTTGAGGACCTTTTGATATAAATATATTTGTTCATCTGAGAGGTGCCTTAGGAAAAAATTTTTAAAAAACCTTGTAAGAAGATCACATAGCCAGATCTATTAAAAAGATAAATAAGAGATTACTTTACTTAAATAAGCTGTAATAGTTTTCTTCTGTGAGAGTCAGTGTGTGTGTGTGTGTGTGTGTGTGTGTGTTTGTGCACACACATGCGTGCGCGCACGCTCACAAGTTGTTAAAATACACTTCCTACATGTAATCATTCTGTCTTGCAGAGGGAAAATAATTAATTTCTAACTACAATAATTTTATTTTTGTCTAAAGTAAGCCTCTTCTTAATTTTTCTCTGTGTGTATGTGAGAGAGAGACAGAGAGAGAGAGAGAGTATATATTCTTCTTCCATTCTTATTTCCTTCTCTTTAGATATTTTGAATATTAATTAATCAAGTTTTATTTTGTTATGGGTACAATCTAAGAATATGTATTCCAGGCATACAATTAAGAGTTTCTTAAAGGATTAAAGCAACATTATTATGCTACATTTATTTTGCTTAAGAAAAGTGGTCTATGTTAAAAAGATATTTAGCTGAGCATATAAATTAATAGTAGCCTTGTTCACCAGCTAGATGAGAAAAAAAAGATTAATTTCTATGTAAGAAGAGTACTTCTAAACATGATTTAAAGAGTCATTGTAATTTATGTACACATAAATTATATTAATAAGTTTGTGTACTATTGCTGATAAATATATGAATCTTAGGAAAAATTAGCATTATTTAATTATATTGATTTAAAGATTGCTGTCCCTTCTATACCTTATTATATAAAATTAATGTCTACCCAATATTCTAGTGTATGCAGCACTAAAATTCAACTTATCATTTAATGTTAATAAATATTCTACCTCAATTTTGAGGATCAAATGATTTCTTATTTTCACAAATGTTTAAAATTTTGGACAGAAAAATGGTGTTTAAATATATTTGTGAAAATAGATATCTTCTTAAAAAGATTAATCCCATGATTAAGTTTTTAAGATATTACAAATAATAAGAGCTTATTATTATAAGAGCTTATTATAATAAGAGCTTGTGTGGATTTCAATCAGAATTTAATTTTTAATTAATATTAAGACATTTAATTGAGTATATGAACATTTCCAAAGAAAAATTATAAACTTTAGTGAGTAAAATATCTTTTTATTTAACCTAATCATTGTAAAACATTGCATAATAATTATTGTAAAATGTGCAAATGCCTTTTGATACTGCTATGTATATATTTGTCTTTCTTGTCATCTTAACATCTGTAAAGTCAACATAAAACATATGCTTGCAAAGATGAACAGTTAAGGAATTTGTGATTATCTTATCTTCTAGTTTTCTCTGTGTCTCTTACCGGAAGAAACTAGAATTGATTACTTTGGTTAAAAATGTTAATTAAGTAAAATTATTTGAGACCATGCTCAGTATACTAATTCTAGAGAGATGTGAATATATACAAGATAATGGATATGGTTTGTATATATCTTTTTAAATCAATGCGGTTCATTAATGTGAGAATTTTAATATAAATATGTTTTAATGGGTTGTTAAAGTTGTTTATACATTAAAGCTAAAAGTAGGATTTATGAAATTATAGTAACTATATTGTTAACATAAAACCATTAATATGTTAAAATTTTGAAACAATTGGCTCAATGTTAATCTTTTTATGAGGGAAAAGTATAATTTTTTTACTGTAAAATATTACTGAATTATAAAAAAAGACTGGCATTTGTGTTTCTTTCTATAAAACAAACTAGTTATTCTTTGCCAAACAACATAAATTTGTTATTTTCTTTAAAAAATTAAATTTCTATTCATCATTGTCCCTAATGCTCTGATTTTTTAATAACTATCTCCTGTAGTCAACTTTTCTTAAATGTTATTTTTCCTACATTCGAGCCCAAATTCAAAACTATGAAGGATAATAGAATATAACTGTAGGAGTTCAGGACATACTACTTCAAAACATACTGCTTTGGTATATTATTTTCAGCCGTAGATACTTGGAAACAGTGAATTCAGGAAGAGGCTTTCTCTGAATTCCTCTTATCTGCTTACAGACACATCCTCCAAGAGGAACTCAATTGTCATAAATCTACTCTTCTGGAACTTCACCATTTTATCAACTAGGGAAGATTGACAGTTTCACAAGAGAGAAAATAAGAAGTCAACACCAAACCTAGAATAACTCTATTACAAACTATCATGTCTCTCATGTATTTCTCTAAGGGTAAATTCATCTTTCCTAAAAATAATTTCCTCTCCCCTATGAGCTCCATATTCTCCTTCCCCTTTCCCTATTAAGATGATATTTAATTCTGAATTCTAAAGCTATCTCTATGAGTTACTCATTTTTTTCCTGGGTAGGTATTTCTGTGCATACATGTGGTATACATGTTAGTGAACTTTGGTTGTTGTTCTCTTGTTAATCGTTTTATTACAAAAGTCACATCTAAAAACTCAGATGGCAGAAGAAAAATTATTTTTCTCCCCTACAAGTGTAACTATTAAAACCCTTACACATAAAGGGTACCTTATGTATAAAATTCTCTTTAAGTTTACTAGAATAGTGTGACGAGATTATAAAAATATTTGCTTTTTCATCTTTTAAAAAGAAGAATAAAAATAATAAAGTTTGCCAGTTATTCTCCACATCTGATGTAACTCCTAACTATTGCGCAATCTCTGTCTTTACTAAACTTGAAAGGAAGAAGAAAACCTAACAAACTATGAGAAAAATGCAGTCTTCAGAGTTGTATTATGTAAAAGTAAGCTATATTAATATAAATATTGTTTCGGTACTTGTGTACTTCTCAGGTTAAAAGAAGCATTTTCAAATTTAAGTATACAAACTGATACAAAAACTATCTACAAGTTAGTTTCTTTTTGTTTCTAAATATTAGCATTTCAAATGAAGACAATTAGTAGTGATTGTTCATGATGTTTTATTATTACATCAAAGGCCCTAGAGACTGGTCAATCTTCTCCCCTAGTTAGAATATGTGATTACATTTAGAGTAATTATTGAATGAATCCATATGAATTAATTGTGTTTTATCCTTCAACAGAGTATTCCATAATTTTTCATGGTTCTATTGCTGGCTAACAAAATAATAGAGAAAAACTGAGTAAAATCTTAGGTCAATGTACATAGGGCAATTTCACTTAAAATTTTTGAGAATATTTCTAGCACATGTTCCATAAGTCAACCTTATAACCCTGACAGAACTGTAAAAGTGGAACATAAATAAGAAACAATGTATAAAGATCATTTGAACATTTATAAATGCATTTTAAGCAATTTCCTTCATCCAATGGATTTACTTTCTTGATTAGGACCAGGAAAGATAAATGGGAGATTAAGGAGTCATTTCAGAGTCTAATAATGTTACTACTTTCTGTGTTCCTTGGCAGAGTAATCTCATATCGTATGCTGCCCAGAGTCTTAAATGCTTTTGTATAACTCGAGATGATTGCCATCATCAAAGAAGATCAAAATACCAATTATTAGCCATTCCCCAAGACTCCTAGCTTCCAAATATTCCTCACCACACCTTATTCTTTAATGCAAATTAAGTAGGCGATATATGTTAAATTGAGATTCCATCTTCATTTTCCTACATCTTGTTCCATGATTAACATAATTCATTTTTCACATACTTTAGGCATCTGAACAGTGAACAAGTCCAGAACAAAACTAAACTTTGAGTGACCCTCCTCAATTAGCCTTGTAAAGTTTTTCAGCTTCTTGCCCCCTGCAGAACACTTAAAAGCTGCTCCTGAAGTTTTCTTAGTAAATGCTTGAGTTAATGACTCTTGGTTGTTTTCTTTTTCCTTCAGTGTAATACCTTATATGGTTGTGTAAATGTAAAATATGTGTGTAAGTTATTTAGCATAGAATAGGTTTCATAGCAAATCTTCCATAAATTGTGGTGATACCACTACTGCCAATAATTACAACATTTGTAGCCTGATTTCATTGGATGATGATGATGATGATGATGATGATGATGATGATACTGATGAAGTCTAGGAAAGGTAAACAGCAAATAATTGAGTAATTGGGTAACAACTTAATCATCTTGAGACAGTGAACTTTTAGAGAACAGACCAAACCCAGATAGAGAGCAACATTGTCGGTAGTAAATTGAAACGTAAAACAGCAGATTACTTTGGAAATTTTAAGTTTCTATTTCAATTAGTAATATCACACAGAGTTACAGATTTCAAGACATCATTTCTTTAGTAATACTCATCTCCAAATTGTTTGCACATATTTTTGAGCAGAGCGAATTTTATAGGTTTCTTATTAGAGACTTCCAAGCTAAACCTCTAAAAACAAACCAGGTCTTTCTTTTCCTGTCAGATAAACCTCTAACATTAGGATAAAAATAATAACAGAGCATTTTTCCCCCTAACTATAGTGAGTATTGTCCCTTGAAACCAAGCTTTATAGTGTTAAGTAAAGGACTTCCAAATTTTTCGAGAAAATGCTTAGATTGGAATTCCTTTTAAGTGCTAAGAGAAACTTGGAATGTGAAACTCCAAATTACTAAAAAGGCCAACCTTGCCTTGAGGGCACAAACCCATTAGCACTAGTTTAGGGTCCTATTCTCTTCCCAGGAGAAGATCTAGTTTAGCAAATAGAAATAGATGGTCATTAATTCTTTGCATTTGTAAGATGAGTTGCTTCTGAACTTATTCTTAACCCAATCCACTTGAGATCCTGATTTCTTAAGTGAATTGACCTTTAGTCTCATACCCAGAGTTTTTACAGAACTGTATACTAGTTAAAGTTTTAGAGAAGTTTGATCTGTTCTTAGTGGAGTTGTCTCTAGACTTCAAGAGGTAAATGAGGGTAAAAATTTTTTAAGGCAGGCAGTTTTTAAGAAATATATTTTTGTAATATATTTGTTCAAAGTTTTACTAGAATTGTTTTTTATATGCTTTTGTATTACAAATTAATTGAATGAATATGTAAGTGATTGTTAATTCAGATTATTTAAATTAAGTGATTGCAAATTAACTATTATAAAAATCTGTGCTTGCACCATATACAACAATAAAGCGTCTTTGATTTTTTTTTATAATATATGTACTAAATTTTAGTAGGTTTTTTGACTCCAACAACTTTGTTAGCTTCTCTCTTATATGACCGTAATTAATTATATCCTTTCTTGTAAATACATGCTATTTCTCCATTGAAAGGTTGAGATTTCTTGGAAAACTTGTCATAGAAAACATTAGCTAGCATGTTAAAAACTGGAATATCTCAGACCATGTGGAAAAGTCTGGTAGAAAGAGATACCACGTGAAGTGAGAGAAGCTAACGAACATCAAGGCACTAGACATATGAGTTAAAAATTTCTTTTTAAGTGGATCCTCCAGTCTCAACCATAACAATTGATGTTATTTGGATTAGAGAAAACTACCCATTAGAAACTATTCCTAACTTCTGAGCTACAAAATTATGAGCAAAGTAAAATAGTTATATTTAGTGACTAAACGTTGGGATAGTTTTAACAAAATTGATAACTGGAATTGAATTTGGTAGTTGAAATTGGTTTGATTTACAACAAAAAAAAACTAAAGCAAGTTGCACTTCTTCGATTGTCAGTCAGATTGTTAGCATTTGGAGGATGCTTTTGATTATTATTTTGAAAGGAAGAGAGGAAATATTATTGAATGCTATAGAAATAAAGACTTTAATAAGCAGTAGAAGACATTTTGGTAACACCATTATCTATGGCAATGTGGAAAACAGAAAAAGTGAATAATAAATGTATTTTCTAGCCTGGGAAATTTTTAGGCAGTATCTAGAAAGTTCCAGTTGTCTCTTTTAGATGCCTATGATAAAATAGAGACAAAAGATCAACCAAAACAGAAACTATTCTGTCTTTGAGCAGAGTTTAGAGAATTATAAAGAACCTAGGACTTACTGGTTTTAGAAATAAAACAATTTTTTATTTCTAGTACCTCTTAGCTAAAAATTCTCAAAATAAGACATGGTCTCAAGGAAAGAATCCAACCCAGTGTGGTACCAATAAAGCAAGTTTCAGGATCAATTTCACAACAGAATGACTCTAAGAACCTGTGTTGATACCTCAGAAAGATTTTAAGTCATACCTATTAAGGCTTCTAAGAACCTTACAAGAATATTTTTATAACCCCCTCTGCAAAAAAAAAAAAAAAAATGTCTCTAAGAATCTTAAGGGCATGCCACATTGCCCCTTTCAACTAGATAAAAATAGCTTTATTAAGACTGTTATAGGAAATATTTCACAGCAACTAGATTTATTTTTGGTGTCAAGATAGAACAAGGCTGTTCTTAGAAAAAAATATGGATATGACTTTCATATAATGGAATGGATTAAAATATGATACACTGCAAGCTCACAAAGTCTTAAAGACATTATATCAGCTTAGACTGAAAAGAATAGAGATGATACAAAATATCATGATGTCACATGATATTTTGTGACATCATGATATTAGAGATGATGTCACAAAAAAGAAGTCTTTGAGCCTTTAAACTTCTTCATGAAGGAAGTGGGCTGAGAAGCTTATTCCATTATAAACATGGTCTACTTCTTACGGAAGAGAAGGGCAAAACCAAGAACTCAGAATATGAAAAAAAAGAGAGCCGGAAAACCGTTCCCAGAATCCTAATCAAGAAATTGGAGACATGGATCATCTTGAAGTGGGTATAAAGTGTAAAATATCTAAAGGATAAAATATCCTTTTTATCATGGATAAAGAAATAAAGGCTAATGCACATTGAGACACTAGATAAATGAGCAAGAAAGCAGTGTCAGAGTGGATCATCTAGTCTCACTCATTCCACCTGACACCACATTAATTAGAAACAAACTTTACACCTGAGCCCTCACTGAATGCCTGAGTTACCTTTGCTCATTTTTCAAATTTAATCACATTAATTTGATAATACTGTTATTACACATATTTCAAGTACACTATCAGATGATATCTTTCCAGGTGACAAGAGGTATAATTAAAGGTCTACAAAACAAATTCTGGCTTATTTTATTCAATTTGTAATATTATTACTTTATTTTTAAGAAATGAAAAATTTGGGACAATTTTTATGGTGGACAAATGCTCTTCTAGGAAAACAGGTATTAACTAGGACTTTCCAAGATAAAGAGAAAATCTGGTCAGATTATGATAAACCTTAAGAGTCTTTAACTTGTATAAAGCTGTAATATTGAAGAGAGATTTAGTCTATACATATTCTCAGAAGTTGAATAAAGGGAAAGGGTTAGGAACTAATCTCATTTAGGATTTGATTAAAAGAATGAAAAATTTTTGATCAACTGGAGCCATCCAAACAAAATACACTATGTTGAGAATCAACATTTTATAACTGTGGAAATATTCGGGTAAAGGGTAAATGAACATATATCATTACTATTATGAATGAATCCCTAATTTGGGTAGTAGTTTGGAGAATGATACCCTCTACATAATTGATAGGTTTTTCTTATCTACAATAATCAGTATTGTGCAATGGTATCCCACACAATGTGGTTCTGTAAAAGTTATTCAACTATGGTTTCATGCTAAAGGTAATGAGGCAATCAAATTAACTTATTCTAATTTTATATAAAATTACCTTATAGCATAGAATACCAAGGACAGAAAAACAACATGAAGCCAGTGCTAGAAGTGACAAGATTAGAGAAAAATACTGGCAGTTGACTCATTATGAAACAGTGGACTGTAATTTTTGTTACTACACAACATGATTAAAATTTTATAACTTTTTTCTCAGTGTCAATATGTAGTCATCACTTCCCTTGTCACAATTATTTACTTAGCACCCACAGGTACATGACAGGTCCTAGGTACTGAATGAAGAAAGTAAAATACACGTATTCTGTGCTCCTCTAGGCTCTCTGACATGTAATGCTCTTTGATCTTTAGACAGAGCATATGAAAATGTAGTTTTCTTACTTTCTTCAATTGGATACAAGAAAAGATGTAATCTTTTGCTGCTTTAATTTTTTGATTGTACATACATTATTTCTCAAAACTAAGAAAATCTTTGGTAAAAATTTTGACATTTTGCTTGATTCTAAAATATAATAATAATGTTTTGAGTTAATTTAAGTCACATAAATGCAAATTTTAATGTATTTACTTTATTGTATATGTTAATAATTATGTACTAAATCTTTGTGTCCTCACAAACTTCATTTGTTGACATCCTAAACCCCAATATGATGATATTGGGAGGTGAGGCCTTTGAGAGGTGATTAAGTGATGTGGGTGGAACCTTTATAAATGGGTTTAGTGTACATGAAAGAGATCCCAGAGAGCTTTCTAGTTTCTTTTGACATGTAGGAACACAGCCAGAACATGAAAGTCTGTGAACCAGAAGCAGGTGCTCACCAGACACCAAATTTCCTGGCTCCTTCATTTTGGTCTCTAGCTTCCAGTACTTAGAGAAATAAATTTCTCTTTATAAGCCACCGGGTCTATGGTATTGTGTTATAGCGTCCTGAATGGTCTAAAACACTAACATGTTATCATAATGATAGTACAGGAACTACTTGCCCACGAGAAAACTATTATTCTTCCCCTCCTAAATCATCATGCAGCATATGATATTAGAAATCGTTCTATTTATAGATACCAAATAGATATCAAAATGTTTCTTGAAACATAGATTCTAGATTTTTTGACTTTATGTTTAATACAATCAAGATAATGTACAAAAGAGTATTTATATATTGAAAAGAATATGATCATTCTTATATAAACAAAAATGAAATGATAGTTATTTAGAAGATGAATATATTTAAAATAATAGAGTGAATAAAAACCAATTTTTAATCCATTTCTATATTGTTAGACATATTGATTTATATTAAGTCTGTTTTAAATTGTAGCATTAACAGGTAAGGAATAAGTGAAGAAAAATTTAAAAATAGGAAATTTCTAGACTACAACAAAATCTCTATAAAGAACAATATATAGAAGTTAAAAATAAAACTTTAACTGCAATATTTTTCTAGACCCACTCTTTTCCATTATTCCTGGTGTTCTACATTAACAAATTGAGTCCAAGCTATACCTCTTAATTACAATATCTCTATTCTTGAAACATACATGTGTAAGTAATCTCATTACATCATAACATTACATGTATAAGTAATCTCATTACATCATATTAGTTACATGAATGTAATTATTATAGCTAGATATCTTCTCACTCTTGCTTATTTTTGAGAAGATTAGATACTATGGCTAAGTGTTTAACAATGAATTCTCAAATAAACTGTATGGAAGTGCCTCTCTGGTTATCTATTGTACTTTATTCTTGAAAGATAAAAAGTTAACATTTCAAAGCTCTATTTTCATACATTATCAACTTTTGGCATTGTAGAAAATCATACCCATTAGTGATACTTCTCAGAAACCTGATCATGCGAAATGAAGCAAAGAAATTCTAACACTTTTTTATATTCTAAGGGAAGACAAATTCTTTACCCTCTCCGCAACTCACCCTGCCATCTGTATAATGAATTATGTCCTCTTCCATTATGTAAAGGCAACACATCATAAAATACCTGCTTTTCTTTTGTTTCTTTTATTTCTTCTTCCTCTTCAATACACAAACCTGACAAAAAAATCTTAAAAATGTTTTTCTTCTTATAACTAACCATGTTTACTTTCTTCTCTATTCAGAATTTTCTGAAAAGAGTGATGTATATCTAATGTTTTTACCATTTCTTTCTGTCTTCCATTTTTTTCTCTGAAATTTCTACAGATTTCTACCCTTAGTTTCACTGGCAAAGCTCTTATCAAGGTGATTAGCATATTCTTATTGAGTAATTAAGATATCACCTCTCTGTGTATATCTTATTTTCCTTTCCAAAATTTATCTTCCATCCATCCTTTAAATTTTGGTATTAGCACCATTATTTCTCAAAATTTTTTCTTTCTTTCCTTAAAAAGTCTTCCCGGACAATTTCATGTACTTGACTGGCAGTTTTTTTAAGGTTACATGTTTAAAAACTGTTGAAACCAGATCCATCCAATTTTATTTTTTTATTTCAACTAAATTTCAGTCAATTGAAAGATAAATAAAATGTTTTCCTTTAAATATCAAAATATTGCAATGTTTTTCTTTAAAAATGAATAAAATATTGTTTTTCTAGTTCTTTTTGCTTCAAGATTTAGGCAAATACACATAAAAATAAATAGAAATTTGAAGTTATAATTAATCTGTACATTATTTTGAAGCACATGGAAAGTATTATCCCCCAATTCCTGTTCCATTGCTTGACCTTATTCTCCAACATTCAAATATGCCTAATAACTTTCGAATATTGGAATCTTTCTTGAACAACACATACTCAAAGTCATTTAACTAAAAAGCTGTCTCCTTGAATATTTAATCTATTGCTTTTTAACTTTTTAAACAACTTAAAAATTGCCAAACAGAACAAATCTAATCATTGTCTGTATGAAATCCATTAAATAGTTGAAGTCAGAGAAGATACTACTTTCTCATCTCTTGATTGATTATCCATCTCTTAATTGCTCAGAGAAGTGTTCAATCAAGAATTTTTCCCATGACACAATTTCTAATTGCTAGGATTAAGGCACTGCTCCAAGAATATGACTTTGTGTCCACAAGACCCAGAAATTAGTTTTTGTCAGTGTGTAATGCCGGTTGATTCTAGTCCCTAGACAAAAGAAGGCTCCAAATTAAATTTTATTCATTTGTAATAAAAATAAACCTGCCACACAGCTAGAGTATTAATGTTGGGATTATCCTAAATAGTACTATCTGAATGTTCTAACTCTTGGGAAACTACATCTCTGACAAAAGTTTCTTTATTCATTCACCACAAAAAATTACTATAACAATTGCCAGAAATTTTAAAATGCCATGTTATATTTTTTCCAGAGTTACAGATTTATGTTAAAAATAAACAAAACAAAACAAACATTATATAAAATTTTTGTGACTAAAAATTTATAACTAAGAGAGATAGAGAAATTGAGCATTTAATAACTTTATTAAGATATAGCCTATTAGTTTTAGCGACAATAAGAGAAGGTTGAGAAATTATCTAAATTCTCTTTATAAAATTTTCCACCTCTGCCAACATACACTATAAAAAAAGGTTTTCATAAATAGAACTTATATGTTATTTTACTTGCCTAATACATATATATAAGCCAGATCTAAGTCATTTATTGAATTTTTAAATTTTATTATGTGGTTTTTGATTTCTTCTGTTTCTAAACTATATAACTATATTTATAATTAAACTATTATTTTCTTAGATATAGTCATTAAGTTTTAAATTAGAGCTTAGAACCTTCCATCTCTTTTAGGTATATCACATATTAACTATTTAACTTTGTACTTACATTTGAACTCAGTGGGAAATATTGCCTTATTCCTAAATAGTTGTGGATATGTGCTTGAGAAATCAGTTATCTACATTAGAATTCTCATTTTTTATTATTTTACATATTATATATCTACCAAAGGAGATTTAGTTTGATCATTATTATTTTGATTGCTAGCACACACACAAAAATAACATATTTTAAGCTTATAGTAAATAAAAATTCCTACCTAAGTTGTTTGTATTTATACTTTTGGAAGCCATGTCTTTTGTTATTATTACTGGCTTTTGCATACCAAGGAAATTTTCCTAGAGCTATGCATGCTTTTTTTCTTATTGAAGTAATCCTGAATCTTAATCCTTTTACCGAATTTGTTTTGTTGTTTTTTATTTTTTATTTATTTGTAAATTTGGAAACATGGTTTCCTTACCATTCCTTACATACAATGAATACAGAAGATAATAATAAACCTAATTTAATATCAATTATATCAGCCATTGCAGAAAATGCCAAAAATAGAAGTGAGATTATCTAGAAAAGGTCTGTGGACTAGCGTCTTATCTAACATAGTAAATCTTTGTGACAGGCAAACACAGAAGACCCATAAAACTTGAGACATTTACACTAGCAGAAACGATGCCAGCTTGGAATGAAAGGGACAGAGAGAGTGAGAAATGAAGACTGGTGAATTCTCCCACCTCCAAATTCTACTTGTGGGAAACAGATTAATAAAACTACTCATGACCAACAGGTGCTGCATTTCATGAAAATAGAAGTGTGATTCAGAGAACAGAGTTCTGAATCCTCAATGTGGAGCAGCAAGCAAGAGGGGATTATTCTCAGACCTAGAAAATTAATAGAGTGTGCTTAGTCGGATTTCAAAATTGTTTGGGACTCATGGTTCTATTTTACTTTTTATTTTCCCCTTTTTTGAACAAGAAAGTCCATAATTGTTATTCTGTGCCTGCCCCATCATATTTTGAAATCATATGTTCGCAGATAGAGTGAAATTTTGTTACACCATGAATTATATTCAGAGTTTCACCCATAGTGAATTTGGATAATTTAGATGATTTAAATGATGATGTTTGAGATTTTCGACCTGATAAAATTTAAATGAGATTTTAGACATTGAGTTGATGCTGTGATATGTGAGACTTTGAGGGACATCAGGATGACATAAATATATTTTGAATGTGGTAGGCAGAATAATGACTCCCCAAATATGCCTATCCGATAATTCCTAGACTCTCTCAATGTGTTAATTTACATAGTCAAAGGATCTTTGCAAATATGATCAATATTTTGAGATAGGGTGATTATACTGCATGATACAGATGGATACATTTTAATTATGAGAGTCTTTAAAAGCTGAAAAGGAGGGAATAAGGGTTAATCATAGATATTCAGTGTAATAGTTCTTAAATAACTATTACTGTCTTTGAAGATGGAGGAAAGGGGACATAGCCAAGAAATGTGAAAGCTTCTGCTGTCTGGGAATGACCTTTAACTTAGAACCAGAGAGAAAACTTGGACAATTCCGGCAATTGCCAACAAACAAAATGAGCAGTGAATGCATTCTTTAGAATTTGCAGAAAGGAATTCATTGTGCCAACACCTTAGGTTTAATGTTGTGAGATTTATATGACACTTCTAACCTAGAAAATTGTAATATAACAGATATGCTGTTTAAAGCCACCAATTTGTAGTAATTTATCATATTGGTAATGGAAAACTGATATAGTCTGCATGAGCTGGATCATATTGAACCTACACTACTCTCTACACATTACCAATTTTTCTTATAGTTGTCCTCCTTTCATTCTATTAACTCATATATAATCTTGTCCAAAATTGGTATTTATTTTTCCAATCAACGTTTTGTGAAATTCACTTTAATATCTGGTGATTTGGAACATTTGCTTATCTTCGGTTTTTGTTTTCACTTTTTCTTGATCTGAAAATTTTTAAAGGACTTCCAATAACAATTTGGTAGTACTATAGGCTAATTAAGTACATTGTTGTCTAATTTTTTGAGACAAATAAATATAATTTAGATTTATTTTATAATCTACCAACTTAATTTAGATTGGTTTTCATGTACCAGTACTGCTTCAAGTTTTTGTTGTTTTTTTTTTTCAGGGTGAATATAATTCCTAAGCAAAAAAAGAAAAAGAAAAAAAAAAGGCGAGATAAGAGTTGATTCATTCATCACACCACTTGTAATGAGCAGTCAGAATATTTCTTCGTTAATATTTTTCTTGTTCTGAATTTAATCAATCATTTGATTTTCCTGCTTGAATCCTATTTCATAGTAGGCTTTAAGCATCTTTACAATGTTATTAGATGTCTTTCCAGCTTTTTAATTTTATTTCTGGAAACATGTGACATTTAAAATTTTATTTTTCAATTTTTTTTCAAAATATTAGTTGAACTGGATAAGTTTTTTTGCTTCCATAGTGGATACATCTTATAACAGAATCATTCAAAATTTTTTAGTTTCAATTTTACTTTTAGAACTTTCCTCACTTTACTTGCTGAACTTGTTTTTCACTGCTTGAGGTCTCTTTTTGTCACTCTAGAGAAGTAAATTTCAAATGCTCTTTTCCGGCTGGGCTGTCCAAAACATAATATTGTATTCATGACAGTTGTCTCCTTTCTTTGTGTATTATTATTTATTAAATGTCCTCTGTTATTAAAACATATTAATTATCTAAATAAAATAAATTATGTTAAATTTAGGGAAAATAATAGGTACAATGTTTATAAGAGAAATTTAAAAGAATATGTTAACTACCCTCCATGCTAGAATTAAAAACATATTTCTATTTAAATTTTCCACTTAAATTTTCCAAGAGTGTTTAAAGTTTTTATAGTTTTTGTTTATGTTTTGTTCTTCCTAGATCTAAAAGAAAAACTAAAGTGCATTTTTTTTTTTTCAGGTCATGAAGTATTAATGCTATTTCGTGATGTAAATCTGTGAGTTGTTTCTTGGTACACCTTGTTAGGTATCTCATGAAAATATAATCTTTGTTCTTGCTTTTGCTGCTATTCTTGATATTGCGAAAATTCAGCCACTCCTGGGAACATTCTCAGAAGTTATTACAAATTTCTTTTTGGGTATTAAATTGTAGAGCAATGCAGTTTGATGATGAGAATTTATTTATATTTTTCCAAGTGGAACTAAAAAAAACACCAAAATTTCAAGGTCACCCTGAAGTTTTTTACATATATTAACATTATTGCTAATGTTAAAAGAACAAATATGAGATCAATTATAAATACGACTCTAGTCATAATTTTCAAAACAAATTTTATAATATTATTATAGTTGGAACAGTAGATCATATTTGTAGAAATACAAATATATATATTTTTATTTTTCTAGTATAGGTAACATGCAATTTTGTATTAGTTTCGGGTTTACAACATAGTGATTAGACATTTATATAATTTACAAAACTATTATCATGACAAATCTTGTACCCATCTGACATCATACGCAATTATTACAATATCATTGACTATATTCTCTGTAGCTTATATCTTAAAAATATATATTTCTAAAATATATTATTTCTAAAGTACTATATCTACTAATTTCCAAAAGTGCTATATCCCCTGTAGTTTACATCCTAGAAATAAATTTTTTAAAATTTATATCTATATTTGTTTTTATACTAATGTAAAGCTACTATAGAAAATTGTGATAAATTTCTGTATTTCTGCCCAGTTTCAGAGGCATTGTTGTGTGCTTTGGATATGTTAACCCACAGTGTTATTAATATAGCTATTAATTAAAAACATCTAACTCTCAGTTGTCTGTTTGCATTTATAGGAAATCTTTAGCACATAGTCATTCCTGTTTGCCTTTTGAAGAAAATTGAAAGGTTTTAAGTCTATATTTCTGTATCAGTTTTTATATCTAGCTAATTTCCTCAAAATATATTATATTTTGTATATTCCTTGACCTATATTTGAAAAGAAAGCTGTTTTTTTTTTTACTAGAACAATTTATGAAATAATCTAATGCAGAGGAAATCTCTATCTTTCTTAGAATACTACATACATATATTCATGAAATACTGTATCTGTTAAGGAAAGAAAATTTCTGCACGGCCATTTATTTCTGGGTTCTAAAGAAGTGTCTGAAGAATGGTCAAGATGAAACACAGGTAGGGTTGTCTTCCACAAATCATGAACTTCTGGAGATATGATCTGTATATTATTCTTCATTTTATCAATCAACAAAAAGTTTGGCACACTAAATATATGTTAGTTAAATTAACAAATGAGTTATTTGTTTTGCTTCTGACTTTCAACAGTCCTTTTGGTAAGCTTTCTAATGTATTTGAATGTCTTTTGCACCCAGCCACCCAAACGTTTTTTTTCTTCTCAAAACCGATGAACCATTGGTAAAGCAACATTATTTCAATTTCAAATTACAGCTAAAGCTCAAGATACAAATTTGATTAAAATAATTTAATATGTAGCCATATTGTATTGAATTAAGTGTATTTACATTAAACTTCATAGAAATAGAGACTAACCCAGAAAAAGGGGTGGTGTTTTACACAATGCAGAGCAGTTTCCTCACTACCATCTAGTGAAAATAATCTCTCAATGCAAGGGTTAGTTTAAAAAAAATCACACTAGAGTAAAAAACAAGTTTGTGTTAAAAATCACAAAAGATGAAACTTGACTATAGCAAAGATCAAAAATCAATTATACTTACTTCACATAACTGCTACTGCCATTTAAATTCATATTTTATAGTAGCTGCATATACACTTCTATTTATTTCATAATTATATTGTTTACACTAATTTTTGAAATTTGAATTCTATTTTCCAAATATTTTATTATCACTTTGATGTTTTATGTGTGCATCATTGTGCTTGATATTATTTGAAGAAACATAAACAGATATTAGTTATTTTTGTTCTAAAAATAATACTATTTAGGCATTCCAGCTCCCAGTAAGGTAATATAAAGATAATTCATCAATGCTGTAATTACCTGAAATTTGAACTATTTTAGGAACTCTTGAGCAGCATTAGTTTTTGTATGCTTTGTTTAAGTCAATAAATTAATTTATGGTTTTAAGGGAAGTTAACTATAAACAAATATAAATTGACTACTTTGGGAATATAGACATGCTACAGAGCCTCTGATAATAATTCCAAAATGGGATATAGATATGTTCATAAGCGGGAGATGTAGATATGTAAATTTGAAGTTGAAATAGCCTATAATAGACATATATGTTTGCTAGTTCATGTGCATTAGGCTAAGATGGCACCAAATTATTTTAGCATTCTGGAAGCTAGTCTTGCAAATTTAATTTATTTACAAGTTGCACTAGATACAAACTAAGCATCATTTGCTCTGACAACCAAGTGGGAAAAATCAATCCTTTTGAAATAATGGATAAGACTATTTTTTTAAAAAGGCTCTCTAATAACTATATTTCTACCAGGTGTTGCTCTAAAAGATATTATTTATAGTGAGATATAATTGGGTCACTTCCAGTGACAAGAATTTAGCTTCTTTATTATCCTGTATGCTATGGATCATCTCCTATTTCAAGTGTTGGCTGTATTTTCATGGTAATATCTTCATAATGATCAAAAGCAATGGCTCAGTTAATGGGGTTATCAGTATGATTGTAGATGCTGCCAAAAACTTTTGGCTCAAAATCAACTGCTATAACTGTGTCCAATTTCTTTTCAAATATATAACATATAAAGGAAGAGAGCAATACTATTAAGAGCTAGAATTATAAGAATGACATAGTATGATTATACATGCAAAACATGAATGTGTAATTATTATCTAAGAGTAAATTTTTTTTTCTGTTTATACATAGTCACCATTTCTTTTCAAATGAACCAAGGATTAAAGTTTATGGACTTATTTAATCTTAAAAATCTTATCAGATAAAATAACATTTATGTAATTTTATTAAACATTGATCCAAGAAAAATATTTTCTGACTGAAAAAAAAATTAACATAGTAACAGATTCTTTTATTTCTTAAATATTTTTAAGAAAATGAGAAGTAAACATTTAGCTCCCTTAGGTTTTATCAAGCCTCGGAGTGATTGGGGACATAGTCACAGAGGCTTTCTACCAAAAGCATGAGAGGAAATCATTTCTGTTTACGTGATTGATGATTTAGGGACCAATCAAGAATAAAGATTCTTAAATCTAAAAAAAAAAAAAAATGAGAATAGAAGCTTTTCAGAAAATGTAGCAGATATTTGTTTACTTTTGAGCTAATAAGAAAGCAATATCTCAGGGGAAATATTGATAATAAGTTAGTTATCTTAATTTTATCTTAGATCATTAGGTTTAATCAAGCTAGTAGCAAGAAAGAATGCTTTCTTTTTGTGCTTCCTGCTGCTCTACTGAATCCTTGTAATCTTTTTTATGACACAACTCAGTTGGAATCCTCGTCTGAAGACATATTACTCAATTCAGGAAAGGGTTTTTGAGAAAATGGGATAATGTTATTCACATTGAATCTTTGAACTTTTTTTTCAAGAGAGACTTATTGATTGTGTCAGCATCTTTCACACAGCGTTACAAAGGTTCAGTGTGGAACAGTTCATTCCGTAAAGGAACACAGGACATGATTGTCATGCCTCCCATTCTATTACTTCTTTAATGTTGAACTATTTTACCCAGATGTTTTGACATACAAACCATCTTAATTGGTTTCTAATAATATAAACTATATTTGTATTCTATTGTTATATTATTTTATATCTTTACATTCACAAACCTTATTTAGATATTGAAACTTTAACCAGATCTCTGGATATATGGAAAAATTAAAATGGTTTCTATCCATTGTCTGGTTCAACAGCATAACTTATTGTAGCTTGCATGAGAGACCATTTTTGCGCATGAATATGAAGTCAGCAGTAAAGTAAAAAAAAATTGAAGACACATAAAATCTGCATGCCAGATAGACATTTTTAAAAGTTATACTTTTCAAGATTTTTTAAAATGTGAGTCATACTTTAAGTAAATGATCAAGAGAAAACTCTATTTTGCATTGAAATTTTCATTTGTAATAGCCATCAAGAAACACAGAAAATTAATTAAAAGTGTTTTCTGTATCTAAAGTATACTGCTCAATGATGGTAATGAAAATCCAAAATAAATCTAATAGATTTTTCACAAAAAAAAATGCTATGTTTTTCCTTTAGATTTACATCTGTATGGTTTTAAAATTTAAAAATGTTTTATATTCCATAATTTGAATTGCTACTTCTTAAAATCTCTTTACATATTTTCTCTTTATTTACGACACAAATTTATTAACTTTAACACATACTTTTAGTTTTTATAGTAATCCATAATAATGTGTCAACCATTCCAGTAATGTTTTGCAAAAATTCATTATCCTATTAATATCCCATGTAACATAAGTAACAAAACTTAACAGAAATTCCCCTTTCCTCTCATGAGATAAATAGAGTCGAAAATCAGCAGAATTTATATACATTTCCCAAAAATTCACTCAAAAAGTTCAAAATGTAATGGCTATTTTGAATACAAAAAGTAAAAGGGAAGGTGTTAGCATATGAGCTTTCTTCTATCCGTATAACCATGTGTTTGGATTTGTAGAGTAAGGAATTTCAAAGTACACTTTCACTTCTCTATTTCAATTGTGAACATGCTTGTACTAGCATATGTCCTAAAATGTTTAAGATTCCAAAGATACTGAGTGGGTCAAATAAAAAACATCCTCTTATTATTAGATAGTACATGCGTTCTTGAGACAGCCAACTAGTTTTTTTTTTTTTTTTCAGGAAGTATAAAAGCTTTATTGAGAAATTACACTTTACTTAATTAAAAATGATTAATTTATTTTAATATTTATTTATTTTAATTTTAGCATAGGTAGTAATATTTAATTTTACTAAAGTAACGTTTAATTCATCTGATGATGTTCTAAAGTGAATGAGCTTCAGTCAAAATGATATTCAGGTGCTCAAGTTTCTATCTCTGATGAGATACAGTGTAGCTCATTTAATTCTGGCTCAAGGCTCTCTCTCTGATGAGATACAGTGTAGTTCATTTAATAACATGTTCAACACAGAACTTGCTTATAAGTTTTATCCAGCTCATGAGAAATTTATTATTTTTTTTAGTAGAAATATATACAATTTCTGCTGTAACACCTTCAAAGACAGAAACTATTTCACAAAACTGTCAGATCTTTTCCAAATGTTCTAACGGTGATTTCTCTCCATCTCGTTATTGTGAATCATATAAAATCTTAGTTCACGATATTAAATTATAGCTTTTACTAACATTACTATTAGTAGTGATATTCCTCACCACATTCTTACAACACCTTAAAAACCTCAGTTTTAGCTTAATCCAAGTGGTATGTTTTCCTCATACATAATAGTCTAACCTTCTCCAATCTTTTCATGGGTTCTCCCTTCCGCTCTCCCTCTTCCTCTCCCTCTTCCCACCCACTCTCTTCCTCCTCCTCCTCCTCCTCCTCCTCCTCCTCCTCCTCCTCCTCCTCCTCCTCCTCCTCCTCCTCCTCCTCCTCCTCCTCCTTCTTCTTCTTCTTCTTCTTCTTCTTCTTCTTCTTCTTCTTCTATTTTCTCCTTATCCTTCTCCTCCTTCTTCTTCCTCCTCCTCCTCCTATTATTATATTATTATTTTTATTCCACAAAAAATATTGTTCACCTGTGAATTGATGCTTACCTAAAATAATATTAGAAGTCAACAAATTAAAGAAGACTCTTTCTATCAATCTCTTCCCACACATGAGTGTGTTGAGCTACGACTCATTGTAGTAACCGCATGCCTGCATAGTTTATTTATCAACTATTATTTACCTTCACAGATCTCTATTAAACAAAGACCTTGACAGAGAAACAAAGTCACCAGTCATTCCATGTAAAATAACAGGCTCTGAAATACTCATGATGTTCAAATGAAAAATCTAAGCATCTCAGGTGTACTAAAAATACATTATTTTAGTATTCCATTAAGAAGTCAAAACTAGTTTCTTCATTAGTTTACAATTTCAAGAGTTTTCTGTTGTTGAAACTACCTTTGGATACTTCATATTTGAATACTAGTATATCAATTATTTCTACTATAGAATTTGACTTGGACTTGATATTGCATAGAAAACAAACAAAACTTTATTTTTTTCAGTATTGGTTTTCAAATTGTTCCACAAAGTAATAAATAAAAATTAAAACTCGGCCACTGCAATATTATCTATAGGCCTAATTACCTTGTTAAATGGATGTAATTATAAAATATTTGGGTGGAAAGATTTTCATTATAAAGCAATATAAAGTTTGAACTATAATATTATACTTCAATATTTTATTTTTAAAATAAAAATCTAAAAATTTCAGCTTAATGTCTATTATACTGATGGAAGTTTGCAATTTTTGTACTCATTAAGTTGCTATAGCAAAAAAATCTGATCTAAGCTAATAAAGTCATTATCTATTTAGGAATTCTAAGTATAGTGTATGCATGCTTTCCTTCCTAGATACATTTGCCATTTCAAGTAGAGCCTTATTTCATTTTTTATTTTTTAGGACTTCATTATCTATGCTAAGCCTGACATTTTCCAGATTGAAGATACTAAATTTGTCTTTTTCGACCATCTGTGTTAATTCTTGTGCTAAAACCATCACTTATCACTTTGCCCTAATTAAATCCAACTATACATATCATTCAAAGCCCTAATAACTCCTCTGCAATCTTACCTCCTTCCTTGACAAAACTAAGTTGTATCTATGCTGAAAAGTGACTGTAACTCAGCCTCCAAGATAGATGAGCACATTCTGTAAAGGGAGAGCTACTTCGAAAAGGGCCTTTTTACTTGTTATTTTGATTGAGCTTTTCCATTTTTATCTACCATAAGAAGTTTTAATTTTGAACTTTCTCCCCTGCATTTCTAATGAAAGCATATATCTATGATCTCTTTCAACTTTGCCTCTTTGCAATTTGTTATCGGTGTCCTCCTTAGTCATCTCTCACACATTTTACTGTTTCACACATTGTTATTGTTTTTTGTATTACATCTACTTGACTGGTATACCCAAAACCTAGGAACCTGATTAAATATATATAAATGAATAAGTTAATAAAACTGTTTTAAACTTTTTTTTTTGCAGATTATTTTGCGTGGACATAATTTTCAACTCCTTCAGGTAAATAACAAAGAGCGTGATTGCTAGATTATATAGTAAGGGTGTGTTTAGTTATGTAAGAAACTGACAAACTTTCTTTCAAAGTGGCTATACCGTACGTAGTGCATTCCAACCAGCAATGAGTGAGAGTTCCAGCTGCTTCACACTCTTGCCAGCATTTGGTGGTGTATGTGTTCCAGATATTGGCCATTCTAATAGGTGGAAAGTGGTATTCCATTGTTGTCTTAATTTACATTTTCTTAATGACATATGATATTGAAGATTTTCATTTACCATCTATTTTCTTTGATGAAGTGTCTGTTAAGATTTTTGACCTATTTTTAAATGAAGCTGTTTATTTCCTTACTATTGAGTTATAGGGTTGTTTCTTTTTGTTTTATTTATTTATTTATTTATTTTTTTTCTTTTCTTTTCTTTTTTTTTTTTTTTTTTTGCATATTTTGGATAACAGCCCTTTATCATATGTATCCTTTGCAAGTATTTTCTCCTAGTCTGTCACTTTCATTCTCATTCTCTGGACATTGTCTCTCACAGAGCAGAAGTTTCTAATTTTAATAAAGTCAAGTTTATTAATTATTTCTTTTGTGAATTGTACCCTCATAATATCTAAAAGGTCATTTCCATGTCTTAGGTAATCTAAGTTTCCTCTTACGTTAACTTCCAGGCATTTTGTAGTTTTGCATCTTATATTTAGGTTTGTGATTTATTTCAAGTTAATTTTCATGAAGGGCAAAAATCTGTGTCTAGATTCTGTTTTTGTTTGTTTGTTTGTTTGTTTTTTAATGTGGCTATCTAGTTGTTTTAGCACCATATATTGAAAAGACTGTGTTTCATTGTATTGTCTTTGCTTCTTGGTCAAAGAGCAGATGACTATGTTTATGGAGCTCTATTTTTGGGCTCTCTCTTCTTTTGCCAATACCACACTGTCTTAATTACTTTAACTTTATAGTAAGTCTTCAACTCAGGTAGTGTCAGTCCTCCACCTTTGTTCTTCTCTGTAATATCTTGTTGGATTTTTCAGGGTGTTTGACTCTTCACATTATATTTAAAATTAGTTGCTCAATATCTACAAAATAACTTGCTGAGATTCTGTTTGGGATTATATCGAACCTCTAGATCAAGTTGGTAAGAACTGACATCTGGAAATTATTGCGTCTTCCTATTCATGAATATGGAATATTTTTCCATTTATTTAATTCTCTATTTTATTCTTCAAAATTTTATAGTTTTCCTTATAAGAGTATTATACATATTTTATTAAACTTATACCAAAGTATTTCATTTTGGGGGATGCTAATATAAATGTTAATAAATTTATAATATCAAATTCTACTTGTTTATTGCTCTTGTATAGGAAAACAATCGATTTGTATCAACCTTGTATCCTATAATCTTGTTATAATTCCGTATTAGTTCCAGGAGATTTTTGTCAATTCTTTCATTTTATTTTTACACAGATGATCACATCATCTGTGAACAAAGCCCTGATTGAGTTTGTCCTAGCATGTCTTCTAAAAATTTTATAATTTTTACTGTATATTTAGGTTGCCGATACATTTTGAGTTGTAATTTGTAAAATATATAAATTGTTTGTCTAGATACATTTTTAAAATATGGGTGTCCAAATATTCAAGTTCCATTTGTTGAAATAGCTATCCTTTTTCCATTGAATTCTTTCATCAACACCATGCTGCCTTGATTACTGTAGCTTTACTGTAAGTATTGAAGTAACGAAGCACCAATCCTCCAACTTTGTTCTTTTCTTTCAATATTGTATTGACTATTCTTGGTTTTCTATCCTCCGTGTAAACTTTACAATCAATTTGTTAAAATCTAAAAAAATAACTTGCAAGGATCTTGTTTGGGATTGTGTAGAATCTATAGATTAAGTTTTAAAAAATGGACATTTTAACAATATTGAATATTGCAATTCTTGTATATGATATATCATCATTTATGTTGTTTTTACCTATCGGTTTTATAGATTTGGTATATAAATTATGAATATATTTTATTAGATTACCTATTTCCTTTTTTAGATATTATTATAAATGTTGTTATGATTTTAATCTCCAATTCCTACTGTTTATTGCTAATATGCAATAAAACAATTAATATTTGTATATTAACCTTGTGTCCAGAAACCCTCTACAATCTCTTATTATTCACAAGATTTTTTCTTTATTTCTTTGGGATTTTCCAGATGACTTTGTATTATCTGCAAAGACAGTTTTATTTCTTCTTTTCCTATCTATAAAACTTAATTTTCTTTGTCATTATACTAGCTAGGTCTTCTACTGCCATGTTGAGTAAGAGTGTTGAGATGGGACATTAGGGGCATCATTTTCTCCGATTATAGGAGGAAAGCATTCAGTTTATCACTGTAAAATAGGGTGTTAACTACGTATTTTATGTATATTTTTTTATCAAGGTAAAGAAATTGCCCTCTATTTCTAATTCTCTGAGAGGTTTTATTAAGTATGGGTGTTAATTTTGTTATTTTTTCCCCTGCACTAAACGACGTAGTCACACGAGTTTTCTTTTCTAATCAAAGATATGGATTAACTTAAATGATTTGTGAATGTTGAACTAGTCTTGCACATCTGGAATAATCTCACTTGGTTGGCTGCGGTATAAAATTTGTATACATTGTTGGATTTAATGGAATAATAATTTGGTGATGCTTTTGCAAGTATTTTCATAAGATATGCTGGTCTATAGTTTTTCATACTAGTAGTGTCTTTATCCGGTTTGAATATTAAGAGAATGCTGGCCTCATAGAATAAGCTGAGTGTTGTTTCCCACCCCCCCCATGTTTATATTCCAAGAGAGACTAAAGAATTTGTATAATTTAGTTAATATATGTTTGGTAGAATTCACTAGTGAAACTATCTGGGCTTTGCGCTTTTTCTTTTGGAATTTTATTACCAGTTTATTTTCTTTAATAGATATAGACATATTCAGATTATTTATTTCTCCAATGTGTTTTGATAGTTTAGGTCAAGAGCAATAAACAAGTAGCCATAGGTTTATTTCATCTAACTCATCAAATTTATTGGTATGTAGTTGTTCTTAGTGTTCTTTATTGTGATTTTAAAGTCCATAGGATCAGTATTGATGACCCTTATTTTTATTCCGATATTAGTAATTTATGTTTTCTCCCTGTTTTGTTGTTGTTGTTGTTGTTACTGTCATTTGAGGCTTATCAGTTATATTAATTTTTAAAAAGACAAGTATTGGTTTCATTGATATTTCTCTATTGTTTTTAATTTTATTGATTTATGTTCTTATTTTAATTATTTCTTTTCCTCTTCTTGATTGAAGATTAAATTATTTTTATTTCTAGTGTCCTAAGGTATTGATTTTATATCTTTCTACTTTCTTAATGTGCATTTAATGTTATAAATTTTACTCTAAGCATTACTGTCACTATATCCAACAAATTTTGATAAATTCTATTTTTATTTTTGCTTAATTCAAAATGTATTAAACTTATACTGATACTTTTTTGACCCATTTATTATTTAGAAGGATGTAGTTTAATCTTCAAATCTTTGAAAATTTTTTAGCTATCTTATATCATTATTGATTTCAATTGCAATTCCATTGTAATCTAACTAGCATTAGAGTGAGAAACTCTTAGGCACTAAAATATTAGGAGGGTCTTACATTTTCATAGGTTTTACTTCTAGTATTTCCATTAAGTTTTCATGATGAAGAACCAAGAGATATGTTTTTGTGTTTCTAGCAGGGGAAATAAAAAACACTGAAAGCTATTGATCATGTTATCTTCCTACAGAGAGCATTTTCTTTGCTTCATGTAGGAAATTGGTACAAGGGCACTTCAACTTAGTATAACCAAAAATTGAGACTATTTGAACCTCTGCTTAGTCTTTTTTTTGAACTGGACTCTTACTCTGACAGCATAGCCCCTGTGAAGTTCCACCTGGGAATCTTGGACATTCACCAGGTCTGCTTCATTTTTGTGAACATCGAACTCCCAAAGTTTGTATTCACCTTTAAGTCTAAGGAAAGCTTTACTCAGCCTCAGCTTTCCAGTGATCTCTTTTGATTGGCAAAGTTTCAAAGAAGAGTGTTGCCAAATATCTGTTTACTCTCTGGGCTTTTACTGTACACAATCTTGAGTCCTCAAGTATTTGCTGCTTTTTAAGCTCTTCTAACACACGTTTTTGCGCTTTACAAAACTTTTCTTCTCTGTAGGAAAATTGATCTTAAAAAAAAAAGTAAAAACAAACAAACAAAAAAAGTATGCCTTTACCAGAAGGGCAAGCTTAAGATGACTCTTAAAATTGTCTTATATAATCTTCCCACATAATTTTAATATCCCAGATTTCTGAATCACTTGCCTAGTCAAAGGATATAATATTAACACAGGTCGCACATTATTTTTACTCTTAAAAATGTTTTATTTTTTTTTTAAGGCTTCTCAGGCCACTATAACAAAATGTCATAGACTGTGTGGTTTAAGCAATAAACATCTATTTCCTGCACTTCTGGAGACTGAAAGTGTAAAATCAAGGTGCTGGAAAGTTTAGTTCCTATTAAAGACATTTTTCCTGGCTTTATAATGCTATCCTTTCCTGTGTGCTCACATGACCTTTCCTCAGAGTATGGATTTGGAGAGAGAGAGAAATCTCCTGTTTTTCCTCTTAGAAAACACCAATTCCCTCATGAGGACACCATCCTCATGACCTCATTTAACTTAAGTATCTCCTAAGGTTCCCACCTTCAAATATCATCACTCTGCAAGGTAGGGGTTTAATGTATGAATTTGGAGAAAACAAACAGTTAGTACATATCAATGTTTATTTGTTTAATCATTTCTTTCAAAATTTAAACTGAGTGCCTAGCCACTTGTAATTTATGTTGTAGAAGATACAATGATTAGCCAGATACAAAGGGCCTTTTTAAATCAGACTTAATCAAATAGTGTGGAAGACAGACAATTAAAAAAGTACAAATATAATATGAGGCATCTGCTATAATAACATATGTGAAAGTATGGAAGTAAATAAGAGAAACAATTTACTTTGGTTGAGGAAAAAAGAACAAAAGTGGTTATATTTAATCTGAAAATTAATATAATTTAAGAACAAAATACTTCTTTAAAATTCCAGTAGAAAAATAATATTTTAACCTGAGAAAATATATGTAGATACTCTCAGGCAAATTTTGTGAAATAAATGAAGTCCATTATAGTTAATATATACCTTCAAGGTGGAGGTGAAAAATTAGAAAATAGCATAAGTATAATATATACATAAATATAAATATATACATAAATATAAATATATACATAAATAAATATATACATAAATAAATATTTGCTCTGTCAGTCTGGAAGGGCAAACATCCCAGATGACATCTTTTGTTTGTTTGTTTGTTTCTAATACTATCCTAAATAAATAAATCATCAGAGCTTCATGGAGAAATGTTTATATCTAAGTACATAAATGAATAGATAATTAAATAGAGGAGCATGAACAAATATTTATGTAGTTATTCTGTCTGCTAGGAGGTGGTTCATATTTCTCCACTATATAAGTATGGGCTGCATATAGCAATATCTTTACAAAAACTACAGTATGGAAAGTAGGAGGGAAGCAATAACAGTAGAGAAACTTGACAAACACTACCTCAGCTAGGTGATCAATGTTAACATTAACAATGATGAGTAATGTAGATAGTATGTACCTTTAATAAGATGTGATGAAAATTGCACTTTACCTTTGTGGTATTCCTCCCCCAAACCCATAAACCCAATGTAATCAAGTATAAAACATCATACACATTCCAATGAGGACATTTTATAAAATATCTGATCTATATTCATCAAAACTGTAAAGGTCATCAAGTTAGGGAAAATTAGAGAGATCATTACAGCCAAGAGTGGATTAGGAGACTTGACAACTAAATACAATGAAGTATCCTGGATGGGATCCTTGAACAGAAAATAATAATAATAATAATAATAATAATAATAGTTAACAAATGAAATCTGAAGACTTTAGTTATTAATAATGTATCAGTATTGGTCCATTTATTACAACAAATATGCCATGCTAATGTAAGATGCTAATAATTATAGAAACTGAGTATGAAGGTGAATGGAAATTCTCTATACTTTTTTACTACTTTTCTATAAATATAAAACTTCTAAACCATGGAGTTTTTAAAAAAGTTATTTGTGTTTGATCCTAAGAGAAGTAAATTAGGGATTGGAGAGTCAGAATTTCAAAATACTTATTACCAAAAATATATGAGAGATTTGATAAGGAAAACAAAGTAGAAATAAAAATTCTAAATGTTAATTTAATAATGGTGGTATTTATCTACTTATTTATTTTCTATTCTCCCTCTCACCCCCATCCAATGAAAATATAATATCTGTCTTGTTCACCACTAAGTCCTTCAGACTAGAATAGTGTCCACTGTATAACATATTTCTAATATTTATTTATGGAGTCATTGGTTGTGAAATTAAGAGAATGCAGTGAAGATTCAGTGTGAATAAAGTATAGAAATTCCTATTGATGAGAAGTGGGGATTTACAAAACATGTTTTCCTAGATGGTTGTAATGAAAATTCACCAGGATTATGAGTTGATTTTTATTACAGATAATGATTATCAACATTATGTCAGTATTTTAAATGAATTATAAGTGCTTAATCATAAAGTAAGTAGATGACACTGAGCATAAAAAAAGAAAAAGGATAATATTCCCAAAGTAGTTCATCTCAAAAGGTAGAGTTTTAAAGGAGGGTAAAAATACCTGAGTTAATATTGGCTTGAATAATTGATGTTTCGGTGTGAATCCACATCTCTGTTGAAAGAAGTGACACATTGCACTGGAAGCTGTATAATAGGTGGAAAGGGGTAGTGGGGTTTAGTGAAAGTTCTTATGAGCTATCCCATAGAGAAAATATGGGAAACGACAGTGAGAATTGATTATATTACATGGAAGAAATGAGGCTAAGTGGTAGGGAATGATAAAATTCATATTTTTCTACACTAAACTGAATATGAGCTTTGGAGATTGACACACAAAAAGGAATGATAAATCTCTATATTGTGATTTAGCTTTTTATTCTCTTTGGCTTACTGATGGGGCAAGATAACACCAGAAATACTTTGCTTCAGTTGAGATTGGCAAGATAAATCTCTGGAAAATCAGATTACACTTTTATTTGATTTAAAATGGTCCTGTATTTCAGTTTTAAGATCATATCTATTTTACCCTAAACATTGATAATCTTATCTGGCCTTTAAATTAAGTGGATAGATGTGTATGACATAGCAAATAAGAAAATACATATTTTTCTTAATGCTGATATAATAGAATGACCTCAAGAGAGAAATGGCCCACACATTAAACTCCCTCTTCACACAAAAATGTGGTGGTGTTTAAACCCTTATAAAATAATAATATTGTGAAACTAGATAGTCATAAACATCTGACAAACATTATGAGATTTGGACAGAATGGAGGTTAAGTGCTATTGCCTGTCACAAAACAGAGTCAAAGGAAGAATTTATTTGTAAAGGGTAATTCCAGCTGAATCTAGAAAACTACTTGTAGCAACAGATATATGGAGTAAAGGTAGAAATCATGGGGAGGGAAAAAATATAAATTACTTTTGATACTCTATTTATACCCTGAACAGGTGCATATTTTGAGATTATTCAGCTCTAGTTTTCTTTTATCTATTACATACTGAGAAACAAAAATTGATTACCTCAATCTTTTAAGGTATGGAGATAGAAGGGAGTGTAAAACCACAGTTAAATGTTGGTCAACACAACAAATACACCCTCCCCCACCACCACCACCAAAAAAAAAAAAAATGCTGGCATTACTCTAGTTATATACTTGGTTTTCCACAAAAACAATAAACATTTTTTTTCCATAGTCCATTTTATAAACCCACAGCCTTGTCCTATAATCTAGCAAAACACAACTTTTAGAAAATATGGAGATATTTGCCCTTCTAATTGGGAAGAAAACTGGGAAATTATCTCTAAAATTACCTAATACCAAGAAAAAAAATCTTGTCCTCCTTCAAAATCAGAAGATATAGGTGAAAGAAAAATATCGGATAGACTTATAAAAAGATTTAGTCATAATAAAGGATCTTTGTGAAAATATAAGAATTGTTATCATCTATAGAGGTAGATTTACTTTATAATAAGGAACTAATCTTCTAAAAATTCATGAACTATATTTCGTTGACACTTAGGAAGACCTTAAATTTATCAGAAGGAAAAATACTCCAAAATTACAAAACACTATGTTATAAAGTAAAATTTTTGATTAAAACATTATACAGCCTATTGAATAAAGCAGAAAACTCTTTGGGAAATTTAGTTAATTAGCTCAAAAATTGTTTTAGGTATCTGAGGAAAATTAAAATGGTAGAGATCATATAACTAATTTATGCGAAAGAGAGATCTAATATACATCTAATAGGAAAGATAGATAAAAGTAGTTAAGAAGAAAAAAAATAAAGGTAGATGAAAATATTCAAATTATAATTGAATTTAAAATTAGAACTAGAATTCAAATAAGAATTAAAATGTTTCAAAATTGAATTATGTTTAAATTAAATTTCATATTATAATTAGAATATTCTAAGTAGCATTTTAAAGCACTCTATTTAAAAATAATAATAAATCACGTATCACATTGGAGTTCAATCATATAACATTTATAGTTCAATTATTTATATGGCCAACAGTAAACTTTAGTTATGATGTTGTTCATAGAATTTTTATTAATAAGGATATGTCATATGTGTGATTGCCTTGCTACTATTCAATTGTGAGGAAGTGCTTCATGGACATCTGCAATCAGTTTTCTCATAAGATCACTGGATTTGGCCAAGGCTTATTATACAATGTTAGAAGTTAAGATGTTCAGTTCCAGTTATGGTATAAGAAAAGTTTTTAGTTACAAAAGAAATCAACATAGGTATGGTATTTTATAGCGCTGTAAGGTTTCACTCATCTAGGGTAAAGATGAAAGTGGGTGGAGAATAGGATTCAACACTTCATTTTGAAGGACCGAGACAGTTTGTTAGCCTGTCACTAAGGAAGTGTTTCAGGAAACATTTAATGATTACTTGTTTTCTGCCAGATGTATCCTAGGTACTGAAATTATAGCACTGAGCAAGAAAATAATGTAGGAGAAAAATCAAGAGAGTGCATCATTGCGTAATCTGAGAAAATTGGCACCTCAATCTATGCCATGAAATTTCAAATAAGGTGAAGATATTTTTCAGTTTTAGCATGGTGACCACTATGCCAAGCCAGTTGAGTAGGTTTATTTTATAATTTCCACTTCATGTACAAGTCTATGATGTTTTGGGAGGCTAATTATTTCCCACCACTTGGATAGAATTAGAGCAAAATTTAGGAATTTTTTGTTAACTCTTACAAAATGCGAAGTCTTTCTGTAATTTCTAGTTTAAAAAATTACCTTATTTCAGTAATTAATATATTTATTTCAATGTGTTAAAGCAAATAAACCCTTAAATTTCACTTGAACCATTGTTTTTTTCTTTTTCTAACTGAAGCCTGCCTTGGGCAGGCAAACTCTAATGATAAATTCAAGGCATATTGTCAGCTTCTTTTGTATTTCTGTGCCTAGAATTGTTTCTCCTTCTTCAGTACTGTGTTGTCTCAGCTTCTCTAGAGAACAACAACAACAAAAAAACAAATCTAAAACCACAGTTGATTTTTTAATATGTAAATTTCAATAACTGATAATAGAGATACAAATAATGGAATTAGTTAGGAATAAAGATATTCTGAATAATATTAAACATATTGGTAAAAGTGACATGCATTGATCAATTTATTTAATAAGTGAATAATATGCATTCTTTTAAAAAATGATCATATCTTGGCCCTAGAGCCAAACTGATCAAAATATCAGTTAATGGAAATAATGCAGTATATGTTTCTTATCAAACTATATTTTGCTAAATTTTAGCAACAAAATTATGGCTAGAAAGTGCTCAACTGTTTAAATATTAGCAATATACTTCTAAATAACCCATGGGATGAGTCAAAGAAGAAATTATAGTGGGAATTAGAACAGAATGATGTATAAATGAAGTATAATTTTTGATGAGATATCATGCACTCTGTTCTTAAGTAACATGTCATTTGTAGAGACACTGAAAGCTAGACCTGTGAAATTATTATGAGAGATGTTGGTGCCTGGGGAGCATGAAACCTTTAGACCAATGATATTTAAGTTAGGGAAATCCTTGAATTTGCATGATAGCTAATACTCCTTGTATCTCTATGGATATTTGCATTCATGCTGCTTCAAGCATTCTTGTTATTGAATAGAATCTCCTGACATCTTCCCACTAAAATGCTGTTTTTACTGCCAATATTCTTCTAAATAAAGTAGTTGAAAGTGTGGCTTATGGCAGAGTTATGAGTCTGAATGTTTAGGAAAGACAGAGAGAACCTGGGTGCATGCTGCACATGAATAAGCTTGTGACAGAACAATACTCCTAGTAAGACTATTAGAAAAACAGGATAATTAAAACTACATATTAAGGGCAGGCATCCTAGAGCTACTAAAACAATTATTATTATAGTGACAAACATTATGGGGAGTTGGGGAAATGGGAAGCACAAGGAGGTAAACATATTTTGAAAGCAACATTTTTCTCTAAAGTATTTGTTGGTTCATGGACCAGAATAAAGCACTAAAAATCTGTTCTTTACTTAGATAGAGGTTAGCTCCTGGAGGATAGAGAAACAAACTTCTTAAAAGAAGCCAGATCAAAAGAAAAAAAAAAAAAGATACATTCCTACTAAAAGAGCAACAAATAGATATACAGCTTATTCTGAATGGAAACTATGGAAGTCGCAGTAAATAGAATGCCTTCTTTAGAGTGTTTAAATGAAATAAGTAAACATGTTGTTTAATGTTGAAGGGAAATTAAGATATTTTAAGAAAAGAACAAATGAGGGAATTTATCATTAGCAAGTATATACTAAAAGAAAGCTAAAGTTTTTCAAGCAAAAATTGATTTTATAGGGAGACTTAACTATACGAAGAAATGAAATTATGAAGAATAAATATAGCTGTAGATAAAATGACAGACTACCATTAAAATAAAAATAACGAAGACTTGTGAAGGTTAAAATTTATAGAGTGTCAAAAACTATAAAAGGAAGAAATAAAAGTTAAGAACCGGTATAAATGTTCTAAGCTTTTAGAATGGTGAAAATGGCAATTTGTATTTAACAATTCAAGGATATATTTTGTCGTCTCTAAGGTTACCATTGAAAACATAGTACAAAGTATGAAAATATGTAATTTAGTAGAGGGGGAATAAATAACTTGCAAATACTTGATTAATTATAAAAAAGGCGAGAACTCGAAAAGATAGTTACATAATCATCTATATACTATAACAATAATAGATCAAATAGAGCACAGCGAGATTGTGAAAATGAATTTAATTTTGTCAACAACCATGTTAACTGTAAATTAACCAAACATTCAATTAAAAGTCTAAGATTTTCATGTTGAATACTTCTCAGGTTCAGGAAATGTTTTTCCCAATTATGTTCATAGCTAGAGGGCAGCCAGTGGCCAATGACTGGGTATATATGCCCAGTCCCATTATCTTAATATGGAATGATTGTGAAGGGGACATCAGATCCAGAGTACCTTCAAGATTGGCTGAAGCCTCAGCTACAATTATATATGTGTTTCTGTCACTCTTGAGTCAAACCTGTCATTCTCACTTCCATATAGTAATATCACCTGAGAACACTCCCCTATAAACATTCTGTACAGAATTATTCATCTCAGACTTGCCTGAAGATATTCATGCTAAAAAAAAAAAAAAAAAGTAACTACATGGCTTTGCATGTTCTATATTAGTAAGACCCCACTACACCACAAGAATCTTGAACCAGTTGAGAAATACAATCAAGTGATGAATATCAGAATATTAGCTTTATTACAGATGAGCTGTACTGGATCACAATGATAAGCTTTGTGTGTGGAATCCCTTTGGATTTTCTGCACTGCCTGTGACTGACGAGTTTGGGGGAGAGGAGGCTGAGTGTAAATCAGTATAATACAGAGTGTCTATTTTTGTTGTACCTATGGTCCCATTTTCCAGAAAAAAACTCTTTAGTAACAAACCGTAAGAGTGTCGCAAAGGCAAAGACTGTAAGACAACTTCTCAGGAAAGCTTAGCTTCTAAGAAGGAAAGAAAGGAAGAGACAGAGCTGCTCATAACAAGTTCCTTAATCCAAACTCATTCATGAAATAACATACTACAGGAAAGGCATGAGTGAAGGAGAAAGAGAGAACTGGAATGTTTCACCACAAAATGCTTTCTTCCCTAACATTATTGATAAAAAGTACTAGCAATGATAATATAATGTGCTAATTTGAGGGGGATTTGGGTGGAGTGCTATAGTATTGAAGTATATTTGTTTATTTATTCATTAATTCTTGCAATCAAAAATGTTTATTGAATGTCCTCTATATGTCAGGCACTAATGAGCTATTGATACAGTTCTCAAATTTAGGGATAACCTACTAGAATGAAAACTACACAAGGATATATTGTTTTGTTTTGTTTTTATAAGGCACTCAATAAATATTTGCTGAATTAATTACTTTAAGAAAAATATATTACTATATATTACTATATTACTATAATTACTATATTACTATAATTACTTTAAGAAAAATATTTTTAAAATCTTAATTTAATGATACTTTATAAAACACTTTTAATCAACTTTTAGTAAAGAAAGTAGGCAAAGAAAATAAAAATGGGATTGCATTCATAATTAATAGAGCCATCATAAAATATGCCTCAAAATTTTGTATTTAGAAATTATTTTTTTTTCTGTTGAAAATAAAACATTTGTGAACACCGATTTCCCAGGTAGAAAATCAGATGTCTCTACATATTAAGAAGTACGAATTATATTATACATTTTTATTGAAATGGCAGACTTCCTTAAAACAAACAGAAAAATTCATGAAGAAAAAAACAGATGTCCAAATGCATATACACACACATCCCACAGATACATAACAAAGTAATATTTTTAAAATAAATAGGACTAAAAAGTCATTTGCACAATACCTATAAAAACAAAAACAAAACTTTTATATGCTCTACCTTAGTATAAATTAATTATAATACCTCATCAATATTTATTGGTATTAAAAAAGCTATAATCAGAGGAAAACTTATAAGATTATGTATTTTTATTTAATAAACTATTATGAAAAATAAACTTACTTTATTCAACTCAATAAAGTAGGAAAAAAATACATGGAGAAAGGCAACTGCAACAATAAAAGTCCTAGGGAAGAAATATAGAAGAAGAAAATAACACAGGAAAAAAACCATAAATGTGAAGTAAGTACAAGAATTAAAAAAATATTTTGATCATAATACTTAGTAAGGCAAATTGGGTAAAACTGTGCTTATATCCTAAGAATGAGAATGAGGCTTTATCAACATATATATGAAAAGTTTAAAAAATACAAAGAAATAGTAATATATACATTAATGTAAAGTATTATTATTACTTATATCTTAAAATTTCTACTCAAACAATAAACATACAAACTGCCAAAACCGATTCAAGAGTAAAGGGGTTTTAAAATAATTAATACTTATGTACACATCAAAGTAGTTGGTAAAGAATCTCCCACAACAGAATGTACCTTCCCTAAATTAATTAATATATGAATAAATTGAAATTTGAAAGGTCTAGAAAAGACTAAGTGAATTAAAAATTTCCATAACCCAGGAATAGAAGGAATATTTTTCTTGCTTATAGAAAGTTAGTGTCTTTATGATACCAAAACCTAGAAAGAAAAAAAAAAAACTATAAAAGCAATCATATACCATTAGCACCTTGCAATATAAATTTAAATTCTTCAATAAAATGTCAGAATTAACAATTCCAATACATTACAATAATATAAATCACAACCTAGATTTATAGTGTGAAAACAGGGAGAGTTTGACATTAAAATATTTTGGATCTGACATGAGTGATGGTCTTTATATTATCTGCAGAAAAGGACCCAGTGACTGCCAGGAGGGTAAACTAACAAAACTCTAACAACTCTTAAAAGTCATGATGCAGCTTAGTTTGATCTGGGGATCAAACACCTAATAAGCCTCTCAGAATATTTGTGTCACTTTAGACATTACAGAAATTTATTCAATTCGAATTATACTATTTCTTCATTAGTTCTAAACCAAAACAGATGTCTTTAAATGTAAAGTTCCTGTACAGAAAGAAATTTCATAATTTGTATTTTAAGCACCAAACTAGAATTTTCAAATAGTCTTTGCTATCTTTAATAATTCCAACTTTACTTCCCAAATGACTATATTTTTCAAGGTTCTAAATTATTTCTGTATTTCCTTACCTATACATTATTTAGTTTTCATCTTAATTATCTTCTGCTTTTGATACCATTGATCTTACATTTTTATTTTGCTAACATTTATTGTTTAGTAATTATAAAATTTCTATATTTTCATAATAGAGAATTCAGAATTTTAAAAAATACATAAAAATAAATTTTATTTTTTAACTTATCTTTTTATTTACTGTGTTGAGTCTGTATGTTTACTTCAGGCTTTCAATTGAGACTATGAAAAGGCCACATCTTAATTCTTAGGGCTGCATCCTAGAAGTAAAGTTCTCACCCTAGAAGGAATGTCAAAATTAAAAAGTCCAGGCCTAGGAAAGCATGAAAGCAAAACTTGATATAATTATTTCACATTTTAAAAGGAATAAAATATATTGAGATCTGCATGTTTTATAATCATTAGATTTATCATAGAGAAACTTTAAAATAAATTTAATTCATACACAATTTTTAAGAAGTAGTGGAAACTATAGAGAAAATTAATAAAAATGGAGACTTTTGAAAACTTAAAATATGTAAGAAGGAATAAAATGGATAAGATAAATTACTAAAATAAAAAGAAATATATCTTTAAGTTGACACTATCTGGACTAATTTTAAGGTTTCACAATTTTCAGTGTGTTAGAAGTGAGAATTTGTAGAATTTTGGCCATAATAAAAATTTGATTATTATTAATTTAACAAAATATTTTGATCAAAGTTAGAGACAATGGAAACAATTTTAGTAGGGTTAAGGGGATCTCTTAATGTCATTAGAGTTGCTGGATAAAGTGATTTTTATAGAATAATTAATATTATAATCACAAATTTAAAAACTAGGAGAAATTATTTTTTAAAAAAACTCTATTTACTTAGCACATTCCAGATGGGTAAAATATTTATTCATAAAGAGCTTTTTAACATTTCTATTAACCAGATATATATCATACTAAAATCTTACATAGAAAATAGCTTTTTCTTGGTTTCAGACTGTTTCAGTATTTCTTGATAACCATATGTTGAAAAAAATGGGTATCATGTACTGTCTGCTTTTTTCTTTCTTTTTTTTTCCTTTCTTTTTCTTTTCTTTTCTTTTCTTTTTTTTTTTTTTAATTTTTTGGAGAGTTAAAGTAATAAAGGAATTGGGTCAGATTTTCACTAGTAATTACGGAATTTTAACTAGTAATTACGGAATTTCTGATCGAGTGTGAAAGTTTCTACCACAGGAAGAATCCTCAATTCACTGAGGATTTGAGGCACTATGGTTAAGACAGGCAATCATATTCAAAAGACGTGTTAGTCTCGGAATACTTTGTTATGCCTTCTAGAGCAAAGACATCATGTGAAACTTTTCATCAATGACTGGTTGGTTTCCTTGAATAATGGCACTCTAAAGACTCGCCATGTGTGCTCTGATGCAGGATGGTTGAATGTTAGCAATGACATTAGTTAAATCATCTTTCACATGATAGTCCAAGAGAAGATGCTCATGGTGTTGAACTAGTGCACAACCTCCATTATTGAAACGTAGCTGGTGTGTTTATGGGATCTTGGACAAGCACCGAGGTGAACAAGGACAGAGAATGACTGCTTTCCAGTCGATGAGTTATTCTGACAACCTGGTGAGCCCTTGGGTAAGCCAAGGGGATATGGATAGGGCATTGATAGAGTCTAATATACCTACTGTCCTGAAGTAAGTAACATCAAGATCTATGTGCATGCTTCTCAGAAAGACATATTTTGCATTATTGTAAAAAAAAAAAAATGAACCTGTATTGCTGGTAGAGTTCCTTTGACAAATAAGTGTTTTGCTTGCTTGCTGTTTAATGTTACTGCTGACATTCAGAAAGAGATCTTGTGGTAAATCTTGCCTTATAGAAGGTAACGAATAGTACTTTACTTTCTAGACCCTTTGACAATATGAGAATTTTGTACATTTCCTATTTTAAAAGTATGAAAATTGTGAATGGCTAAAGAAGGTACCATTTACACAAGTTCTGCAGGATATCACAAGGGAAATGGCAGAATGGCTCCTTGATTCTTTCTCAGATAAATATGATACTGGGCAAACTCCTGCTAATTCTCTAATATAGTTTTGAGAACATGCTTAATTTTTAATATCTTATCTGCAACTTTCTATTTAGGGGTCCTTAACACCATACCTTTTAGCTTCTTCATCAGTTCCATGTCTTAGCATCTGTTTTTTTTTTTCCAAGAAACAGGTAACCTACATGTGTTTCAGGGAATTTCCTCTTGGTTTATATTATTTGCTAGACTAACTTTTGTTTCTCTCTTATCTCTGATTAGATTAACTCAAATGGTTCAAGTGTCCAATATTTACTTTTTATAACCCTTATGCAGATTAAATTTGCATAATTCCAAAATGACAGGCCTCCTTAATCCCCTAAACAGACAAAATCAGTCAGCTGCCACAAGTTTCTAAATGCTACATAAGAATCCCAGTCTCAATTTTCACTGCTCCCCACTCACTGTGGGAGGCTGAGGCAATCTTTTATGAAAAAGTCAGTCTACGTGGCTCTATCCTCTTAAATAATCTTTAAAGTAGGTTCTGGAAAATTTTTGTATAACTAGGAGCAACTTTTTCTGCTTTATTTCTTTTTTTCTTCATTTTTTTCTTTGTTCTTTTTTTGATCTATTTCTGCTGTGGCATGTTTTAACTATATTCACTTGAATTTTTTTCTGGCTGTTGAGGGTAAAATAAAACACACTGATATACAAACACATGTGCTGATTTCACTAATGATTTTTTTTTTTTAACTCAAATATTCTGTGGAGTAACATTGATAATGTCAAGTAAGTGAGATTCTTTCCCTGTAACATCCAGTCTTATAATAACCAATCTCAGAAGGAAAGAAAAAAAAAAAGAGGTTTGGAATCTCACAGTTGTCTCTTAAAATCTCTCTTTTGGTAACCCTTCGTGGCTTATTCTGAGCCTACCTTTAAATATATATCTAAAATTCTGTATTTGGGTATCCATGGTAAAAATATACTTGAAGTACTTTTAAGAGAATGAATCCTGACAAATTTTTGTTTAGAAGCTGCCTCAAACTAGCCAAAACAGGGTGAGGGAAGACAAAATAAACAAAATACAAAAAGTTCTGAGGCAGTACTGAGGCTCCAAGTAGAGAGAAAACAGCTACTTAATGTTTTCATGAACAAACTTTAACATCATAAAATCTACTTATCTTCAAGCTAGTACTAAAAGTCACATCCATGCATTACTATATCAAGAGAAAAATGAGAGGCTATCTTTGCGTTTATTTCATTCTTAGTAATGGAGAAATTTTAGTAGCTGTCCTCTTATCAAAATTGGATAACTTCTTAGTTCTTATTGTCCAGAATTAATGTATTTGGCCATCTCTAAACTGTCACAAGACCACTCCTCTAGCAAACACTGGCAAATTAGTAGAACCTACCATAACTAACATGATCCAATTGAGGTGAAATAGAATAAACACAATCATGCCTGAATTACTTTAAATTGATTTTATGATATAAATAAGCTCTTTGAATATTTATTTTATGTTATAATGCCAAACTTTGCAGACTCTCATTAGATTGATTAATTTGTTATTTGATCGGTCAAGTTTTTTTAGCTTTATTGAGTTATAATTGACAAATAATATTGTATTAGTTTAAGGTGTACAACATAATGATTTAGTATGTATTTTGAAATGATATAATGACATTGCATAAGTCAACATTTATATAATTTTACTAGTAACTTTTCTGTCTTCCAAAATTTATACTGTTTTTCTTATTGCAGTAGATAAAATTTCAACAAAATATTAAAAAACTAAGGATAATAATCACTATTAGAACTCTGTTTTGTTTTCAATTGAAGTAAATTCAATTAAAATTAATTTATTTCTAAAAGAAAACAAATAAATAAAACCAACCAGCTCTTGGCTAAGTTCCAGAAAAAGGACTAACTTCAGGCATCACTAAAACTATAAACTTAAAAGATGTTCTGAGGGATATTTCTTTCTTTCCACATATTCCAACTCTGCTTTTATTTGCACACTGCCTTCAGTCTTTCTTACAACAAATGAATTGTTTCATGACACCCAGAAGGATAGATGTCAGCCATTTCAATTTATAACATCTATTCAGCTTCTAGTAGCAAAGCTGGGGGAAAGTCTATTCTGATAACTCTGGCATAAATGCCTCAGAGGATGTGCTGATTAGCTCCGTTTGGGTTAAGTGTCATTCTTGAATCACTTTCTGTGTGTCTGGGTTACTGATGGACTTGTTTACTTATCGAATCTGGGTTATGTATTCAATACAGAAGGCAAAGAAAATAGTCCCATATAAACCACATGGAATATGAGAAAGCTAGTTCTTAAATGAGAATGTATTAGGTAAGCTATGAAATATGTCAGTAAAAAAAAGCTATATATTCCAGTGCATTAACAAAATAACAATCGATTGCTCCCTTACATTATTACTTAATATGATTATCGGTGGTGGTGGTAGTGGTCATGGGGACTTTTCTTCTAGCAGCGACTCAGAGACCTAGGATCTCTCAAAATTTTGAATCTGGCATATCCAATAAATGGCTTAATATCTACAGACTAGCTGGAAGCCAGAAGGGAAAAGAGAAAGTGAGGAAAAAGTAAACTTCCTGCTATAGTTTCTGTTCTCAGGTAAATTGTTATTTGCCGAATTTGCCTGTTGGTTTCTCTAATCTTTGGAACATCGTTTTACTCTCTGTTCTTACCTCTCTTCTAGGTCCTAAAAGAATTGAAGATTTCTCATTCTGTTCTACTTTTTACTTGTTACAGAATATTGGTAACTTCTAAGCTTCTCACATGTGAAATTAGAAACTGCTGAGGGAGTTTCCTAATATCTGTAAATCTTGTTTTAATTTTATGTGAACTGGGGATTGCAACATGAGTATTACCTTGTGAATTTGTAAATATCACATGAGAATAAATACTTAACATAAAGTAGATTATATATAATATGTTAAATAAATGTGTAAATTTTTATTATAATTATTATATCCTGGTGTGTTTTATTGGACATGAAATGTGTACTTAGCAGTGACAATAAAAGATGACAATATCATCTGTGTTATGTGTTTGGATCTGGGTTCTATTATTGTGATAAATACCATACAATAATTGCTTCCTTTTTCTTTACCTCTGAATAATGTATACAACATGAAATTATTTAATTTATTTGCTCCTTAGGTGTTAAAATAGGATTCAATCTCAGATTTTGTCAGCATGCCACTTAACCTTTCTTTTAATTTTCTTTTCTGTTTTTCTTTTTCGTCATTGTTACATCTGGTATTTTATTTTACTAGGATATTTTTTCTATTATGATTTTTAAATATACTTTTATAGATAGATAGGTAGATATGTTTACAAAGTTTAAACATTCCTATATGTCTATTATTAACCTATTCTTTAGTCTTAATTTTACATATGATATTTCAAATCTTCTAATCAAATTTACACTGACCATAATCTGGTCTCCTTTAAGAATCTTCAGTTGCAGGGGGAAGAAAATAAAATGGTGTAGATGATAGAGTCTCTCTTTAAACCTCTGACAAGGAAATCAAAGTTGTGATGGAAACAAGTAGCAAGCAGCAAGGAAAAATCTCCTGGGATCTTGATGAACAAGCCATATAACCAGGGAGAAATCCAAGGAATAGTAGAAGGTAGTACCGGGTGAGGATGCGGGGCTGCCTGTTCTCAAGTGGCTGAGTGAGACGAGGCTGTGGCAGCAGCGGCAGATATCTCTTAAAGGGGCCGTCTCCATGAGCAAATTTTTTCAGGGACGGACCTGCTTACTTTGAACATCAGTGCCAATTAGGCTGTGCACAAAGGGCACTTGACTCACTAAAAGCTTGTCCCTTGATATTTGTGGATTGGTTCCTGGACTCACACGAATACCCAAATCCATGGATGCTAAAGTCCCTTGTAAAAATGGCATAGATCAATGCATATAGTCAGCTGTCCACATATGCATTCCTGACCACATATTGAAAACAACACAGGTATTTGTTTTAAAAAAAAAATGAACATGTAAGTGGACCATGTACTTCAAATAGCTGTTGTTCAAGGGTCAAATGTATATGAAAGTATATACACTCACACACACACAAAAGATATAGGATATATATTATATATTATATATACTATGTTATATAACCTATATTACACATATAAAATTTTTATTATATTGTTTAGTGACACAATATAGAAAGTAAAATCAAACCACTACAAGGAGTAAGATTAACCCATCAGAGAAAATCTATTTTATTATATAAATTTTAAAAAGAAAAAATGAGTTAAAATATGAAGATAATGGCAAATGAAATAGAATCAAGCTTCTCAAATTGATTTCCGCTTACTTATTGTAATAAGTTAAGCAGGATAAACACTAATGTTATAAAAATACTACTATAGAATAAGGCTTAAAGAGAGAAAAAAACCTTCGTATAATAATAAATTATATACCCTGAATGAATTTATTTTTTATCTTTTTTTATATATCTCTGTTTTCATATTTCAGTTTGAATATAACTAGTGAGATCCTATTTTCTATTACCCATTTTTATCTGCTGGTTTTTAAGAGACAATCAAAAAAAAAGATGAATGTCATTTATTGTTTAACATTAAGTTCTTTGGTTCATATATTTCAGTCTCTTTGTTATAGCTATCAACTACCAAGGTATTGTTTTATCCTAACCAATACATGCTTTGTTAAGTCTAAATTTTAATTCAAGTTTTCTTCTACATTTTACTTATTATTTTGGATTCACTTTAGCAATTGTGATGATTAGTCCATGATGTTTGACAGTGAGTTGCATGTTCTCTGTAATTTAATGAGATTTGCATATGTATCCTAGGAGCCGTAAAACCATTTTATTATTCAATAGGAAAAATTTGGCCTTTGGGAGTCATCTTATTAGCATGCAAGAACAATGCATCTAACAAAAGCATGTGTTAAAAAAATAGTGTTCCCAGTAATGCACTGGAAATTCTTCCACCAATAAATATGCACTTTTTTGAAGGAAAATCAGCAGTTTGAAATGCTTCATGGCACTTCAAAAATTTAAAGAATAATCATGGAGGAGTAGATTAATGTTTACACAATTCTATCTCAAAAAATATTTGTCCTACTTCAGAATCTTATCACAAAAAGTATACTAGTTTGTATGACTATCCGATAGAAAAAAATGTTACTAGTATGCTTTAAATTCTAACATACTTCAGAAAGAGCCAGGAAACAATGCTTTCAATTATTCTTTTATTTTTTTAACTTAATTAATAATGGAATAACAGAATGTATAGGGAAAATTTTCACAATTTTACAACTTATTACACGGTTGCTGTAGATGTCACTAAGATGGCAGAATAGGAAACAATAAACTCTTCTGCCCCCTCATGGACACTGATTCAATAACATTACACTGATTCCCTTTGTGACAGATCTAGAAATTACATAAGAGGTACCTGCACCCTTAGTGAGTGCAACAGCAAAACTGGTAGGAAAGAGGAAACATCCTTTTACCAAAATCTCCACCCTTGGTACAACATCAGGTATAGCTTCCCCAGTTACCAGCCTCTTCCTTGGGAATGGAGTTCAATGTATATCTAGCATTCTAGGTTTTCTGGGTGCTATCCAAGGGACTAGCTTCTATCTTATCTATTTCAGAGCTGATGAGACCTGGTATATACTACTTCTCTGGGAACTACAGAAAATAAAGTGGTGTCTAGAACTAACTTGAGGGCAATCGTCACAGCTCCACTCCCTGGTTCAAGGCAGAACAAATGTGAAAAAAATAAAAGTCCTGCTTCCTTCTGAGGAGCAACAGTTAGCTGCACATCTAGCATCTCAACTTCTCTGGATGCCTGAATATCTGGCTTCTATCTCACCTGCCTTAGAGAGTTCATGGAGTTTGGCATATGCTGGCCCTTCAAACCATACAGAGAACAAAGTAGTAGTTTGAACTAGTAAGGGGACATTCATTGCAGGAACTCCAGGTGCACTGAAGAATAAGCAGTTTATATGTCACGGTCCCAAGGTTCTCCCTGAGGAAAAGGTTGCACAATTTGCCCAGTGTTCTAACTTCTTTGAGAGCTACCAAGGGGTTGGCTTCTGCCCTGCTTTTCTGAAAGTGCTTGAATGGAATTTGGAATACTTTAGATGCCCGGGGGCCACTAAGAAGAAAGACAGAAGTTTTGGTTAGCATGAAGTTTTTAGAGGGTCATACATGCTCAAATCAGGTAGAATGATGAAGATCTATATAAGGTCAGTCCAGGAAGATAGAGAGGGGATGCTTTTTCTAATGTGTAGATACAAACACAGAGTCAAGGAAATGAAGAAACAAAGAAACAAAGAAACATGATCCAAACAAAGGAACAAGAAAAAACTCCAGAAACCATACCTAATGAAATGGAGATTTATGAATTACCTCAGAGAATGTTCAAAATAACTGTCATAAAAATGTTTCATGAGGTCAGGAAAGGCAATGTATGAACAAAGAGAATTTTAACAAAGAGGCAGAATCAAACAGAAGTATTGGAGCTAAAAAATAAGATAACTAATTTGAAAAATTCAGTTGAAGTTTCAATATTAATTAGAGTAAGAAAAAGAGAGAATCAACAAACTTGAAGACAAATTATTTGAAATTATTTAGCTGGAAGAGGAAAAGTAAAGGTATTTAAAAGAGTGAAGAAAGCCTAAGAGAATTGTTAGACACCATCAAGCAAATCGATCTATGCATCATGAAAATCTCAGAAGGAGCGGAGAATCCCAGAAAGAACCAGACGCTTACAAAAAAATAATAAATTGAAAATCTCCCAAAAGTAAGAAAGGAAATGGACAACCAAATTCAGGAAGTTCAAGGGATTCAAAGATAAAGCCAAGCAAATGTATACCAAGTTACATTATAACTAAATTGTCAAAAGTCAAAGATAAAGAAACAATTTTGAAAACAGCAAGATACATGTGAATTATCATATACAAGGAAACTCCTAAAAAAGAGTATTGCCAGATTTTCCAGCAGAGACCTTGCAGGTAAGGAAGGAGTGACACAATATACTTAAAGTGCTGAATAAACAAAAAACAAATGAAACAAACAAACAAAAAACAAACACCTGCCAACTAAGAATATTAGACCCAGCAAATTTTCCCTCAAAAATGAAGGAGCTATGAAGATTATACAAGAACATCTAAAATTAAGGGATTCTTTACCTTTACCTGCCTTAAAAATGCTAAAGGGAATTTTCCAGTTGATAACACAGACTCATCGGTAAAGGTATATATATTAACAAATACAGAATACTATATTACTCTATATTAACAGCAGTAGTTAACCAAATTTTAATTATAGTATAAAATTTAAAAGATAAAATATTAAAAACAGCGATAACTAAAATATGTTAATGTAACATAATGATGTAAAATGAGATATCAATAACAAAAATGTAGAGTCTGTGTGCGATTGAAGTTAAGGTATTATCAGTTAAAATAGGGGGTTATAACTATAAGATATTTTAGGTAAGCCCCATGGCAACCACAAAGAAAATACTCATGTAAGTTATATAAAAGAAAAAGAGAGAAAATAAATCAATGCAATTCAATATAAGAAGAAGAAGGAGGAAGAAGAGGAAGAGGAGGAGGAGAAAGAGGAGAAAGAAAAGTCAGACAAAGAGAAAGAAAGCAAGAAAGCAAGAAAAGAGACTTAAATATTAGAAGACAAAAATCAATAAGTAAAAAGCAATAATAAATTATTTTCTATAAATAATTACTTTAAATCTAAACGGATTCAACTTCTCAATCAAAAGGAATAGAGTGGCTTAATAGATTAAAGTGAAACATAACCAAATAAGATCTATTTATATGCTAATTCCAAGAGATTCCTTTTAGTTTTAAGGACAAAGGGATATAAAAAGATAGCCCACGGAACTGTTACCCAGTGTAATGTATGGGTAGCTATACTTGTAACAGCCAAAATAAATTTTAAGTCAAAAACTGTTGCAAGAAAAAAAATAAGGACATTATGTAAAGACAAAAATGACCAGAAAGACATAAAAATTACAAATATATATGCAAACAACATCAGAGAACCTAAATATATAAAGAAAAAGTTGACAACTCTAAAGGGAGAAATAGATAGTGACATATAAAAGTAGGAGAATTCAATACCTACTTGCAATAATAGATAGAACACCAGACAGAAAATCAACAGAGAAAACAGCAAATTTGAACAACATTATTGACTAAATGACCTAACATATATAAATAGAACATTTAACCCAGCAGTAGAATATGATTTTTTTTCAAATGCACATAAATTATTCTCCAGGAAAGATCATACCAAGTATCTTCTCCAACCACAATGGAATAAAGCTAGAAATTCATAGCAGAAGGAAAACTCAAATTCACAACTATGTGAAGATTAAACAACCCACTTATGAATAACCAATGAGTCAAAGAAGAAATAAAATGATATATTAGAAAATAATTTGAAAAAATGAAACTGGAAACACAACATATGAAACCTATGGGATACATCAATACATCCAAAGCAGTACCAAAAGAGAAGTTTATAGTGATAAATACCTACCTTTAAAAAAAAGAAAGATCTCAAATAAGTAACTGAACTATATATCTCAAGTAACCAGAAAAAAAAGGAACAAAATTCAAAGTTAGTAGAAGGAGGCAAAAATAAAGATTAAATCAGATATAAAATAGATGACAGAACTAAAATACGTATTTTTAAAAGATAAAAATTAACACATCTTAAGCTAGACTCAGATAAAAGAGAAAAAAATATTAGAAGTAAAAGAGGAGGCATTACAATTGATATAGAAACTACTATGGATAATGTACACAAACTAAATGAATAACTTAGAAGAAATAAATAAGTTCCTGGAAACATAAAACTATCGAGACTGAATAATGAAAAAAACATTCTGAATAGAGATATAACTAATGTGAAGATAGAAATAGTAATCAAAAACCTCTTATAAAAAATCTAGAATATGATGGCTTTTAAAAAATTTTTTGAATAATTCTACATAAAAGTTAAAAAATAATAACAATTCTTCTCAAAATTTGAAAATGTTGAAGAGAAAGGAATTCTTCCAAATTCATTTTATGAAGATAGCATCCCTCTGATACCAAAGCTAGACAAAGATACCATGAGGAAAGAAAACGACAGGCCAATATTCCTGATGGACACAGATGCAAATATTCTCAGCAAAATACTAGTAAACTAAATCTAACAGCATGTTAAAATGATCATGCGTCATTACAGAACGGGATTTATTCCTGGGAGATGATGATAATTGAACATATGAAAATCAATTAATATGGTACACCTTATAAACAGAATGAGTGATATAATCTTTACAATGGACTCAGTAAAAGCATTTGATAAAACTCAGCACCTTCTATAATAGAAGTTCACAACAAACTATAAATAGAGGAAATTTATTTCAATATAATAAAGGCAACATATGAAAATTCCACAGCTAATGTCATATTTCATGGTAAAGAACTGAAAGAATTTCCACTAAGGTAAGAAACAAGGAAGGATGCCCACTCTTGCTACTTTATTTGATATAGTATTGGAAATACTAGCTAAAGCAATTAGGCAAGAAAAAGAAATAAAAGGAATCCAAATTAGAAAGGAAGCGGTAAATGAAATTTACTTACAGATGACATAATCTTATACATAGAAAACCCTAAAGATTACATAAAAAATATGTTAGAATTAAACAAACTTGGCAAAGTTGTGGGATACAAAATCAACAACAAAAAATCAGTTTTATCTATATACAAATAAGAAACTAATTGAAAAGGAAATTTGGAAAACAATCCCACTTACAATAGTATCCAAAAGAACAAAATATCTATAAATAAATCTAACCTAGGAATTAAAGGACTCATACAATAAAACCTATAAGGCCTGATGAAATAAGTTAAGGAAGACACAAATAAATGGAAAGATACTCCATATTCATGGACTGAAAGATATGATATTGTTAAAATGTCCATGCTATTCAGGAAATTCTATAGATTCAATGAATCTCTATAAAATCCCAATAGTATTTTTTTTTTTTTTTACAGAAATAAATTCATGTGAAACCACAAGGGAGCACAAAAGCCAAAATAATCTTGAAAAAAAAAAAGAACTAATTTCAAACTATATCACAAAGCTACAGTATTTGAAACAGTGTGGTACTAGTATAAAGACACACACATCATTGGTACGGAATGGAAAGTAAAGAAATCAGCCTATGTGTTTATAGTTAACTGGTCTTTAATAAGGGTGCTGAAAACACACAATGGAGAAAGGATAATCTTTTTCACAAATGTTGGTTAAATGGATAGCCACATGCAAAAGAATGAAATTGGACCCTTATCTTTCTCCATACACAAAAATCAACTCAAGACTAAAGGCTTAAATGTAGGACCTGAAACTATAACTCTAAGGAAAAGCTTCATGACATTGTACTTGGCAATGATTTCTTTGACATTACACCACGAGTACAGGCAACAAAAACAAAAACAGATAAGTGGGACTACATCAAACTAAAATTTTCAGCACAGCAAATTCAGTAAACAATCAAAAAACAATTAGTAGAGTGAAAAAGCAGCCTATGAAATGGGATAAAATATTTGTAAACAATATATTTGATAAGGTATTGATTTACAAAATATATAATGAACTACTACAATTCAATAGCCCTACCCCCCAAAGAAAAGAAGAAAAAAAAAAAAAGAAATAAAATAGGAAAAGAAAAACCAAAAACCAAATAATCATATTAAAAAATGGGCTAAGGATTTGAATAGATATTTCATCAGAGAAGACATATAAATGTACAATGAGTATATGAAAAGATGCTCAACGTCATTAATCATTAGAGAAATGCAAATTACAACCACAGTGAGACAACTCCTCATATCGCTGGGATGGCAATCATTGAAAATAAAAAAATACAAACAAAAAAAAGACAGCAATTGTGAAGAAACTGCAAACCTTGTTACACTGTTGGTAAGAATGAAAAATGGTGCAGCCCTTGGGTATCTACCCAAAATATTTAAAAACATCTCGATGTTCATTACAGCTTTATTTACTCACGGTGGACAAGACATTGAAACAACTGAAGTGCCCTTCCGTAGATGATTGGATAAAGAAGATGTGGTATGTATATACAATGAAATATTACTCAATCATAAGAAAAGATGACATACTACCATTTATGACAACATAGATGTATTTTGAGATTATCATGCTAAGCAAAATAAGTCAGGTAGAAAAAGCTGAGAACAAAATGATTTCACTCATATGTGGAATATAAAACTGAAAGCAATGAACAAAGAAGACAAACAAACAAAAACTCATAGACACAGACAACAGTTTAACAGTTACCAGAGGCAAAGAGAGGAGTGGGGAGATAGATAAGAGTAAAGGGGATCAAATATTTAGTGACAGAAGGAAATTTAACTTTGGATAGTGAACACACAATGCAATATACATATGATATATTGAATTGTACACTTGAAATCTGTATAATTTTATTAATGAATGTCACCCCAATAAATTTAATACAAGAAATGTTGCATTCATTATAGAAACCAGTATGGAGGTTCCTGAAAAATTTGAAACTACTATATGATCTAGCAATCTCACTTCTGGATATTTATCTAGAATAACTGAAATCAGTATCTCAAAGACACATTAGCTCTCCCCTGTTCATGCAGTATCATTCACAATAGCCAGATGTGGAAACAATCTAATGTTCATTGACAGATAAATTAATAAAGAAATATGTTATATATGTACAATGGAATACTTTTCAGCCTTAAAAAGGAAGGAAATCCTGCAATATGTGACAATATGAATAATCCTGAGGAACATTATTCCATTGAAATAAGCCAGCTAAAGAAAGACAAAAACTTCATGATTCCACTTATATGAGATATCTAAAGTAGTTAGACTCATGAAAAACAAAGAACAGAATTATGGTTGTCAAGGGCTTGGGAAAGGGGAAATGAGGAGTTGCTATGAATGGGTACAAAATTTCAGTTATGCAAAATAAATTAGTTCTGGAGATCCGATGTACAACATTGTGCCTATAAATAATACTGTATTATACATTTAAATTCTGTTAATAAGGTAGAGCTCATGTTAAATGTTATTACCACAATAAAATTTTAAAAATGTTATTGGATATGTAAAAAAATAATAATATATAACCCTCGGAGTCTTTCTGTCAACATAAAGCATTTTCTTTTACTGGCAGTACTTTCTTTAAGGTTTCTTTTTTTTTTTTTCCCTAAAAATCACCTCTAATGGTGTATAGACTGCAATTAATTTACTCTTTTGGAATATAAATGTACTTTGAAATATTATAAAATATGTAAAACTAAACATCAATTAAACACCGAATTTAAGAAAAATAATTACATAGATATTTTATTAACTGATAAAATGTACAAATGTTTTATACCAAATCAATGGTACTATATTTGCTGTTAATATTATAACATTTATGTCATTGAAATCTACAAAATTTACACTGGCTTGAATTAAATGTTCTTAAAGTCTATTTATTAATTTTTTAACTCAATGAGTACTTATTTGCTATCTTTTATGAGCCAAACTTTGCTGTAGCTTTCTCTCAATCTCTAATTTTGATCTATTCAAAATATTTTGTCTCTAAAACATCACATATACATATCCTATTTTACATTCCCACTTACAGAGGCAGAGTTTAAACCTGACTGCACATTGAAGATGATGGAAAACATTCTAGGCAATGTGGAAAATATTTATGTATGTAGACTAATATATGAGCATATGAGCTCTCTTATGTGAGAGTTATTTATCAATAATCTTTAAATTAAATCTTAATTACATCTTTAAAAGAGAAGACCAATTAGATTTTCACTAAATGATTGAATACAATTTTAATTTTTATCATGTAGTCAAAAATTAAAATAAATAGCAATCAGATTCTTATACAACTTGATTTTAGCCTCTCAAGTGTGAAGGTAGTATATTTTATAGGTCAGTGATATGATTACCAAAGTAATTGTAACACACGAAGTAGAGAAATTTTGAAATGATGTTAGAATGAAGAATGATGGGTACAGTAAGTATATTTGCGGATTATGTGAATGAGTTATATAAAGCAATACATTTTGGATTGTTTTCATGAGTTGTTTATTAGGCTAAATGTGTGCTTATGAAAGTAAATATAACCAATGTGAAACCTTTTTAAGTGGAGACCACATCGCCAACATAATTTTCTTAAATAAACTTTGTAATTTGTGAAAATATGGTCTAGACACATGTCATAACTTTAAATAATGATTAAGTAAAATAAAAAGATAAGCAATGATATGGTGACATATCATTGTCTGTATGTGAAAAACATTACAAATAAATACTTGGGACACTCAATTCATCTACATTTTTCATTTGTGCATTTTTAACGCATTGATAATCTGTGATAACTATATTGATGATTTGTGTTTATTTAATTGGAGTAAAAAATTACTTAGAATCCCGTAATTTGAAAACCTTAATTTTTAACAACTTTCTCCTATTTGATCTTGAAAATATGTTTTTGGCAGTGTAATTCTTTTCTCCATAATATGTTTTGAATGACATTTTTACCTCTAATTAGTAATGTCACAAATGCTTCTTTATTTACTGTAATCCTATGACACCATTCATATTCATTCATGTGGGTATCAAGTTTTTGTTTCCTTCCAAATACAATAAATAAATAATTTTCTTTTATAGCTAATAGCTTTTAACTAAAGTCAGTGAAATTTTGTACAGAGAGCTTCACAAGAGGAGTATCTTACACCTTCGAGAGCAGTCATTTAACTTTGTGGACCACAGACCTTGTCTATAGTCTTTTCTTGTTTCAAATACATTTTTATGTTAATTTTGCTTTACAAACACAGGAAGAAAACTATAATGTAATTGCCTTCTCTAATAATTAAGTGGAAACTTTGTGATTTTAATGTCATGTTATCATTACGATGTTCACATGTAAGAAAGTCTTGATATCAAATAGAATATTACCAAAATGGAAATCAGAGACCATTAGGTTTGAATTGATTCTGTTTTGAACTATATATTCTTTATAAGATAACATTGTTGCACTTTCATTAGGGTTCCAATAAATTCAATATTATATATATTATATTTAAATTTTTTTAAGTATTTGACAGATTAACTTTTTTGGCATATTAACTTTTAAACTAATCCTTTTATAACAAATTTTTAGAATAACACATGATTGTTTTCTGTATATTATTAATGTATTGTAAATTTGTAAATACATTCTCTAAAGATTGACAAATATGACTTATTAAATTCTTAATTGTGGCAAAAACATAATATAAACATTTTGACATAGCACAAAAATGAAACAAGAAAATATCTTTCATAATTACAAATGTCAATACATTAAGTTATTATACTGAATGACTCTTTAGTACTATAGATAACTTGATTCATCATTCTCTAACACCTGGAGTCAGGTCATGGTATAGTAAGGTGATCCAAAAGTTTATAAAGAAACTAGTTAGAACCAACACCTCAATGTCAGTATTATAGTAGTAAAAATAAGTTGTTTTTAAATGAGAACCTGAGCATTTTAAAATAGCTATATATTATATGGTAAAGTTATCTTAGGAAACCAAGCCAAAAATACAGGTAAAAGAAAAGTGTGATCTAAACAATTATTTGTAGCCTATTTGAAGACACGATGCATTAACATATTAGATGCTTTTATTAAATTCAGTAATAGTAATTTCAAAGAACTAGTGCTTTCTTGTATTCATTTAACATGGTAAGAGGAATCATCCGATAGATTCAAACTTTAAATTACCGCAAAATTCTACTCAGTCGTGCAACCAAAATGATTCACCAGATTTTTTCAGGGTTTGTTTGAAATAGTTTTCAATACTCTTTCTCCTCAATGTACTCTGAAATATCTTACTTATGAATTAGATCCCAAGTGACTAAACACATAAAAATACATACGCAGATACTTAATAATAATTGTGGACTCTGGGAATGTATGCATTTTAAGTAAAGAAATATGCATTTTGTTTTAATGAAATAAATAGCTACCATTTAATGATAACTTGATCATGGGCCAGACTCTATACTATACTGAAACATCACATTATTAAATCATCAAAACAAATCTTAAGTGAAAAATGAGCTTTAATGAGGTTTAGAAATGTTTTCAGTCACACAACTGTTAAGTGTCTGAATGTCAGGGGCTATTTGATCTTTATCATGTTAGAAATGGTGCAAAGAAGCTCATTTCATATTTGCTTGAAGTATAATGTTAAGAGGCATCTTTACGAAATTGCAAAATATCATCTTTTAGGTCTAATAAAAGAAGTTTATGCTATTTCAGCCTGATAGATTGTCTCTCCTGAATGAATTAAATAACTTGCTTTTCACTCATTGGACTTTAAATCATAAATCTTGTGTTTCAGAGCCATGTTTGCAAGATATTTTTTCATTGGTAAATTCGAACTTGTCATTTTGGGAGAATGTGTTTGAAAACATTATTTATTCTCTATCATTGTTGGTTTAAATATTTATGCACCATTGCCTTTCTAACAAATTCTGTTTCACTGAATTAGGAGACACTCAGGTTTCAGTGAAATTAATTCAGAATGTCCTCCAAATTATACCAGGGTAGAGTCTAGCTGCCCAGAATGGGAAATCTACTATGAAACTCAGAGCTGTTATTTAGGTCAGCTTGATCTATCAGAAATTCCAACTTTTGTGTCTTGTAACTAATTAGGAAGGATACTTGTGCCACCATGCATGCCATATTAACTTTTAAACTAATCCTTTTTGACAATTTTGGGAATGATACATAACAGAACGACACAGGCAATTCTGATGTCTTTTTCTTCCTTATGTCACACTCTCTGGTGTTTAAATAAATTATAGTAAATTCTTCTAAAACTCTGATATACCCTATGGCCATCTCTGAATGAGTACATTTCTGAATTAAGTGGTAATGGGTTGAATTTTATCCTGCAAATTCGGACCTGCATGGGACGTCAGAATGCGACTTTATTTGTAAATAGGGTTTTTGCAAATGTGTTTAAGTTAAAATGAGGTCATACTAGGTTAGGGTGGGACTTAAATTCAATGACTGATGTTCTTATAAGAAAAGTAGAGATGTAACTATCATAAAAATTATTCATATCACATTCTACTAATAGGGTTATATAATGGGGCAGTCAAATCACAAGCAGAAAGTGTTTAATGAACATGAGATGAGAATATAGGTGCTACAGATATTAATCAAATATTTTATTGAATGAAACTATTATGGGCAGCCACATTCATTCCAGAAGAGAAAGAGCTTTGTGAGTGACAAAAAAACATTGAGACTGTTTTGAAGGTCCCTTTCTGTGGACAATGATAGAACAGGAGATATCAACTTTTAAACTTTTGTTAAAGTGTTTCTTTTATTCTATGCTTATGTATCTGACCAAATCTACATTCTAACAGACATGCTTTTTGGAAATATTAATACATTTAGCAAGTAAAATTCCATTTTTAGGGGTCCAGAAATATTTTAAGTAACCTTATAGGTCTTCATGTTGGTCCATCATGCTGATTCTAACATTTAGTATAATAAGGGAAACATTATTCTCCTGTTACTATGTTTTTGAGGGTGCCTCATAATATTATTAAAAGATTAAGAATATAGCTACCTTATAGAACTGAATAAATAAAATGATTGAAACTATACAGAATCAAGAATTAGGTAATCTTAATTTCTGGATAAAACTAGCTCTAGGACCCCTATGTTTTTAAATAACAATAACTATAATAGTCTTATTTCTATTTTTTTCAAAGGTCTTGTTTACTTCTTCTTTTCAGCTAAAGTTTAATGAGAAGTTCAGTTACTGAACTCACTAATGTTATGAAACCTTTAAAGCTGACTACTTTTGCAAATTTGCCATGATAATATAATTATAGTGAATTTGGGCTAGTGTACTTCATACTCTCACATTCAGAGAAAAAGAAAAGACTTTTGAGACAGGAAAATAATGACCTATTACTTACAAACACAGTGATGTGCAGCTTTTATTTCTGCCATCAGAGAAGCCTACAACTTCCTGCTAAATGGCTTTGTGTTCAATACACATTTGCTGGGGTGAGCTGTGCTATAATTAGAGCTATCACTAAATCATTATCACATTAGACCACTTTCTAGTGCCCAATCCAAAACCTGTAGGGCAATTCCATCTCTCCTCTCCTGGTGAAGAGCCACCATAATTCCCTGCAAGTCAGTGCTGCTCAGCCTCCTACTTGAACACAAGCTGAAAAGTGCTCTCTGATAGAGGGAAAATTGGGTACTTGAATGTGGGGATGCTTCCTGATCAGGAAAGGAAAAAAAAAAAAAAGGACTTGAAGCAGCCAGAAGTCAGAATGCAGTTGCCAGTGTTGCTAAAATGAGGGGCACAGAGTTTGATAAACATAAATGTAGTGTAAGGTATTTAAGGTGTCACACTTTTGTGGAAATAAAATCATATGAAAATGAGGGAAAAAAAGATATCCTGAAATCCAGTATCACCAACTAAACTGCTTGGAGAACTTTCTTGTTAGTCAGTTAGAATGATGTGTATATGAAGAAATATGGGAGAAAAGGAGTTTGATTTTAAATAATTTTTTGGAATAAAGTGTGAGAATTAAAGATTTGAGTATTTTAGAATGAGAAGTGTTCAATATCTGATGATTGAAAGCTAAAAACAATTAGAAAGAATTAGGTGTCAGGGCAGAGTTTCACCTCAATAGAAAGAAAACTCCAGTACTAGATAGGCTGGGTTTACTTTTGCAGTGCCTTCACATTTACTACATTCATATTCCACAATTAGAATGTACTTTTCTCAATTCATCTGTAATACGGAATACTCCACTTTACTCAAAACTCCTATCTTAAAATCAACTCCCCTCTTCAAAGTACCAGGAATCAGAATACAGTTGCCAGAGTAATTAAAGTAAGGTGCCTAGGGTTTGATAAATATAAACATAGTATGAGTCATTTAAGGTGTCATAATATTGTGGAAATCAGATTATGTGGAATGAGAAAAAAGATGTCTTGAAATCCAGTATCATCAACTAATAGTTCCTGTGATTCTGTTTTCCTACATGTAAATTAAAGATACTAATACTAACCCTTTCTGTTTCACAGAAGTGTTATAAGGTACAAATGATCAAACTAAAGGCATTTTATAGTTCAAAATTAGTATATAAAGGTGAGGTATTGTCCTGATGAGAAAGACAGTAAAATTATGTCTACTACTAAGACCAATTTTTAAAAACTGATATAAAACTTAAAGGTATTGGCTTAACATAGAATATGTTTTAAACATACACATTTAGTTAAACAATATAACCTTCACAGTGTAGAGCTCACCTCTGTGTTAAGTACTGCTGACATTTTCAGTATTTCACCCTAGGAAACAGCAGCATCCTTGCTGAATGGTCGCTATCCTTTATGTACAGATGTTGACTCATCTGGAGTAAATGCACTATGAGAAGGAGAATTGGGAGTTTAATTTACTAAGCAGGGAGGCAAATTATGTAATTAGCTGATAAGCAGTTAAGCAGAAAAGTAACAAGTAATCTTGCAGGGAACACATTGGAGTCGTGTAAGACTTATAAGTATTTCGGTGACACAGTTTTAAGTTAAGAAATCTATGCTGTGTGTAGACTTACTGAACCATATTCCACAAGAAATGAAGAACACTAGAACTTAAAGTTTTCCATTATTTACTTGAGATTTTATCTTTATTTTTTACAATCCATTTTTTTTTCTTTTAATGAAAGTTTATTTTTTTTTCCACATGGACATTTTTTGAGGGAAAAACAATTTTTCTTTCACCAGTCATTATAAAAACTAAGAGCACCTCTTCATATGCCAGAATTTACAGAGAAGATCCACTTAGGAGAGCTGTAGAATACATGGGGTAGAAATTAGCAAAACTTTGGAGATACCACTCAGAGAAGAATGTGGCCCCAGCCCTGGTTATGCATAAAATGGCTCATGTTCGGAAAGCAATTGATAAACCCCAGTGTTTTGAATCATTATATTTAGTATTTTCACAGGCCAGAAGTTTGTTAATGTTCAAGTAGGTGCAGAAAATTATTGTGCCAATAGATTATGTACAGTGAAATACTATTGCAAAATTATCTTTTAAAAAATTAAAGTGCTTACTTTTAGAAATGTCCAGCATTTCAATATTCTGACTATATTTAAATTTATTTTGATTATACTTGAAAAACTGTGGATGAGTCTTCAGATATTTCCTTTTAAATTAAGCATAGTTTTGTTTTGTTTTGTTTTTTTAATATCATTGACCTGAAATGTTACATCATTAATGACTATTTACAATGTGATTGAAGGTAGTTAGACATCGAAAAGGGGAATTTGCTGTAACTCAGACCTCACATCAGTGGTTCCTGGGGAATCGTCGAAGCTCTGCAAGGACTTCAAGGGAGACTCCTGAACTCATTCTGATGAGTTATTTTTATTTAGCCCTACTGTACTCCCAGAGATCAGAAAATGATGAGAAATGCAATTGCTTTGGAGCTCAGTGTCACAGAATTCTGACCTGGAAAGCTAAGGGCTCAAGTTCTAGTGAATGTCTATGTGTCTATGTGTTCTATTAGCATTATTTAGGACGATGGATATTTTCTAAATGGATGACAATAAGTTAGTTCAGGAAACTCGTAATAGCAATTAATTTTGATTTTATACAGCACATGTTTTCTCAGTGCCAAATAAACCTGTTCAATTTACTCCATGTCTTAATGTATCCTATCTATTATTTACATGTGAGCACATGCACCACTGAGAAAAGAAATAGCAAGGGCATGGCAGGGGTATATCAAGACATCTGGTGAGGTGATTGCTTACAAAATCAAAATTCTTGGCTGCAATTCAAGATTGAAAATAATTTAGAAGCAAGTTCTTCCTCTGTCTTCATTGCCTTGTATTTAAGATTTTATACTGTAAGCTCTCTGGTTATCAGTGTAGGTACAGTATATTTTCTGATCAGATGCATAAGAACATGGGGAAATAAAATTTATTTTCTTATTTTAAATATTTTTATTGTGAATAGCATGCACAACTCACCAAATACTTGGTAGTATTTATACATAAAGTAAATTCTTCATAAATTTAGGAACGCATTCAATTTTAAACCCTGCTGCAAAAAGTTTTACAAGATTTTGCCTTCTTGAACAGTATTTATAACATGAGTGTGTAAGGCAGTTAGTTAGACATGAGCGACGAAGGCCAAACACAGACACCTTTCTTAGAACCTCCTGGAAACACATTTACTTGTCAAAAATTATCATTATGAGGAAGTAAAAACTACAAAACTAACCACTGGTTTAGTCTGGCCATAAGTGCATGTACAGTTAGTATATATACTGACCATTCTTGACTGGAGCCTCATTAAACCTGCGTTATAATGTCATAGGCCCGGAAGTTCATACATCTATTACAGAGACTGAAAGTTGGATCGATTAAAGATAACCAGAACAAAAAAAAGAAAGAAGGGAAACTACAAGACCTTCTAAAACCCACCAGTAAGAGATTTTGACCCAGATAAATTCTGTCATTAGAATAAAACCTCCTATAATTTAATCTTCCCTTTAGAATAGTGCTTCTTTGGATTGTGAATCATCAAAGTAGGCAATTCTGATAACAATATTTAGAGGAAAAATTGTACATTTTTCATTAATTCTAGTGTCACCATATTCTCTAGATGGTTATTTTTCCCACAAAGCATTAGATTCTATAACAAGTTTTCAGGAGACTTTGCTGGCATGCTTTAATTCTCTAGTGTAAAGAGCATAAACATATATTTTTAATTTATGGATGTCAAACTGTTTTTTTACTAGAAGAGTGAAGACTGCACCTTATTTTTTAATTTGTTTTGAGTTAACCAGAAAAAACTTAATTCAATCAGGAGATTTGAATATTACATCATCTTTGAGCAAAGTTTTATTAGTTTACCCAGAATGGGAATGCATTGCAATATATCATAATTTAGTCTAGTCTTTCTAACAGCATGACAATTCTTTAATATATGGTATTTTGACTATTCTAAGTTATAAAATTACATTTGGTTTGTGGGGGTTTGTGATTAGTTACTTTACTGAAAATTCATCATGCAAACATTTTTGAGCTTTGATAACTAATCCAACAAAGGCTAGTCTTGACTGTGACATGTAAATTTGTAAAACATATTTCAATATGATATAGGTTATAAAAAGTCTTTTTTTTTTTTTTTTCCACCAAAGTGCCAATGGCAGCTTTGAATCCAGCAAAAGTGAATCAGTTTAACACTGCTAAGGCATTTCATGTACTGTGCTGTGACATTTTATCTCTCCAAATGGAAGGAGCTTCAGTGCTTATTTTGTCTGGCAGGAGTTACTTCAGAAAGCCTCTACTGGTGAAACTGACGAAGACTTATAATGTCAATTGTATTTCCATAGAAATTCTGAGCATGGATAAGGGACACTAATATACATACCTTTCTTTGTAAAGCAGTGGTCATTCTATTTCTTGTCAAAATTTAATTTTGATCATTCTATCTTAACTCTTCATAAGAATAAAGATTAAATATTAAATAAAGATTCAATATTGTTTTTTATTTGTTGTGTTGCTGAATTAAAAATACTTTAGATTTTACATCATAAAACATTTAAATATTTTATTTGAAAGATACCTATATTGATGATTTTTAGTTTCTGATTTCTTACCTAAGGAGCTTGAAAGTTGCCATTTCATCCTAACAACTAAAAAGATGAATAGACTGGAAACTCAGCAACTCTTCTAGGATTAGGGAGATGAGGACACAGGCCAAATAACAGCCCTCGACATCAGGAAGGAAGTCAGGCAAATACAGAGATTCATGGCTTACCAGAGTAAAAACTCTCTAGCAGAAATCTCTTTGGAAATCTGAACTATAATTGATGAATTACTGGAGGCTAAGTGTGAGCAATACTGAAAGTTAAGAACTCCATGGATATCCAGTGATGGAGTGAGATTTACATCCAAATGTTAGACCAGGTTCTTGTGTAAATATCTAAGCAAAATCTCATCATGCTCTGGCAGAGGATAGGAAAAAAGGTCATTCTGAAATACATCAGAGTACTTTGTTCTTTTTAACAAGATCTTTCTTCAAGGGAAGTTAGTTAACCAGAGCCTAAACTTCTGGGTTATAGTAGAATATCTGACCTGGGAAAATGGAAATATCCCACTCCAGCCAACTCTAGCCACCCTCTCACAACTAATGGGGTAATAAAAAGTGAGAAATCCTTGCAAAATTCACAGTCCAGAAACATAGGCTCCCTAAAAGACTGAAACCTAATTATGGGACTCTAGAATGTTCCTCTCCCTCCACACTTTACCACCACATTACAAAGTCCAATTTAAGCAATTTCTTTCACCATGTACATCATGCCCAGCTATCAAGAAAAAATTACATGGCATATCAAAAGTAAAACACATAAACAAACAAAAACTTATTTTATTAGGCAGAGCAAACATCAGAAGAAGATGTGGCAAGGATATTTGAATTGTCAAACCAGTAGTTAAAACAGCTATGATTAATAGACTAAGGATTGTAATGGATAAAGCACACAGCATACAAAACAATGGGCTGTGTAAGAATAAAACGGAAATTTTAAGAAAAAAAACAGAAAGAAATGTTAAGAGTTAAAAAAAAAGAAAACATTGTAACAGAAATGAAAAATATCTTTGATGGACTTAGTAGACTGGATGCAACTACAGAAAGAATCTCTGAGCTTGAGAATATCTCAGCAAAAATCTCCAAAACTGAAAAATAAATTGAATAACAACAACAAAACAGTAGCAACAACAATAGAAAAAAAAATGAAAAAGGTATCCAAAGACTATGGGGCAACTATAAAAAGAGCCACATATGTGAAATGGGATATCAGAAGAGTGATGAATAGAAACAAACAAACAAAAATTTTAATTTAAATAAGAACTGAGAATTTTTCTAAATTAATATCAGAAAAAATCTATAGATCCAGCTCAGAGAATAGAAAACTAAACCTAAGGATATCATTTTCAAATAATAGAAAATTAAAGATGGAGAAAAAACCTTGAAAGAAGCTATAGGGTAAAAACACCATACTTAAAGAAGAACAAAGATAAAAATTACATCTGACTTACCTCAGAAACCATACAAGCAAGAAGAGAGTAGAGTATATATTTAGAGTGTTGACAGAAAAAAATAATAAACCTTAAATTCTGTACTCTGGAATGTTATCCTTTAAAATGAAAAAGACATAAATACTTGAATAAAGGGAATTTTTTTCTAGTAAACATGATTTTCAAGAAGTATTAAAAGAAATACTTCAGAAAGAAGGACAATAATATAGGCCAGAAACTTCAGTCTACATAAAGTAAAGAAGAGCACTGAAGAAGGAATACATAAAAGAAAAGTAAAATCTTTTTATCTTTCTTGCATATGTTTATGTATAAGCATATAGAATTAAACACATTATTTTTATGCTTACAAATTTTATATATATGTGACATAAATGAAGTGCAAATAATAGGAGAGAAGAATTAAAATTATTTTGTTAAAAAGTTTTGACACTGCCCTTGTACAATATGTTAAGGGAGAAAAATTAAATCATAAAAATTTCAATTAAAACCTAAAAAGGCAGAAAAAATGGAAGACAAAAAATAAGAACAAAGAAAAAGAACAATGAATACAAAATGATAATATGGTAAATATTAACCTAAATATATCAAAAATCACTTTGAATGTCAGTGGTCTAAATACACCAAGTAAAAGAGAGATGTATAGTGGTTCAAAAAACAATATGCAGGGTCACATGGTAATTCTTAATTTTTTGAGATACCTCCATACTATTTTCCATGTGGCTATACCAGTTAACATTTCCACCATCGGTGTATGAGGGTTCTTTTTTCTCCACTTCCTCAACCCTTGACTTATTATTGAATTGTACAATTGAAACCTATATAATTTTATTAATGAATCTCACCCCAATAAATTTAATAAAAAATATATCTATAAGAAACCTACTTTAAGTAAAAAGACATGTAGATTAAAATTACATGGATAAATAAAAATGTATCATGCTAACACTAATCAAAAGAAAGTATGAATAACTGTATTATTTTCTAATTAAGCAGACTTCAACGCAAAGAAAATTATCAGGGATAAAGAATAATATTACATAATGGTCAAAGAGTCGATTACTCAAGTGTATATGCCTAATAACAGAGTATTAATCTATATGGGTTAGAAACTGATAGAAATTCAAGAGTAGATGAATCTATTATCATAGTTTAACACATTTCTATCAGAAAGGAACAGATCCAGCAGGTGGAAGATCAGTATGGACATAGTTAAACTCAATAACACTATCAACCCAGTGTATATAATGGAAATCTATAGACTACTTTATCTAACAAGTAAAATATACATTCTTCTCAACTTCACATGGAAAATTTACTAAGATAGACTACATAATGGGCCATAAAACACAACTTCACTAATTTAAAAAAAAATCATACAGTATTTCCTCTCAGACCACAATGGAATTAAATTAAAAATTAGTAATAGAAAGATAACTGTAAAAATACCAAAATATGTGGAGATTAAATACATATTTCTAAATAACATATTAGTCAAAGGATAAATATCAAGAGAAATTTTAAAGAGTTTGAACTAATTAAAAATGAAAAAAATGAATTATTAAATTTTGAGGGATTCATAAAAAACAGTGATTAGAGGGCATTTCATGGTATTGAATGTATATGTTAGAAAAAAAACAGAAGCTCTAAAATCAATAATCTTAGTTCCTAACTTAGAAAACTAGAAAAAGAAGATAAAATTATATCCAAAGTGAGTAGAAAAATAGAAATAATAGAGCAGAAATAAATGTAATTAAAAACAAGAAATAAGGAAGAAATTTAATAAAGCTAAAAGGTGGTTCTTTGAAAAGATCATTAAATTGATTTGTCTAGCTAGATTAACTATAAAAAAAAAGATAAGACACAAATTACTAATATCGAAAATGAATGAAGGGGTATCAATATTTCCCATGAACATAAAAAGAATAATGGAATACTTTGAACAACTCTATGCCTGGAAATTTAATAACCTGGAGGAAATAGATGAATTTCTTAAAAGATATAAGCTGCCAAAACTCAAACAAGAAGAAATAGGCAATCTGAATAGGTCTGTATCTATTAAATAAATTTAAACAATGGTTAATAACCTCTTTAAACAGAAAGCACCAGGCCCACATGTGTTTACTGGTGAATTATTGCAAATATTTAAGGAAGAAATGTTACTAATTCTTTTGAACAATCTCTTTTCAGAAAATAGAAGCAGAGAGAATACTCCCGTACTTATTCTATGAAGCCAGCTTTACTTTAATACCCAAACCAAAGTTATTACAAAAACTCCAAAAAAACTGCAGACCAATTTTTCTCATGATCATACTTGCAAAAATCCTCAACAATGTATTAGGAATTGAATCCAGCAATGTATAGAAGGAATTATATACCATGATCATGCATGATTTATCCCATATAAAGGCTAAACATTTGAAAATTAATCAAGGTAATCTATCATATCAACAGTCTAAAATAGAAAAAGTTACATGATCATATCAGGAGATGCAGAAAAAGCATTTGGAAAAATCCAACACCCATTCATGACAAAAACTCTTAAAAGTTAGGAATCAAAGAAAACTTTCTCTGCATGATGAAGACTATCTACCGAAACCTGTAACTAATATGGTAAATGATGAGCAACTTAAATTCTTCCCATTAAGATAATGTCTAAGGCAAGGATATCCTCTCTCACCATTCCTTGTCAACATCTCTTTCCGTGATTCTATCAAGTAATATTTTATATTAAAATTAATTAATTTTATTAAAATTATTTTGTACAATAACATAGTTTCCTCTTCATTACCAAAATGTGAGTATTTGTACTAAGAAAATGTTCATGTAAAATCAATAGACATGCTTTCTTAGCATTGCTTCAGTCCATTTATGCCAGTGATACTGTACAACCACAGTTAGGAAGGATGAGGGAATACTCAGCATTCCTATGAATCCTTGAAATCTGCAGGAGGATTACAAGTAGTTGTCTTCTAGTTATTTCTGACAGGAAGAGCAAAGAAATTGTGACATATGGTTTACATATTTCAAGGGTTTTTCCTCCCATAGTTTTCTTGAATGCAAGCCTATTTGCTCGTCCTTATTTTATATTACCTCACTTTACATCAAATAATTTATTTTAATCTAATATTTGATTGTTTTATATTTAAATCTATGTTTTACTTTATCTGTAAGACAAAATGATAATGAAGCAATCTCTTTGACTTTACTTCTAAACTATTTTAAAATTCTGAAACATTTGTTTATTCTGCACATATTTTATTTCAAAAATATTTTTAGGTAGTATTGGGATTGTGTGCAGATAGGAAGTTCCTTCTCATAAAATTAATAAATGTTGATAACTTAAAAATCAGGCAAGAAGAAAAAAACAGTCTGGGAATAGGAAAAAAATGTTCTAATTATGTTCTTAATCTGAAAACTGAAAATACCTTCATATTACTAATTAAATAAGCAATTTATGTATATAAAGTACAAAATGAGACACTCCAACAATACCAGTACTTGATATAAACACTTCTAGTTGTGTGATGAATTCACCTACTTTAATATGGATTAATTTGGAGTATTTATTATCAATTTTACATTCTTAAAAAGAGTACTAAACAAACATCATTTCTGCATAGTTTTTCAAACTTCTCTGATTACTTCCTTAAGATAAATTTGTGTAATATAAACATTTTTAAAGAATAATAAAGAGGTTTATAGTGTTTAAATATTGAGCACTTGGAAGGTTATACCCAATTATACTCCTATAATATATGTTAGAATGTTTCTGTTCACAACATCAAACCAGTATTATTTTAAAATGTTTTCTATATAAAATGATACATACAAAAATGTTTGCATGTTGGATTCATTTGGTTATTAGGAAGACAGAGTAATTTTGCTTTTACTTACTGGTCATTTTTTAAATTGGTAGTTATCTGTAAGAGTATTTAAAATATTAAGCATATTTTTCCATTTCCATCTTTATCAATGCTGTAAAAAATATATATCTTTTATTTTATGATTTATTTTTCCAGTTTTATTGCTATGTAATTAACATAATATTATATAAGTTTAAAGTATATAATGTGATGATTTCATACACATATATATTGTGAAATGCTTATTATAATAAGGTTAGCTAACACATCCTGTATTCTACATAATTACCATTTTATTATTATTGTTATGAAGAGAATATTAAAGCTCTGCTCTCATATCATCTTTCAAGTACACAATATAGTATTAGCTAAGTCATCATGATGTACATTATATATTCTGAATTTATTCATCTTATAACTGAAAGTTTATAACCTTTGACCAACATTTACTCATTTCTTTTTTACCCCATGAGCCCCTGGCAATACCATTCTACTTTTTGTTTCTATGAATTCAATGTTTTTAGATTCTGTATTTGAGGTCAGCAGTATTTGTCTTTCTGTGTCTTCCACTGAATTTCTTTAAGGTGATGTTTTGACTTCTTTCTCAAGCAATTGTAGATCTCCATTTCTTTAGGATTGGTTACTGGAATTTATTAGTTTCCTTTAGTGGTGTCATGTTTGCCTCATTCTTTGTGCTCTGTGAGCATTGTGTTGATGTGTGTGAGTTTGAAGGAGCAAACATCTTTTCAAGTCTTTCTGGAATGGTTTCAGCAGCAGGTAGAAATTTTTCATCAGGTCCTTGCACTGATAATTTTATTTCTAGGATCACAGTTGAGCAGATTAGAGCTGGGTCTACAGTGGGATTTGAAATTGGGAACATGTTACCAGGGACTTAAGTGAGTATGAATTACTGCTAGACCTTGAGTGGACAAGACCACTTTCAGGACTTGGTTAGTAGGGGGCAAGAGGTCTACTTTAGGGTCTACAGATGGTGGGCCTGTTACCATGTGTGCAGATGGTTATGACTCCTTCCTGGTCTCTGAGAGAGCATCTGACAGGTCACTTGTTGAGTCCTTGGATGAGCAGGATTGGCCCTGTACCATAGCTGAAGGGGCTAGAACAGAGCTATTAGTCTGCTTCAGACTAATAGTCTATAGAGTCTCCAGAAAGGAGTAAGGTTTGTATACTGAGGGCACTGACAGGTATGTCTTCTGATAGGTTCCTAGGTGAGCTGAATGGATTTGGAGCGAGGTCACAGAGCTGCTTTAGGATTTGCAGTTAAACCAAGGTTGGCAGGCATGCTCCCAGGGCACAAATGGACAAGTCTCTCTTTGGACCTTTGGGAAGGCAAGACAACTCCTGATTCAGGGCCTTAAAGGGCTGCAGTAGGATTAAAGCATTGTTTCATGGTACATAGTTGCACTGAGTTGGGCAGGCTGGATAGGTGTATCTCCTGGTGAGTTTCCTAGGCAGGCTACGCTGCTCCCTGATTGTGTATGTGAGAGGCTGGAGTCAAGTAACAGGGCTGTTTTAAGATCCACAATCAGATCAAGGTCAGATGACCTCCTTCAGGAGTATAAATGGTTATATCTCTTACCAGTTTCATAGATGGGCTGGTGTATTCTCAGCTTGTGCCTAAGAGGGGTTAGAGTTGAGTTACAAGTCTGTTTCAGGATTTGTAATCTGACTGAAGTCAGAAGGCCTACTTCAGTACACGATGGACATGTCTATCAGCAGGTTTCTAAATGGGTAGGAGTTGTCCTGGTCCTTGGATGAGAGGGATTAGAGTCACATTATAGGGCTACTTGAGGATCTGCAGTTAAACCAGAGTTATAGGATCTTCTATCAATGGCATGGATGGACATGTCTCCTCATTTGACCCTATGTGAGCAGGACTGATAGCTAAATGAGGCTGGAACTGATTTTTAGACTGCTTTAGAATTCACAGCTAGGACTGATATTGACAAACCTGTTATAGTTGTGCATGACAACTGCCATGCCCCTTGGCAGAGAGAGCTGGTGGCTGGACCAAGGCCAAATGGGGTTGTAGTAGAGTTCTCAAGGGGAAAAAGCTGTTTCTGGTTTGTAGTAGGGACTAGTGAAGGGGAATCTGCCACCTGGGCATGGGCTTGCCTTCACAAAATCACTTCTTTAGTTTGGTCTCCATGAAGTCTTCACAATTTCCTACCTGTACCCAAAGCTCCTACAACAATACTTTCATCCATGGATGGCTGTCAAAAATTGTTGCTGAGAAAAATACAAGTGGTGGACCATCTCTTCCACCATCTTGCTGACCTCTTAATTTTTCAAAAACTTATAGAAACTTGTGGTCTACAATATGAACTATCTCTGTAATTATTCTGCATGTCCTTGAAGAGAATGTGAACTCTACTGTTGTTGGATGAAGTCTTCTATAAGTATCATGAAGATCAATTTGGTTGATACAGTTGCTTACTGATTTCATGATTAATTTTCCTCTATATTATTGAGAGAGGTTTCTAAATCTTTGACAACAGTTGTGGATTTATCTGTTCTCCTTGCAGTTCTTAGTTCTTATTTCTTGTATTTTAAAAATATGTTATTAGTTGCAAAAAAAAAATTTAGAATTGTTATGTTCTCAAGACATTTACCACTTTATAATCAAGAAATGATTTTCATCCTTGGAAATATTCTTTGATCCAAAATCTACTTAGTGTGATATTAATATAGTCATACAGATTCCTTCTGATTTTTGTTATAATTGTATATATTTTCCATCTTACATTTGTCATAGGTACCACGTAATTAATTGAGTATTGCCTTCTTAATTTATTCTAACAACCTCTGATTTTTAATTCTGAAATTTAAACTATTTACATCAATGTGATTTTTAATTAGGTTAGGTATAGTTATCTTCTTAATTTTTAAAATAAATCCTGTCGATGTTTGTTCTTAAGTCCTATTTTCCTGGTTTGTTTTTTTTTTTTTAGACTAATTCGATACTCTTTTAACATTTCAATTTAATCTCTTGTTCATTTTGTTAACCATAAGTTTTGTTTTCTTAATTGAATGGTCACTAAAATGTTCACAGTATATATTCAATCGTTTTAAATTTTGATAGGACATTTTATACTGGAAGTTTGTAACTTTTAATCCTCTTTACCTTTCCATACATCCTCTCACCTGCTCCTTTCTGGCAAACATAAGTTTGTTCTTTGAAACTAATTTCATATTAAATGTCAACTATATGTAAAATTTTGACAGTACAAAAGTTTATAAAAACCTTGACATCATTTGTAATTCAAATAATATTAATCGTCCTCTAAATGACTTATCACAGTGTAATTTCTATATATAAGCTTTGTTTTGCCTTATAATTATTGGTCAGATTTACTCAGAAATATCATCAACTATTCGGGGGGTGGGGGGAAGCTAATTCCCAAAGATATTCAGAGTTCTTAATAGTAGTTGAGATTTTTCCTTTTCATTCAGGGGGGAAAAAAACAAAAACAAAAACATGGATTTTGGATTTGAACTTCTAAATAATCAAATGGTTGTGTGGTAGAGCAAGTCAGGATATTCATCTTCCATTTATTACAAACATTTTTGCAATCAATGATGGTTGTCCATAAAAACAAATGAAGTTCATTATTGACACCACTGCTTCAGTTATACATCGTATCTTGAATATTTTTAATGCAAAGTACCTGTTGATAAATAAAAAACTAAATATCAAACCTAATATTTGTACAAGCTTTGTAAGTTTGCTTAACTAAAATATTTTATTTTCTAATATGTATTTATAAATCTTAGTAGATTCTTCATCAAATTGTATTGAATTAATTTTTTCTAAGATATTTTGAAAACATTTCTTCCTGTAGTAGTTCTACACAGATTGTTTACAGAGAGGCTAATTTATCAGTTACCTTAAACTGTGCTTTGATTCCTTGATTATTCAACAATTGAGAGTATCAGAAATATTTGTTAACTCATAAAGAGCAGAGGAAACAACCTGAAATCATTAGCCTTGTTTTTTAAATGACTACTGATATTGTTTCTAATGTTCTCAACAATTCCAATAGCAGTTCTCACCCAAAGGCTAATAATTACAACTGTCTCCCCTAGACATATTTCATTGACTTCTCCAAGTAACATGATTTGATCAACTTAACCATTAGTAAAAGATTTTTCTTGCTTGACTAACAATCGAAACATTTAAAAAATTATTTTGGTTACTTTTCCTTAAAAAAGTTTTTTTTGAGAAAATTTTCCTCTTTTGAAACATTTCATTTGACATTTTAAAATTTTTAAGACTGTTCCTTATCTGTGAATTGGTAATATCGTGAAGAATGCCTTTCTTTCCGTTTGCTTTTGAACTAACTATTTTTCATAATTTAATTTTATCTCAACTATTATTATTTCCACAATTTTTAAAATATTTTAGTTGTTTTCCTAGAGTTTACAAAACATATATTTGATTAATCACAGTCTACATTCAAAGAATCTTATACTGCTTCACATGTAGTGGCATGACTTTAGAATCTGTCTCTTCCATCTTTTGTGTTATTTTTGCCATATATATTTCTCTTTTATATATATTAATTTGAAGTGACTTGAAATTACATATTTCTTTAGTGAGTCAATAATGTATATAGGTTTTAAAACTATAAAAATATGCATTTTATATTTACCTTCTTTTCAACTACTTACAGAGAACTCGCTTTCATAGAATAGATAGAAATAGATACAAATTTCTTTGATACTTTATTTCTTCTGCCCCGAGAACTTCCTTTCATATTTCTTGTATTTTTAATAACTTTGCTGTACTTCCTATTTTGTTCACTCATATTGTATACTTTTTTCAATTAAAGATTTTAACATACTCATAATACTTCTTTTAAATTTCTCGTCCGCTAGTTTAACACCTAGGGCTTATTTTGAGTCAGTTCTGTTGATTACTTCTCTCTTTCAAGTGAATTTTAGGTAGTGGGGTGCATGTGTGAAAACATTTTAGTTGAAAGACTGTTAACATGTGTAGAGCAGCAGAGAATGAGATACACGGTATTTATGTGTAGAAACTGGTATGCCCCGTCTTCTTGTAGATATTTATTTTGAAGAGTTCACTAGCCAGTGGAGGGAGTTTTTTATTTGTCTTGTGTACTGGTCCAGACTCATTCTTAGGTATGTATCTGAGTATCAGAGATCTACCCTTTGTCAGTGATCTACCCTTTGCTGCATTGGGATGTCACTAATTGGGTTCAGGGCAATTTATGCCTCTGCTTTCCCACATTTCTCTACTCCATTTTTTCCTTCCCTCCATAACAAGTGTTCTTAATCTCTGCCTAAGAAGATAAATAAGGATGTTGTCAAAATCATCACCAGAGGTTTAAAAGTTTTCTTTTCTTTTCTTTTCTTTTCTTTTCTTTTCTTTTCTTTTCTTTTCTTTTCTTTCTTTTCTTTCTTTTCTTTTCTTTTGTTTCTTTTCTTTCTTTTCTTTTCTTTTGTTTTTTTAGGGGAAAAGATTTGCGCACAGCTGCTACACAAGCCGTACTTTCCTCTCCCAGATATGTACCATTGAGACACTGTCTCTGAATTTTCATTCTGCCCTCCTTATTTCTTATAAGAATGTGAAGACAATCCATGAGTATGTAAAGAGTGATTCAAACTCCTCCTGTGTCTGTGGCTCCCTGGGGTTCTAAACTCTCACGAAAGACATGTAAGCTTTAGCAACTAATGAACATTTTTATTGTAATTCTTATTCAGTTGCATCGTAGTGGTCTTTATTCTATTGTCACATTTGTGCCAGTTTTCTCATCTAAGCAAAGATAGGTATCTCTGGCTATTTGAGTATTCCACAACCTTAACTCTACAATTGGTTCAAGAAAAGTTTTGACTTTAAGATTATCTGGTTCTTTCTGTTTACATTTGAAGCAATACTTTTTCCTGCTTTCTACATCCTAGGAGTAAGTGAGAAGTAACCTTTTACATATATTTTAATGTCCTTAATTATAGTTTGCAGATGGCATACATTTGTCATTTGAACTTTGGAGAAACATTTGGAGGCTTAAGTGTCTCTTCAGGACACAAGGAAGAATTGACATTTGCTTAAGGAAGGAGGCATCATAAAATCATTCCCAAAGATAATTTGGGCTTGCCTTTATATTGAACCTAAAAAAGTGGTCTTTAAGTCTAGATAATGTCCCTCTCAGATAAGCTTAAAATCTCTTTATATCAGCCAAAGTTCAATGGAACTTTCCCAGTGCCAACATCTAAGAAAATTTACAAATGGAGATCATAGTATATTATAATAGGAAACCAAAAAAATATTGCTATTTGAGTTCTACTTTTCCCAGATATTAGAAGGCAAGTCTCCTAACTTTTCTCATCCTCAGCAAATATAGGCAATGATTTCTATATCCAGAGTTGTAAAAAAAAAAATAACATATGCCCAAGCACCACAAAAGGTAAAGTTCTATAAAAATGTAAAGTAGTATTTCTCTGACAAGACATTCAGAAAATTTTATGCACAAACTATTTCAGGAGAGCAAAAAAGTAAAAGTTATATAAAACAACATTAGGCGAGTTTTATATTACTAAGCAGTTCAAGTATGTCAGTAATTAAGATCTTCTTGATGTTGAACATTTCATCAACAAAAATATACACAATAATATCTCTAGTGTTATTACATTTTCAGACATAAAGAAAAAAATTCAGTTATCGAACTGTAGCATCAAAGAGAAACTTTCCAGTCTATACCAATATTTCAAAGAGGATAACAATTCAAAGTATACAATGTTAATTTGCATTCTTTATGCCAATAGCAACAATTATAAGTATATTGCAGGGACTTGAAAGAAACATTGGACACCTGGAAACTTCAGTGTTAGAAGCATACACAAAGGTGAGAATATGGTTAAAGAACTACCAATGATGGTAAACTACCAAAGACTATTACACACACTTTAACACTCACTAGGTCTGAAGAGGCAAAAAGAGAAAGCAATAATTTATATTTGCTGAGTTTTAATCTTAAAGAACATTCATGAGCTATGGTCTTAGGTAGAAGCTTGAGGTCACTGTCAAACTACAGGTCTGAGTGACCCAAAGAGACTAAACATGTCACCTGTTTCTCCTCTTACTCTTTGATATATCAGTGAATTTTATTGGATCAGAGCAATGAAAAGCCAGAGATCAACAGACCTCAGATGAAAAAGTCTGTGGATGCCAGGCTCCTGTAGTACAAGCAGGGCAGAAAAGAACCAATAATGGATCTGGAGAGCCAAACAAAAAATATCTACCTTGCTATGTCTATTACTATCTATTTCTCAATTAACTTCAACTACTCAAAATACAATCCTAATTATTTATGGATTATTTTCCTTCTAATAAACTAATAAAAAGATTATCTCATATTTTGAACAATTATCTCAATAAGTAATCAGTGGCCTTAATTCTTTAAAATTATATTTGAAATATTCTTAGTTTAGCCTAAGTTTGGGATTAATGAAGACTTCAGGCACTCCTGCTGTCTAACTAGTAACCAGTACACTTTGCCACTGTACTTCAATTTACTTGTCATGGATACTGGATTAATTGGTACTATTGCTAATGTTTCTTTTTCTGTAGGTGTCCATGATGTGGGCATTTAGGAGAATAACTCTCTCTCTCTCTCTCTCTCTCTCTCTCTCTCTCACACACACACACACACACACACACACACACACACACACACACAAATCTGCTTATTCTGTAGTCAAGTTTGTCACTCTGCTGAATGCTTACCCCATTTTTAGAGGACTGAGTCCTTTTTACATTTGTCTTTAATGAATTTCTTATCTATATTTTCACCTGGTTCATGTCCAAAGCTATTTAAAGAATGTATAGATTTCATGTGTCCCTTCCTGTTCTTTTAGGATTTCATATGCATACAGATCACAGGTGATGCCATGTGTGTTTGTGTGTGCGCATGTGTGTATGTGTTTGTGCAAGTGTGTATGCACACCTGGTGAGGGTTTGTGCCATCCTATAGTGCCCACTTGAGGAGTATACATCTCTTGGTAGGTCATCACTTCATGGAGATACATTTAAAGGAAGCAAACTAACCAATGACATTTTCTGATAGCAAGCAGAAAATAAAGAGGAAGGAATATAAATGGAATAAAGCATCTGAGTGGAAAGAAAGATTAGGAAAATAGAGTATTACTACTAAGGAACTGAAGGATAAGTTGAAATGTGAGAGTTACAACATCTCATTTAAAATGGGATTAATATTTTTCACAGGGCAGTGAGCATTTTTTTTTAAACAGACTTAAATGTGGCTATTGAATTACTGAATACAAAACATTTTTTGTCTCCTGAGTCAAATTCCTTTTGCTTTTTAACACTATTAGGAAAAGAACAACATGGATTTCAAACTGGGTTTAAAGCAGTAGAGACGTGCAAATCCTTATGTAAGAGATCTCATGTCTCATTTGATTTTGAAAATAGTAGTTAATAATTAGAACCCTGTTTATTAAAACTATAACTGAATCTTATAAAATCTGTGCTTGACAAGAAATGTGCTTTTAAAAATAATCATGTGGAATATTTCCCAGATTATTCATCTGGGTTTCTAATTTATTTCACTAAGGATAAAAATGTGAGAATTGTAGGGTGGGAATAATGATGACTGAATTCACAAGAAGTGGTTGGACTAACTTTAATATTGTGAATGCCCCTTTAAAAAATCTTGCTGTAAATGTATATAGTTAAAAATAGAATTTTGGAGTTAAGGCTTCTAGAAACAAGATATACAGAAGATTATTTTATGAATTACAGAATAGAATGGGTTGACAGGATCTCATTTGCAATGACTACTTTCTATAGATAGCAAAAAAAAAGTCATCAGTTGGAAGGAATCATAAATTGCCAATTTCAAATAAAAATTGAGGTGAATAAAAAATTGTAATAAATACTGTAAAGCTTTCATGAAGTATATAATAGCAAGCGGGAAGGAAAAGAGATTAATACCAATAATTAAAACATAGAGCCTTCTTAACACCAGCAAAAAGTTTAAGAAATTTGGTTTCATCACTACTATTACTTAGAATTTCTATTTTTATCTGGAAACGAAGGTGACAAAAAGCAAAGAAACCTTTTTTAAAGTAAACTATAGCTGTATCTAATTTTGATGAACTCCATAAATAGAATTTATTGCCCAGAGATTTCTCGATTGTGTGGTTTTACTTATGATAAAGCCTCACAGCATGGAAAGTAAGCCTCCTGATGTTCTGTTAGGGAAGTACTTAAGACAATTTAGCTTTTGTAATTGTGTTTGAGATTTTAGGACACCTTTTGGTGATCTGTTTCCAAGAACATATGATGAAATAATGTGATTAAGTATCTCTAAGACTATTTCTGAAACACATACTTGATTTATATCTTCTGAAACAGTTTAAGGTCTACCCATTAGGGAAAGGAGTATATTACTTTTAAAAACTCATTAGTCACAGTACAAGTGAGAGCACATGAAACAATTAAAATATATGTTTAGTTCAGTGCACCTGTTTAAGTAGAAAAAGTTTCAAGCATAGTCTTATGTGCTCTTGGTGTGATAACAATAAGAGATTCACATTAAATTATATAATTTTTATTCATGCATGCATAGTTAGGAATAAGACTTGAATTAATTATCCATAGATTTTTCTGTTGGATCTATAAGGATAGTCCTTTACAAATTGGTCCCAAAAGAATTAAAACCACTGTTACAACACCATAATTACAATTTACTTGAATATACCATATATAGAGAATTACTGTTTTTTTTTTTTTTCATATAAGAAATATTTGCTTATTGAGTCCACTGCTGGCCTTATTCTTATTATCTCATTATGCTTTTCTCTGAGTGAATTCAAGAGGTAAAAAAATTATAATTTTTCATGTGATCTTTATTTTAATATGTAACTGTTTTAACTTTTAAAGTTAAGCAATACTTACATTTAACATAGACATATAGATCAGTAAATGTTTCCAGAATATCACAAAATCAATATAAGTAAAATGAATTTATCTTAATGAGCATTCAAAAGCTACATAGCTGTAAGTCAGCTTGCCTGCCTAGACTCAATGAATGAATTTGCCCAGATATAGGGATATTGTTCAGTTACTTTGGTCACTATAAAAATATTTAAAAAATTATTACATTATATAATTTATAATTGTTAAATATAGATTAATATATACATATATATTTAATTAAATATAAGCAGATATGATATTTAACATATGTGATCATAAAATTTTCTTTATAAAATTAATAATCAGTCATTTTTCTGGTTTCTAAAATGTCAAAGTCAGATCTGTAATAAAACCACCTCATCATTAATACCTAGTTTAAACAAACATAGCAGAAGACTTGATGTAAGAATGAATGTTATCTTTATATATCATTGGAATTCCAGGTTTTCTTCCAGCTCTACTATGTTAGGAAACTGCATCGCAACTTAGAAGTCAATTATAATTTTTAAAAAATGCTCTGTGGGAGCAAGACACTTACAATAGAAGCGACAGTGAAAGTAACTACCCAGAACAATTATCTATGTGATAAGACTTCATATAATAATGAAAATATGACTATGACATATTCATTACCAGCATTTATTGTAAAATATATTTAAGGAAGAAAATTGGAACATTTTAATCCCCCAAGCTAATAAAAATAAGTAAGTCATAAATAGAATTTTACTTTATATTTTTATAAAATGTCATGAAGAATAAACAGAATTAAGAAAACCGAATTGGTCCTTAAAAAGTCATACACTAATAAAGTTATTATATAGTATACATTAAGTTTTACTGTAATTAGCTTATTATTCTTGAAATTTACTGATGTGTGGTCCTAAGCTTAAGACATTTTAATCTAAGGCTAGAGATAGCACAGTAGACGAGAAGGACAAAATCCACACATTTCTAAAAAATTAGGTGCAGAAAAGTGCATGTGCACATGTAAATAAAAAGATCAGTGTGGGTAAATTTCTGTGATGTGAGTAAACTGCACCCTGAATAAATATTAAGGTATGTGTAAAGCCTAAGCATCTGTGACAAAATCTATTGGATTTATACAAGGGTGAGAATAAGTTGATATGAAAATACAAGACAGCAGAGTGTTAGAACTGAAGAGACTTAATATACCTTTTTCTTCATAATTATTGTGTCAGAAATAAGATGGTCAACAAATATTCACAATTTCACCCACATTTTCTATTATTTATGTGATTAGCTGAAAATCATGATGTGATAAATTTTGGCAATGAATTGTATATCAATTACAGTTCAAAGCCATAAAGAGCTGGTGCATACCTTACCAGTTATTTCTTCTTTTGATGGTAACAAGATGTTTCAGAAGGTGCAATATTAGAAGGTAAAATTATGTCAACCTGGTGTTCTTTATGACTATGAGAATAAAACTTCCAGTGAAATTGTGATGGATACACAGCATGAAGAAATAAATCTTTGTATTTTTAACTTGTAATTTGAGAATTTTTTTTTATCAAGGTAGAAATTTATCCAATATTTACCAAAATAAAAATGAAGAAATAGTGATGACTATTATAATTTATTTTTTTAATTAGTAAATTATCAGTTAATTAGGAAGAAATCATTTTCATGACCTTTAAATTTTGCCACATCAAATAATGCTCTATCATTTTTTTTAAGAATGGAAAGTTTATAAAATTAAATAGACACTTTTACTACCCACAGATAATTTTCTATAATTCTTTTTTTTATTATACTTTGGAGTATCTTTATTGGAGTTCAACTAACTCTTTACCAATTTCTCCTTCAAAACGAATAGTTTTATGTTTCAGTCATTTTTATTAAAACAATCTTGGGTTCCAATTTAAAAAAAGAAAGTTAAATATACAGATCAAACCTATGTAGGAAATCATAAATGTTTGTTATTAACAAATAATCAAATATTAATTAATATTAAAATATGTTATCGATAATTTTAAATAATAAAACACATGAATTGTCTTCTAGTTGTTACTTCAAATACATAAGATACGTACTCTTTAGAGAAATAAGATTGTTGAAGATACTCATAGCAACAGCACTGAAATAAAAAAAATTCATATATATCTGCTATGGTTTTCTACTATGCCCCAAATAAATGGCTTTTGAAAATAATAGTTGAAGTGAGGCTCAGGCGTTTAATCATTCTGAAATTCTATTTACTGTGTACATATCGCATAGAAATAGAGATGATTTCTATTATACCACAAACTAAAACACAATTAGAAACAAAGAGTTCTATCTATCCCTGTAAGAGTTTGAAATCCTTGCTACCCCTTCATTTCTTGAGACTTCGTTCTGTGTAGAGCATGGATTTTGCAGGACTAATGTGTGATAAAAATTTCTGAGATCTCCTGCAGCCAACAATTCTAGTGATCTCATATCCTTGAAAAGACAGTGAAAATGAATTCCAAGATAAAACCTACTCCTGGGGATTGGAGGTGACAATTGTAGACTGCAAAAATGGTTGCTGCTTTCTCCAGAGTTTTCGGGTGGGTGCTATTCTATATGCCTTTGAAGAGAGTTAACCTGCATGCTTAGATTTTGTAATACAAAGTAATACCTAGCTAAATAGAATCTTTAGGTAAAGAATGGATATAATTTCAATATAAATTGGATACCATCGAATGATATTCTTGTTATTTGTTGTGCATAAATAAGAGATTATGTATTCAGCAATAATGAAGGAATGATCAGTAAAGATAGATGCCCTGTTCTTTATCTAAAATTTGTCTATAAATAGATATAAGTTGAATAAACAGTTCTCATCACTCACTAAATTCGAAGAATACTGTGAAAGCAACGCATTTCCTGCTACACTCATGAGAAAGTATTTTGAAGGTTAGTTGCATTAAAGGAATGATGGGATCTTATTTTAAAATAGCCCTAATGATTTCAAAATGTAACAAAAGCAAAATCAGCAGATATCTCACATACTTAAAATTTTCTTAAAGTTTCTAGCTGTGTAATTCAAAATGTAGCCAAACCCCTTGTAATTTTAATTCCCCCTAGTATTGTTACCATTGAACCAAGCAGAGTTCTGGTAACACGCAGACTTTTAGGTTCCTATCACTGATGGGGAAATGAATTTCAACTCAATGAATATAAGAAACATCTGTTTCTTAAAAGCACATTGTGAGATAGGAGACGAGTCAAGCCTAAAACTGGAGGACCATGTGGAAACAAGGTTACATAACCCTGGAGTGGGTAAGGGCTACAGCCAGGGAAGATAGAGAGCTGTAACCCTGGGGAAGGGAGAGGTCTGTGTTATATTTAGGGCCGCGATGAATGGCTACAAAGGCGTTCTTAGATGATTGGCAAGTGAGGTCATTTTAATTCACACTAGGCTGCTATATAACTCTGCCTAGTGTGCTTGCGTGCACCCAAAATTTTACTACTTTTGGGGTGTCCTTTGGGCAGTTTCTAGGCTAGGCCTTTATTCCTTTGTTCCCCCTGTCACTCATGTCTACCTAACAGTATTAATAGTTACCTAACAGTATTTTAGGCAGTTAGAATTAAATAATTTAATTTTTAATTAGGCTTTTATTTACATGTTAACCTCTTTTCTTACTCTTTTTATTCTTACAATATAATTTGGTGTTCTTACGTGTTCTTTCTTTGTCAAGCAGGAGGAGATAACTTCAGGATCTTGAGTACAATTATGAGTTTGTTTTGAAGAACAAAGAGATGTCTCCAAGGTCACTGTACCCAGCTGGTGGTGCCCAGGAGCCTGATGTGAAACAGTGTTATCTCTGACTAAAGAAAGACTCCTCTCTCAGTTCTCTGGAATTCTCTTTTCCCTTCCTCACCTTAAAATTCTTCTGCTTGGCTCAGAACTTTGGAAACGGTATGAACATTAGTCCGCTGCTTTCCCAGGCTGTCAGCTCCCTGAATAAAGCGACTTTTCTTCTCCACCCAAAACTTGTCTCCTGAGTATTGGCTTTCCAGTAACAAGCAGCCAAACATTTGTTTGTTTGTTTGTGTTTTCTAACAAAAACATTCATAAGAATTTTTTCATTCCTCAAAAAGCTTTTAGGTTCAGCAGAAATTAATTTGTAATTTAAATGGAACATAAGTGTTGATGACTCAGAAAATTCTGAATGTTCTTTTTATCAGCTTACTTGATAGTGAATCAAAATTTAGGTATGTTTTTCTTTTAAACCTTCTGCTTCCAGTGATTTCTTCTTATATAAGATACTTCCCTCATACCTTTTGCCAAATTTGGGTTGGCATTTTAAAAAATGACTCTATATTGAAATCACAATTGTAATATTTCCCCCACAGAATATTTTATTAGAAAGAAATTGAGAGAAAAGTTTTATGTTATTTATAAGTATATCCTTTGATTTTGGGAAGCAAATCTCTTAATTTTTTATTCTATATGTACAGCAAATGAAAAATACATAGTTGGAATAAACTTTCTAATTTAAGACATCCTAAACTCATTTTTAATATTTACCTATGCACAATACTACAATGCCCAAAGAGCCTAGCTAATGGGCATTTGAGAAAACATTGAAAAACCCAGACCTCACTCCACTTGTCAATAACATACCTGCTATTTGCCTGAATATTAGGACATCAACCAATTCTCTCCACCTTCCCATGCCTAGATCAAACTGAAACTCTAGCATGGGAGAGCAGATTTACAGAGGCAGAATATTATAATAGCATTTCAGTATATTTAATTAAAATATTTCTCTATTAACTAACTTCAATTTATTATGAACTCACTGTATTCCCAATGTCTACTAAATAGTTTTAAATTTTATCCTTCACTCACTCCCTACTCTTTTTAATATTTATCATCTCTCTTCTGGAATATTGCCATTGACTTCCTCCTAATTAAATTTTGATCATGTCACCCTATCCTTGTGTTAATCCTCCATGTTGTTACAAGAGAAATCATTCTAAAAAGTAAAAAGTAAATCTTACCTGTTGTTTTATATTTAAAATCTTCAAATGGCTCCTGTTTTGTTGTTGTTGTTGTTGTTGTTGTTGTTGTTGTTGTTGTTGTTGTTTTTAAGGCAATGCCAAACTCCTTGTAATGTAATATATAAGCTTCTGAGTAATCACCCCTGCTGATGCCCTTCAGCTTCATTGCATATACACCATCACCTTAATTTTTCTTAGGTAGCTTCTTATGTCAACATCTAACATGCCTGCACTTAGGAGCCACAGTGCAACATTAAACCACCTTGTACTAAACCAACACTAGCTTTGCATCTATGGAATTTATTAAACAACCTGGTTGAAGGAAATCTGATTACACAATCATCTCCCCACCCTCAAAAGACAGTCATAATCATTCTTCTCATTAAATGAGAAGATCCTAGTATTCATGTTACATTTTTATATTTTGTTTTGCAACTTTGAAACAGAGTGCAGCATGGAAGTTGTCTGATTCAAATCCTTATAGCTATACCAGGGGTGTACCCAGCCAGGACAGCTAATTTCTCAGTATAGTTTTCAAGTGGTAAATGTAGATACAGATGGAAAGTAAAGATGCTAGGAATAACCTTTCAAATTGTGCTGAGTGGTGACCTTGGTACCAGATCCTCTGGAGAAATGAAGCATTTAGGATTGAATGTTGGAAATGAAAAATAGAACCAAACAGCACCAAAGATAGTTTGTTACTGAATTTTTGCTCAAGACTCCTAAGGAAGTATCAGTAAAGTTTGGGCCACGAAGGCTAATGTTTAAATTCATAACTCTTGAAACAAAAGTTTTAACAAAAAAATCTAATTTTTAGGTAAAGTGTCGGTCCATGACTTATAAGTTCAGGCTGGATAAGACAATCAAACAGATAACTGATGACTGGGTACCCTTCCAAGAGAACTATCAAGAACCATTGCTATCTGTGATTGCTCAGGTACATGCCATAAATGAGGAGTAACCGTGAGGAGTTCAGAGCTAGCGTTCCAGGGAGAGAGAATTGAAACTGTGCTTCAAGTAGAGTAAGAAAAGAATATTTCAGACTGAGAGGTGGAAAAAGGCCAGGGAGATTTTGAAATGTTTATTATACGAGGTTAGGAAATTTCCTGCTACAAATGTTTAGTCTCTAAGTGTGTCTGTTTGCTTTCCAGGGATCTGGCTATGTACAAATGCACTGGTCTCTTAAAATATATTGTGGAAATACTCGATTGATTGATTGGTTGATTGATTGATTGATTTAACTAAGAAGGAGGAAACTAGTGATCAAGTCACTGGGAAAGAGAAACAAAGACCAAAATAGGGAATAAAAAGTAGCATAGTTTAGTTTTTCTTAGGAAGGATTTATGGTCTAGTATTACTAAAGAACCTCAGGCTTCATAAAATGCCTTAGGGCTATGAAACTTTCACTGTTCATGCAATTAATTCAGGTAGAATAGAATAAAAGAGAGGTAGGATAAGCCGGTCACGAGGACAACGCGATGTGAAATTCAAGTCATGGAGACTGGTGGTGAAGACTGCTTGATGCCTTGGCCTTTCCCAAAGCTATGGAGCTTCGAAATCCCAATGTTTTCTTTTAAGTACCAGGAACTACAGGGCCGCTCATGTATCTATCTCAGCAGACCACATATTTATTTAACTATTAATCTATTTTGAAAATACAAGCAATGTATTTATGATGTGTTGCCAAAATGAAAACTCCTTTAGAAAATTCTCTTATTAAATAAAAAGAAAAATGTTATAATATCTGTCTCAACCTTGCCCTGCATCTTCCTTCCCCAGCCTCCTTCTTTTCTTACACATATTGTCTCAGGTGAAGTTTTAAGTAAATAGAGATAGGTATGCTAAAATACCCCTATTCTGGGCATTTGACTGGACAATTGGGAACAGTCTCTCTCTATCAAAAGGGATATATCAAGCTAAGCAGTGGATGGAACCAGGATAGAAGAAAAATTAACAGGGTAGATGTGAAGTAGGAGTAAATACATGATTATCTTTTTTAAATTGTGGGTATCTGTCGTGTACAAATGGGAGCAGGATCTTACAGCATTAGTGAGTTACACACTTTTTATTTTGAAGAATTCAAAAATAATTACTCCTTTTATGGTGTTTCAAAGCTATTGGCATTTACCGTTATTGGTACTTACCCTTATATATATTCTCCTTGTCCCTTACTACATACCTCAAATATCAGACCTTAACACTCTTGCTTTTCTTTCTTTCTCTCTCTCTCTCTCTCTCTTTTTTTTAATATTCCTTTCACAGGTGAATGCATCTTGTTCTGTGGTTTTAAGCAAGCTTATTTTATCTTCATCGTCTAATGCACATTTGTGGGAAGCATTGAAGGTATGTCCATATGTTTATAAATATGCATGTTATGGTGGCAAGTTATTCTCCACATGGTACATTTCCATCTGCCAGTTATCTTTTTCTTTTTGATAAGTATTATCACATTCAACAAATCCTCTGAGCACTGTTTTTTCTTTTTTCCACATACTGACACTCTTTTCCTCTAGGATTATCCATGTGCTGAGGCTATTTTTTGATTTATCCAAGAACACTAAAAATAGCTCTCTTGCTCCTTGACATACACATTGTCAGGTGTGAAAAAATCAGTACATGTTCCTAGATCATGTAGAACCTTTCTGGAAAAGATCTCCTTCAGTTTCACCCTCTATTAGGCTTAAATAGTTACAAGATGTTTATAAGATGGGAAACCTCTGCCATTTCTTATGTGGCACAGGCTTTTTCAGTTCCTCAGTCTGACTCCATGGAACCCTCATGCCAATCTACTTTTTATAATTGATCATTTATGGGAGTAATCCTCCACTTTGTCAGATAGGTTTGGTCATAACATAGCAAACACAGTTTAAGCTCAGAATGGAACCCTTAAAGTTGTATAAAATAGACATATGGTACCATTATTATTTTTGATGTACCACAATTTTAACTAATGATAATAGTTCCTATCTAAGAGTTATATTCTAAAATAAGAAAAATGATCTCGTAAGATTTAAAATAGTTTCTCTACAAATTATACCTTGTTTGCATTAAAATTATATGTGTACATATATATGTTTATTGGTGTGTATATAGTCTCTTTATTAGAGAGGGGGGAAAAGGTGAGGGGGAGAGGAAAGGGAGAGTTAAGAAAATTTAATTTGAATGAATCACTATCAATAAAGTTATTTAAAGGTTTGCAAAGTATGTGGCCATTCTGTTATCTAAATTTTAATGAAAAATAGAAATTTAATTGCAATTTTTTATAATATACAGCATTAATGGTTATATTCTAGGCACTCTGATTTTCACAGCTATGAATTATCCTTTCATTTTTATGTTTTTATTCAATTTTTCTAAAATAGAATATATCTGTAGGGGAAATTTGGCAAAAATACTGCAATTCTAACAAATGAGGTCATGAAGTCAATGAAATATTTTATGCAGTAGCTGGCAGTTTCAGCATACATTTCTAGTTCATACAAGGCAACTCTTCCAAACAATAGATAGAGCCATTCCAAATATTGTACATCTAAATAGCAATCCAAATAAATTTGTCATATAAAATTATGCTGTTGAGATTCTGGTAAAGCCCAGTGCTGTTTTAAAATTAAGCGCCTGTTTATAAAAATGCAATGGGTTGAGACACTAACAAAAATAAGTCTATTGATATGTTTTTAAAAAGTAGATGCATTTTGATTTATTAGTTTTCCTGATTTCCTTTGCTTAATGTGTATTCATTTGCCACTTCCATAGTATTTTCAGAGAGTCAGGCTTATAAATAATTCCGATTCACTTTTTTTCTTTTATGTGGTTATGTTTACTTAAAGGGAGAGACATACTTTGTTTAAAAAAAAATCTTTGAATTTTAGTGTTTTTTTCTTTATTTTGAAATGTTTCTACTATTAAATCCTTTCTTTTTTAAGGAAGACATTTTATATTTTACTATATATATGAATAATATTGTCATGAATAAATTAAAAGAAAGACGCCGAAAAATTATTCTGCATTCCTTAGAGACACACAGATTGGATCTATACATATATGCCTCCATAATTTTATATCTCACTTTTCTTGTTCATAAATAGCCTATGTTATATATGAGAATCTACTCTAGGACTGGAATTATTAAAATAAGAAATATTAATTTAAGTTAATTTAAATTATATATCATCATCACCCATCAATTCCTCTAAATGTTTTCTACAAAACACACAAGGTACAAAAAATTTGAGTGAAATTCCTAAGAACAAGTACCAGGCCTGAGCTTGGAGTCCTCTCTGTTTTCCACATACACCACACACAAATCTCCCTTCCTCTCAGAATAACGAATCTGTGTGTACTCCTTCTTGCATGTAGGCCTAGCCATTAGCTATATCCAAGAAAATAACTTTCTCTGAACACAATGGTGGTATTTTATTACAAATACATAAATTCATTTTTGAGGTACTTTTTAAATCATTAGCATAGTATTTTTAATGCCTAATTCTTACTCGTCTTTTATAAAAATTAATTTGCATTATTTTAATAGCTATTTCTCTAATAATATTTATAAGCTACCAAACAACAGAGTATCTCATGTTTATGCCAGGTATTTTAGTTTAAAGACATGATATTTAAAGTAATTTAAAGTCTATTATGAATGAAATAATGATTTGGGAGAAAAGACTTGATTTGCAAAATTTTTATTGCAACTCTTCGTATTCATATTGCCTCTTTTACCTCTCTTTTGCCTCTGCTCCTCTTTGGTTTTTAAGTTTTTTTTTTTTTTTTTTTTTTTTAAATAAGAAAGCATTAGTGTTTCTCTTTTCCAGATACATTCAGAATCCCTCCACAGATTCTCATAAACACCAACATTAAGAGCTTTAGACAAGCAATATGTATTAAGTGTTTCATTCCACCTACTTTCTTATCCTCTTGAGGCCTTTTACCTGCTTTTCATTAGGCTGCCCTGATTTCTTTTGGACACTAGATACATGGTTCAGTGAGTATTTTCATGGCTGGACTGATTCACATATTTCAATATAATTAACAGCAATAAAGCGTTATACTGGACCAAAAAAAAAAAAAATTCCCACTAGTAAAACATATTGGCACACATATATATTTAATGAAGTTTTAAACCGATTTCTTTCTCTAAAATCTAAGCCACCCATAAGCTTGTTTAGTGGTGCATTTGAGAAGTTATTATAGCCTTGGGTGAAATAGTTATTTTCTACTTATTGTATGCAGTGTACATAATTCTAATCCACAGTAAGGTCACCTTGGTCAAAATATTTTTAATAATTTGACACTAAATACACGAAATTAATAAAAATAAAATTTAAAAGATAATTAAAAAAAGCAGGCAAACATACCCAATGTCCTTTTTTTTTATTCTTGAGAATTGTAGACCAAGTATGTAAAAAATTGATAGCTTAAATGTCATTTCATTATTATTTAAAGATAAGAATAATGTGCTATATTTAGTAATATATCACACACACTTAAGTATTAATCTACATGAATTATTTATATCTACTAGCGAAATTCTTTGCATAGCTAAAATGTGAAAATTAGGGATATTGGAGATAAAGCGCTGAAAATTTAGAAATAAAGTGTTATTAAATGAGCAGTCTCTACTCCATTTAGAGTGTAGAGTCATTACCTACATTTTCCAGGCTAGTTGTAAGTTTTGTAAAACTCGATATTTCTTTAGGAAATGATTTCAACTTAGAGAGAGAAAGGGGGTGGGGGCGGGGAGAGTGAAAGAAAAAATTTTCCGTAAACTTCCAGGTTTTCCTGAATGTAAAATAAAAGTACAAATGTAAATTTATAAGGAATTGCTTCAATTTTTTCCCTTAAATTGGTAGATCATCATACTCTGACACTGCGTTGGCAATCTGAAGCAATATAAGATTTTTCATGCAATTGCGTGCCTTACCGAGAGCCTTCAGATCTATTAAGTAATCCCTCTAACTAGCCAATCCAGCATCACTTACCCTACAAGGTAGAAGTTGCATTCTAGATACGAATGACAATGACAATGCTTAAATCAATTCAGAAAGATCTGTTTCAATAAAACAGAAGAAATTCTCTTTTTACAGTTTATGCTTGCACTCCAATTTACATATTTTTTATTTGCATTTGTTTAAGCACGCATTAGTACCTGCCGCATTTCCAGTGGCAATAACAAATATTTGTAACAAAACTACTTGGTGTATTGATTAGAAGAAAGGACTCTGCCCTGAAATTATCTGAGTTTGAATACCAGCTCCGTCACTATCTGGTCTATTAACCATAAGCCACCCAAGATTTCTGTCTAAATTTCTTCATTTGTAAAATAAGAGTGGACATACTGATACCTATCTCATTGTATCTTTGTGAGGAATAATTTAGTTCATATAATGTAAGAAGCGCCTTACACATAGCATAGTTAGTACTATTTATAAATTAACTTAGATTTTTTTTAGCCAGATGTTTGTGTACTTTTTATTTTTTTTACCAAGCTATTTAAAAATTGCATCAATGTTTTAGATTGTCTCTGTTTATCAAGGTCATATGTACATCTCTATTTATTTGAAAAAAACAAGTTGATTATAGAATAAATAATGTGAATTTTAGTACAAATGTTCACACTCTACTGTCATTGGACTTTCTTAAAGGAGACTAAACGTAAATAAAAAATATCATCATAAGTTAGATTCTAATGAGCCCTGTAGATCCCTCACCTGTATTGTATCATAGATACAAATTCAAAATTTACAAAAAATAGAAGTAAAATAGGATTTTGAATTGTATTTGTGATTTTACATATAGTTTACATAAGCCAGATAAGTTTGCTAACACTTTGTCTTTTAGTACCTTTATTTTTATCTAGGTTAGAGCTCATTTTAATAATTTTCTGTTTTTAACTAATCCTAATTTAGCAAAGCTTAAGATTTAAAATGATGTCCTATTTATTTTTCTCTTATTTCATTAATGAAGAAGTTAGAAAATTCAGCTTATACCTATTCCCAAGGTAACTCATTAGAAAGCTTGACATGACTAAAAACTGTACCATTTATTTTTATGATTCATTATGGCCCTTAAAATATTGGCAATCCCTTCGAACATTTTTTTATTGACAATTTTTATAGCGATTTTAACCTTTAAGAGAGCTACATGTGGTAATTATATGTATAATTAAATTGAAAATATTTGACCATTAATTTTAAGGTAGATGCACCATAAATTTGTGTTTACATGTTTATTATTTTGTAGATACATTTCTCTTTCTTCCAAAATACTATTTGTTATGTCTGTGAAGAAACTGAAATCCTAAACTAGAAAATGTCACATTTAATTTTTTAAAAATTATTTTGTATAATTTTCTTACTATTTCAAATGTTTCCTCTTCTTGGATTAAGATAATATGTAGCTGAAAGCCTAAGAGTCAACAGTTAAAAAATATTTTGATTTCATATATTCAAATATTTTTTAATTTAAATACTATTATTTACACTAGTTTTTCTCTTTTTCTTATATATTTATTAAAACCATCCCTTTTAACTGAAATAACTAACACGGCCTACTATTACTGTACTTTTTTTCCTGCATTCCATTATTGGTTCTTTGCAGTTTAGCTCTCTTTTATTACATACTTTCATGTTGAACACTTTACTTTTTAACTTACTTCTTCTGAACTGTCCTTTGTGGAGTCATTTGTTGCTTATGTTCTTATAAAACCCAGGGCTCACTTCGACATGTTATGTGTTTTACTTTAAAAGAAACCCTGACAACTTCAAGAACTTTAAAATATGTAATTCCAAACAATCAAATATAAATTAATAATCTATCTTAGAAATTTTATTTATGTTACTTTGATAGATAAACCTTTATCATTTTGACATTCTTTTAATTTTTCTGTAAAAATAATTTATGTTATTTACTTAATATATTATTAAAAAAATACTTGCAGTAGCATAGTAAGAGAAAGTTTGGCTAAATAACACACACAATTCATTTCGCATAGAAAAGGCAATCAATCCAGATGCAATCAGTAATGTTATGGGAACAATCACTCAAGGATAAATCTTGATTTAAAAATTATCTTTATTTTAATGCTTTCTTCTTGTTTATTATAACTTGGAAACATAGCAGTTATGCACAATTACTTTCAGTAAAAGCAATTTAATTAAAACCAGGGGATTTATTTCTGTGGTTATTTGTTTTGCTTAAAATCATCACACACAACTTTGAAGTGAAAACTTAGAAAAATTTAAATTGTATTTACATTTAAAATAGAAAGATATTATGAATGAGATATATTTCTTGTCAGCTTTGCCAGAATTAGTTTTAAAACACAGTAATAGACACTGATATATTATTATTTTCTTTTAAATTGTGTTACTTAGTAGAATATAAATTGTATTAGAGACATTAACAGTTAAGAATATTAGATTGTGTCAAGAATCCTTATGCTTAAAAAGAAAGTAAAATTGGCACAAAAGGATATACCATTTTAAACACAGCTATGAATTCTGATAATAATATAGCATTTTATTATATGTCATAATGTTTTATTTGGAAACTAGAGTCATGGATTTTAATATTTATATTATAATAAAAATTAAGTTAATTTTTAAGGAATAAAAAGTTATTTTTTTAGGAATAAAGCCTGTAGAAGAGTAAACATCTTCCTAAATGCTGTTTTAAAATTAAGTAGACTTTTGGTCCATCATTATTCTCATGGAGCATTTCACAAGAATAAATGATTATATTCTTTAGATAAATATGAGATCCAGAACAATTAGCTTTTTGTTAGTTTGCATATGTTCACATTTTAGACAATATTAATGTCTGTCATTATCTAAAGTATTTCTAGTGCAGGTTCTCATCGGTGTCTGTAGTGTCAAACTGGGCAGTTCTCTTACATACACCTAATAGTGGGTCATGGGTCAGAGCATTATCATTAAGCATTTTTGTTGTAATCTATTTCAAAAAGTCTTTCAGTCATATGAAAGAACTCCGTGGTTGCTTTGTGATGTCTGAAATTATCTGAAAAGGAATACTTTTGAAACAATAGTGATTTCTAAATATAGTGAAAAGCATTTAGCAGGAGAAGACAAATGGATCAAATCTACTTGACCATTTTTTTCTCATTTTAATTAAGATAACAATATTACCTTAATGTAAAACATTATGACAGAACCAACTCTTTAAACTACTTTGTGATACATTTAATCTTTTAGAGCACTGGTGAATGCAGTAAATTTTAGCGATGACTTAGGTTTATATTCAATAAATATTTTAATATGTAAAGTTAAAAGTTATTAGAGACAGGAAAAATTCAATATGTTTATATATTCTTTCTTTTCTGCCATATTACATCTGTGATTATTGTTGTATTAAAATTATTCAAAAAGTTGCTTTACTCCTTGATTTATTAGAAATATTGAGAGTATCACAGTAAGCTCCAGAGTCATGTTGGTGATACTATGTCAAATTTAATGTGCGATGTCTTGTAAAGAAAAGTTATATAAACAAATAAAATTACTCAATGTTTTAAATAGCTGTAAAATATTTAACTGGCTTTATTATAATCTATTTGACTAAATCTCTTAAATATTTGGTTTGTTTTCAAGATTTGACTGTTAAATTCAACACGATAGATAACATATTTGTGCATACATTTTTGTATGTTTTAAGATTTAAGTCCTTGAAGTGGAAATGATGAGTTAAATTGTATGGAGGTTTAAAGCAACCTTGTTTATTGTCAAATTGCCTTCCACATATATTACTCCACATTACAGTCCTACAGAATTATTTTCATACCAATTTTAAATTTTATAATATTTTATCTTTAATTAATATAGGAAAAGGAATGTTTTATATTTCCTCATTTACAAATTACTAATCCAAAAATGTTAAATATTTATTTTTCATTTACATTTTTTGTGTATGCAAGTTCTCATGTTTTTGTTTATTTATATATTTTTAGCACATAGGTTTTTTGTAATGCTAGCCATGTATCCCTACACCGCTTTAATAATCCAAGTTTTTCTCACTGATTTCAGAAAACTCTTTTTTTTTTATCTCTCCCACCCAGACCCCTTCTCTTTGTCTATAATATTTTTTCATGTTTCACTCAGTTTTTGTTTTAGACTTTATATACTGGTGTTGATTACTAGAATACTTTTTGATTACTAGAGAATATTACTAATATATATATTTTATTGCAATTTATCAATTGTCAATATGTCTATTCATCACAATGACTTCTATTGTGTTAAATGAATTAAACATTTTTTGCAATTGAAAATATCTATAACAATTAAGGGAAAATCATAATAAATATATATTTTAGATATCTCACTAAAGGACAAAATTTGCTTTGTATAAAATTCTTTTAAATTTTATTATTTTTTTACTGTATTTCAGTAAATGTTATAGTTTTCTGGATAATCATTAAATATTATCTTTATTCTATTTTTACTTCGTTGATCTCAAGATGAAATGTTACTATATTGTAAATACATATTGGATATTAAATTGAATAATAAATTTGGAACAACCATATTATGTAAATATTATTGTCGTCTCAGCTTACCAAATGACAAAGCTGAGGTTTAAAGACGTACGTACTCATATTATGAATTTGATAAAGGGCAGAACTATATCCTGAACCCTGTTTTCTAGAAACCTAGTGTATAAGAATTTGACATAATCCTATACGAATTCTTTTAAAATTTAACTTTTAAATAGTTGTCTTACAGAACTTATTATTTTATACATTTACATAGATATATACACATTTATGCATTTAAATACACATATGTATATATTTGGATACACACATTACATATATATATATAAATTTTTACTCTGTTATCATTTTCTAACCTATAAATTATTATTTTCCCTTGCCCATCCAAATATCTGTCATATACTTTGCTCTTTTTAAAAAAATTTCAATGACTATTTTTAGAAATGTTTAAAACATAGTAATGATAACAGACTACCTTATCTAGATTCTCGCTTTAGTGAGAATGTTCTTAATTTTCCGCCATAAGTAACAGTACCTGTGTTTTGTGGCATGTTTGCATATGTTCTATTATACTGACTGCTTTTATCAGTAATAAATATCAAATTTTATCAAATATCTTTCCTATATATATATGAAGATATTTATATATTTAACACATTTTCTCCATTTGAAATATCATGTTTCTGGAATATATTCTATATAATTATAGAATTTTATTGTTTTACTATATCGTTCCTTCTTAATTGTAATTTTTTTGTCTGAAATGTTTTGATTCACTTTTATGTTATATCATCATATGCCATCTATTGACTTTTTTGTGCTCTGTCAGTTTTCAGTCACAACGTAATGGAAATTTTAAAAATATGAGAAAATGTTCACCTATATCATCACATGGGGCAATATAAATAGCATATGGAACAGTTTTACATTTCTAATTTTTGTATTAATATTTTATTTATATTATCTTAATTAAGCTCTCTTGTAATTTGTTTATTTTGTTGAGATTTTTAAAGTTTAACTCTTTCAACATGTCTTTGCTGTTTTTGCTATTATAATTTGTTCATAACAAGTTATTCTTTAATTATTTCCTTCTTTCCTTAATTTACTTCTTATTTATTCTTTAATTAAACTTTTAGTTAATTTTATTTGAATTAATTCACGTTTAATAATAAATGTTTTTAAGACTATAAATCTTTCTCTGAGCACATATTTGGCTCACTGCCCTATATTTAATGTTCAGAGTTTTCAGCATTGTTATAGTCCAGACCAAGGGTTGGTAAAGTGTGACTAGGAACTTAATAGTGTCCATTGACTCTTTTTTGTAAATGGTATTTTATTGTAACACATGTACATCCTTTTGTTTATGTGTCATTTATGGCTGCTTTCATGCTGCAATAGCAAAGTTGGGTAATTGGAATAGATATCCCATATATTACAAAGCCTAAGCTATCCATTATATATCCCTTTAATATAAGGTATAATAGGAAAATATAGGTAAGCCAGAGTGTAGCTTTACATATAAAGAACTTCAGCCTTATCCTACTAGTAGAACTGGAACAGAAATTACATGGCAGATTTGGTCCCTACTGAAAGTATGCATATATTTTTATCCCAACATCAATTTGCCTCTTGATGCATATGGTCATCCAGTTGAGAATGGGAACTTATTTTACAGGTGAGACAGCACCTGTTTAGGTGAAGTATATTCTCCAGAGAAAAGTGTTGCTTTGAGCCATAATGGCTAAAACATATAGCAGCTGGAGGATGGGTGCACTAATAAAGTTGATTTGAGGGACACCAAAAGTATTCAATAGAGGCCAACTGTTGTTTCAATCAGGTCTCCTTGCTTTTGGCATTAGGTGTACTTTACCCAGTCACAGCTTGTTTAAGATTCCGATTGGTTAAACTTATAAAAATGAACTAAAGATTCTACTGCTGTAGTTGTTTCTGACACTATAATAGATACTCAATATCTTTCTCCTTTACTACATACTTTAGGCATAGTTTCTTCTTGGCTAATACTTCTATTGTTGAAATTTGCTTATTTGGTCTGTTATTTATGCCTACATCCGGGAGGAGATTGAAGCCTTTGGAAACGATGCACTTTTCAGCCCATGGTAGCTATATTTGTTTATTTACAGTTAAAAGTGGGTAATAGAATCCAAAGTGGATCACTTGAAACTCAAACATTTCTCCACTTTCACTATCTTGTAATAGCCCTATGTCTTCATACTGACCAGATTCAATTACTTCTACTTGTGTGAGAATTTCTTTCTGTGACTACTGGTTTACTAGTATAAAGTGCCATAAGTGACCAGAAGGGCTTTTATGGGATCTACTCTTGTAATTAGAGTCTAAAATTGTCATAGGCATAAAAGACACGTCTGTAGTTCTGTGCGTGCATGTGTGTTTTGTCTTTATCTGGCTTTGATATCAGGGTAATATTTTCCTTATAGAAAGAGTTATAATGTTCTTTGTATAAATTGATATTTAAAATTTGATGAAAATCATCAATGAAGCCATCTGATGATGGGCCTTTTCTTTTTGGATGTGTCTTAATTACTAAATCAATTTCCTTACTTGTTATGGATCTATTAAACTTTCTATTTATCCTTGAGTCAGTTTTGTTAGTTTCTATCTTCTAAAAATTTAGCACAACAAACTCTTTTGGTTATTGTTTATCTAGGAATGTCTTATTTTCTTATTCATTTTAAAGAATAGTTGTGCCAGATATAGAATTCTTGGTTAACAGTTCATTTTGTTTTGTTTTCTTTGAGCATTTTTATGTAATCCACCTCCTGGTCTGCATGGTTTCTGATAACATGTTGCTATTACTGAGTCCCCTGTCTATGTAGTGAGTTTCTTCTGTTGTGATAATTTCAAGATCCCTTCTTTGGCTTTAAACAGTTTGATGGAACTGGATTTTGGTGTGAATTTATACTTATCCTAGTGGTGATTTATTGATTTTATACATCTTTCTCATTTTTTGGGGGGGGGGGATTTTCATTCTGTATATGTTAGTTCCACTTAATGTCATCCCACAGGTTTCTTAAGCTTTGTTTATTTTTCTTCCTTTTTCTTTCTGTTCCTCAAATTGTATAATCTCATATGACCTATCCTTACATGTTCTAATTCTGTGTTCTTCTTACTCATATTTGTCATTTAACCCAGGTAGTGACCATTTAGTTCCAGAATCTTAATTTTTTGTATTAGTTTTAACTTTTTTTGTCTCCATTTGTTTATTCTCATTTTTTAGTTTGTTCAAGATAAATACATGATTAAAATATTTTTGTAAGTGCAATGCATGGACTTCCTCAGGTCAGTTTCTATTAACTGCATTTTTTTTTTCATAAGCTTGGACCATATTTTCTTGTTTCTCTGCATGCTTCATAATTATTTCATTGTTGAAAAATGGACATTTTGGTTATTATAATGTGGAACTGGAAATAAGATTATCTTCTTCTCCAGTGTTTTTTATTGCTGCTGATTGTAATTATTGTTTGTTTTGTGACTTTTCTGACTATATTTTGTATTTTCTATTTTTGGTCATGTGTATCCTCTGAAACTCTGTTTTATTTAGCTTAACAGTCATCTAGTGATTAGACAGAAATTTTCTTAAATGCCTAGAAACAAATATAAAAACCTCCCAGTTTTTCTTTGCAAATCAAATCGGCATGGTTAGTGTGTGTGTGTGTGTGTGTGTGTGTGTGTGTGTGTGTGTGTTGTATGTGTGTGTGTGTGTGTGTGTTGTATTTGTGTGTTTGTGTTTTAGAGCATGCCTTTTGTTAGGTAGTTAGATAGACACAAGAAACAGAGAAACACAGAAATGGAAGCCCAGCCCAGAGACAGCCCAAAGAACACCCATTTGTAGTTAAAGGATCATTTCTGCATCCTGAGAGACAAAGGACTGGGAGACCATAAACCTATAGCTGGTTTAGTCTAGCACAGACACTTGCGTAGTAGGTACTACCTTAACCTGCCTACAACCTCAGCCTCATTATTCCATCATTATTATACCATGTCTATGCCTAGAAGTTCATGAATCTAATTATAACAGACTGAATTCTGGGTAAGCACATGCACAGTAAGCAGGGAGTTATATAGCAGTCAAGTGTCAATCAATGACCTCATGTGCCAATCACCTAGGAATGCCTTGGTAACCACTTATCTTAGCCTTAATGTAATGCAGACATTCCCACTTCCACGTTGTCGCAGCCCTTTCTTTGCTGTAATCCACTCCTCACATGGAGTATATTTTCATTTCCACATGGTTAGCCAGTTTAGGCATAACCTGTTTCTACCTTAAAACATGTCTTTAATAAATATTATCTTTCATAACTTTTGCTATGCTGGAATTATCTCTGTGACAACAAAAAGAATGGAGAATCTCCAGTGTTATCCGGGCAGCAGAGTTCAAATTACCCCCACGGTGACAGTTTAACATTGAACCTGTTGGTTTAAACCTCTACCTTACCTTTTATTTTCTGCTCACACAGAAGTCGAATGTTAGGCAAACATGAGAACAGAGAGCCTTCTCATGTCTTTCTTAGAGCATGCACATGCCCTTGACATACACCTAACTTTCCAGATTTCCAAGAATATGTTGGAGATTTTCAAAGCTCTACCTCTCTAAAGCATTTCTTTGACAGCCTTTCACCTCAATGTTTTAGTTAGTCTTTGTTTGTCCCAATGGTTATTCATCGTTCCAGGCAGCAGTAACAAATGTGTTTGTCTATAAGTGTTTTATCAACTGTCCCCTAGGGAGCACCTGTATCACTTGGAGGGTGAGATAAAACCAAGTCCCTTAAGCCTTTTTCTATGAAAATGCAGATATGTCAAAACAAGCAACCACACATCTTTGTGTGTGAATGGCATCTGTTCTGCTGTCTCCACTATTGGTATCAGTACTGGAAATGCTAGCTGTTTTCTTAAAATCCACCACTGAGCTAAGGGATGGGAGATGACCAGGGTAGGCTAAAATGCAACAGTGCTCGCTGTTCTTACTGAGATAGAGTTATTTTTTTCTTGATTATATGTTTTCCTAGTAGTAGTTACTATCTTTTGATTAGTATCCAGAGCTCTGAAATAGTGATTCTGAAAGTTTTTGAACATTTTTTTGTTGCTTTTATGAAGGGAAATTTTTTTTGGTGTTCCTTAATTCTCACTGATGTTACTTCTCTCATTTATTTTTGAGAGTCGTGAATGATTACAGAGAACTGTTAGATTTGAATTTCATAAACAGTTTTTGGTTTCTGGTTATCGCTTAAGAAACTTTTCTATCATTTATTAACCTAATTCACCATTCCTCACTAGATAGATGACATAGATATAGATATAGACATAGATGTAGATATAGATAGATAAAGATATAGATCTCAGATAACCTTCAGTTTAGTTTCTTTTAACTCTTGCATGCAGAATATTTTATTTTAAGAGATTTACTATTATGAATCTTCTAAAAGACAAACCTAGAAGTTTTTTGCTCAACTTTCTAGATAGTTTGAATGTCACTTGTGATAGTTAATTTTATGTGGAAACTTGACTAGATCATGAGGTGCCCAGATATTTGGTGAAACATTATTTCTAAATGTGTCTGTGAGGGTATTTCTGGGTGAAATTAACATTTGAATTGGTTAACTTGGTAAAGCATTTTGCTCTCCCTAATGTGGGAAGGCATCTTCCCACCTATCCAGGACCTGAACAAAACAAAAAGGTGGAGGAAGGAAGAATTTACCTCTTCCTGCCTGACTGGTTGAACTGGGACATCAATCTTTTCCTGCAATCAGTGTCTTTGGTTTTCAAGTCTTCATATCTAGATTGGAATTCCCATCATCAGCTTCCCTGGTTCTTAAGCTTTCTGATTTAAAATGAATTACACAATTGTTTTTTGGGAGGTCTTCAATTGGCAAATGGCAAATCCTGAGACTTCTTAGCCTCAAAATTGAGTGAGCCAATTTCTTGTAACAATTCTCTCTCTCTGTGTCTCTATATATATGTGTGTGTGTGTGTGTGTGTGTGTGTGTGTGTGTGTGCGCGCGCTCGCGCGCACGCGTGTGTGTGCGCACATGCGTGTGTATGTATATGTATATATATACATATATGATATATTATTGGTCTATTTCTCTAGAGAACCCTGACTAAAATAGCACACTATGTGGTTTTGTGCTTAGTTAGAATATATCATACATTAGATAAGGTTTAATTTTGCCTTTGAATGGCTGAAATCAACAAAATAGTTCAAAATTTTGTAGTCTCAGCTTGGGTTTTCAAACATAAACCCTGAGAAAAGGATTGATTGTAAGCAGGTTGTTTTGGAAAATGATACCAGAATGTTCTTTGAGGGAACGGAAGAATTAGACAAGGAAGTATAGCCAAGGAAGATTATGTATTAGTGAAATGTTGGTGTGGCTAACTGGTGTTCAATTCTGTTGGGAACCTTTTGGAAAAACTTATGAAATATATCTCAGAATCATGTCGAAGTGTCAGAAAATTAGAATGTTTATATACCAACCTTCATTATTCACTTTTTAGGATTGTCCCTGGAGCATTAACTTGTTGGTGTTTCTGAGCTATTTAGTGTTCAGGCAGAACATATTCTAAAGACCCAAGTAGATTTTCAAAGACAGTCACTGAAAGTTGTCAGCCTGTTATTATTAACTTCTGAGATAAGACAAAGGGAAATGCGAGAACCTGATGACATTTTTAAAGCTTTGATATTATAAGAATATCGATTCAATATTACAAATAACAAATTATACAAAATAGCTTTCTCTTTGAATGATTTTCCCTCAATGGCATCTAAATAGTTATCTACAAATTTGATGTATCAAGGAAATTAAAATTATAAGAGACCTTGACAATATAATTAAAGTTAATCTGATTCTATTTATAAAACTGGTTCAGAAGGTTTTTGCTAGATAGTCAATGTTACAGTTCACCATATGGGAAGAATGAATACAATTAAAATGATATTGACACTTCAATTTAATTACATAACACAAATTACTTCCATCAGATAACACAAAGCTTTCTAGTGATGTGAAATAATTCTAACATTTCTATTTCATAAAGAAAGCTTTAAATTGCTTTACCAAACTAAAGTTGATGAGAGCTTTAATTGCAAAATTGCAAGTGATATTTTCTTTTATGATTAATGCAAAAATATTTATTTTGATTATTGGAAAAAATGTTATAATTACTCTACTAGTGAACATTTAAAGACAAGAAAATGTTATATCTTTTAATAAAGAGATGTGTTATAACATGATGCCAAATAATCTTTCTTCAATAAAAAATTTATCTCACAAAGTTTAATGCCTCATTTATAAAAGGGGATACATTTTATCCCTTTTACCTTTCTGTATGTTTGATTCTCATAGTAATGTTTTTAGACATTTATATTTTAGTAAAAATAAATGGCTTTAAATCAGACTCTCTTCTCAGGGACATCACCTACATATATCAAATGCAACTAGAAATTGCAAAGAAAATGTCAAACACAAAAAGAACTCCATGTTCTTCTATTGCTTCTTTGCTTTCTTTTTGATTTTTTTTCAAATTTTTCTCTATTCTCCAGACTGGAGAGTAAAGGTCAGAACACTATAGCGGTTCTCTCTATAGTCTCTTATGGCTATCTCCTTCTATAAAAAATTATCCATTCCAATATTATAATGAATATAGTATTTGTTATCAATTGCAAGTGATCTATCTTTTATATAAAAAAATGTATTTTGGGGATAGATACTACCTTTCTTCAAAAATATCAGAAAATCTCTGGGTAAGAGAAATAAATTTTAGATTTATAATTGATCTATACCATTAATTCAAAGGAATGTCAAAAATATATGTTCTAATCAATTTTATTTTTCCTTGTTCTACTTTAAACATGTCCTTCACACTAAATATCCCCTAAACGTTGCATCCGAACTGAAAGAACTGCTTCATAACATATGTTGACACATATTTCATATAGATTTACATAGCAGACATGCTTAGATATATTTTATATCTTCTAAACCACTATAATTATTAATTAATAATGGCACACTGAATGGAAACACATGTATTATAGATCCAAAGTGTTTAGGTTCAATTCAGAACCTGTGTATTTTCTGTGTTCCAGGTCTAGATCAATCCAAAGCTGTTAACGGTCACATGATATATTAAAATCATGACCACTTTTTATTTAATAATATACATTTGAATTTTTTTATTGTATTACATATGTAAATCCAAGGATTTTGGCTGTGTTAACCACACACTATGGTTTTTTTGGGATATAATGTTTTACAGTTTCTTCATTGTACTCTCAAATGTATCCCTGTTCAAATAATAAGTTACATAACTATGTTAATTTTGGAAGATTTATACAAGAACCATTTTAAAAAAAGAAAGTCTCCTGGATATTGGAATCATATCATTCATTCAACAACAAGAAGTAGAATTTGAAATTAACCATATAATGCCATTTACATTAGCACTCTAAAAATAAAATAGTTAAGCATAAACAACAAAATATGCATAATCTATATTAGAAAAACTACAAATCGCTGATGAGTAAAAAAAAAAAAAAAGAAGAACAAAAGTGAATGAAGAGATATTCCATGTTTATGAACAGGAAGACTCAATATTGTCAAGATGTCACTTTTTCCCAATGTTTCCTATAGATTCAGTGTACTCCCGATCAATATCTCTAGATTGTTTTTTGTAAATATCAACAAACTGATTCTAAATTTATGTGGAGAGGCATAAGACACATGAACATAGTCAACAAAAGATTGAAGGATATAAAAGGAGCTGGACAATTGACACTACTTGATCTCAATATTTACTGTAAAACTACAATAATTAAAACAATGTGGTATTGAAAAATAATAAACAAATAGATCAATGAAACAAAATAGAATGTCTAGAAATAGACCAACACAAATATAGTTAACTGATCTTCAACAAAAGAGCAAAAGCAATATGATAGAGTAACATAGTCTCTTCAATAAATTGTTCTAAAACAACCATATACTCACATGCTAAAAAAATTGAATCTACACATAGATTTTATACTCTTTTTATACCCACAAAATTAACCCAAAAGAGATCACAGACCTAAGTGTAAAATATAAAATTATAAAACTCTTAGAAGATAACAAAAGAAAAATCCTAGATGACCTCAGGTATATTGATGACATTTTAGGTACAACACTAAAGACACAATCTATGAAGAAAATGATAAGTTGGGCTTTATTAAAATTAAAAACTTCTGGTCTGCCAAAGACAATGTCGAGCGAATGAGAAGACAGGCCACAACTAGAAGAAAATACAGAATTACGTATCTGGTGAAAGATTATTACTCAAAATGTACAAAAAACTCCTGAAACTCAGCAACAAAAAAACAAAGAACTCAATTCAAAAAGGGGTCAAAGATCATCACAAGCACCTCACCAAAAAGATATACACTTAGAAAATAAGCCTATAAAAACACCCTAGAGCATGTCATCGGGAAATGCAAATAAAACAATAATGAGGTACAACTACACATCTATTAGAATGAACAAAGTCCGAAATACTGATGCTACTGAATACAGATGAAGGGGTGGGACACAGAGGATTTTTAGGGCAGTGAAAATTCTGTTCGATACTATAATGTTAGTACACGTCATTATACTTTTGTCTGAACCCATAGAATGTTCAACACCAGGAGTGAATCTTAATGTAATGTGTGATCACTGGATAATTCTTTATCAATATAAATTCTTCAGTTGTAACAAATGTACCCATCTGGTGGGAAATGTTGATAATGGGAGGCTATTTTGTGTGCAGGTGAGAGTATACAGAAAATTTCTATACCTTTCATGCTATTTTTCTGTGAATCTAAAACTGCTCTAAAAAAATTAAATTCAATAATGAACATAGGTTAATAGAACGATCCATATTGAAACACAAAAACATAAACTCTTGAAATAAAAATTACAAAGATGTTGATTTGTATAAAAATTTTAACTGATCTGATATAAATAAAATTGGAGACCCATCATGTGAGAAAGTTTGAGGCAAAAACAATATTTAGAAACATCATTTCCAAAACCTCTAAATTTGATGAAAATATCTACCTATAAATCCAAGCTCATCAATAAACCCAAACAAGACAAGAAAACTATATTAACTATATCAGAATTAAATACTTGAAGAGTAAAGAAAAATCTTATAAAAGTCAAGTAAAAAAGACAAATTATTTAAAGTAAAAAAGCAATATAAATTATAGCTGATTTATTGTATGCAGATATGCCAGAGAATGATGAAAAGTTTTTTTTAAAAACTCTTTAAAGTTTTTAAAATATATCTGAGTAAAAATAAAATCAACCAACACTTTTATATTCAATTAAAATCTTTTTTAAAATAAGTGTAAAATAAAGACATATTTAAGTAAACAGAGTGAATTTGCCAGCACAGGATAAGAACTATGAGAAATGTTAAAAATTTTCTTTATGAAACAATAACCTTAACGCTGCATTTGGAGATACATAATTTTGTACAGTCATAAAATATATAACAGTAGGACAAAGATAAAAAATAATTTGTTACTGTTTATATACTTTATCATGTAAATATATACTGATTTAAAGTTCTTAATATATATGTGATGTGGTGTAACAATAATTCATGTTAGGGTGCAATAAGTTATGAAAAAAGTTTATATTAATCTGTAGAGCAACCAGTTAAAATGTAAACCAAGAGTTATAGTTAGAAAAGCAAATAAAAATAAAGATATAAAATGTAGAAATATACTTGATTTATCTCTGAGGAAAAGAAGAAAAATGAGAAGGGATAGTAAAATAGAAAATAAATTCTGAAGATTTAAGTAGAAATAAACCTAACAAAGTTATTAATTATGTTAAGTATATGTTATATAAATACAAATAGAAATATACTTAAAATGGTATAAAAAATAAGATCTAACTATATGTCATTTATAAAATATACCTTTCAAGTATATGAAGTTTAAGTACTTAAAAGTAAAATACTCAAAAATGATATATCATACAAGTGTAACCATAAAAAAAGTGGGAGGGGCCACATAAATTTCAGAAAAAATAGGTTTTGAGATAAATAATATTATAAGAGATAATAAAGAAATTTCTTATTGACAAAAAGATTGGTTTAAAATATAAAAATCTTAAGGATCCATGCACTTAATAATAGAGTTTCAACATTCATTAAACAAATATTTACAAAATTAAAGAAAGTATTAATAGACAGATTTAAATCATTTTAGAAATTTTAAAACTCCATTCTCAGTAATTGGTAAAGCAAGTAGAATAAAACAACCAGTAAACATATAGATGACTTGAGAAACACTGTTTAAAAACTTGACATAATTGACATTTATAGAACATTGCATCCCAAACCCACAGAGTTGATATTCTTTCTGGGGACCTATTAAACATTTATCAAGTAGAACATATGCTTTTCCATAAAATATGCCTCAGTGAAATCTCAAATGCCTGAAATCACATTATTTGGACAATAGAATTAAATTAGAAATCAATAATGAAATCAGTAATAGGTATAATGAAAATTTCCAAATTATTGGAAAATGGTGACTTGCTTCTACGTATCTTAACAGAAATAGCAAAAGACATCAGTAAAGAGTTTACATCAATGCAAATAAAAATATAACAAATTAAACTTTATGAAGTACTACAGTGTTCAGAAAAGAATTCATACTTTAGAGTGCATATGTTAGGGAAAAAAAAAAGATTTATAAGCCAATTAAGCTTCTACTTAAGAAGGGAAAGAAGAGACAAAATTTTAAATCTAAAAAAGTAGAAGGAATGGGTACAATATAGACAACAGGAAAATTAACACAAGAAAACCAACAAAATGAAGTATAATTCATTGAAAAAGTATTTTTTAAAAACCCTCTACTGATTAAGAAAAAAGAGTTAAAACACAGTTTATCAATATCAGTAATTGGAAAAAGAATACTGTGGATTATACAAACATTAAGTAATAAAAAAATAACCTGTTATCAATAACAATGTCAATGAATTTGAGAACTGACATGAATTTGCCAAATTCTTTTTATCATACAAATAACAGAAACTGTTAAAATAAGATAAAAAATATGAATGGCCTTTTCTATGTATTTTAAAAAATGAACTCAAAAATCTTTCCCAAAAAACCTTTCCCAAACATAAGGGCCACCAAACCTTACCAGGGTTTTCCACAAATATTTAAACAACAAATATTATCTATCTAAACGAAATTCTTTCAGAAAACAGAGGGATAAAAATGATTCCTTATTTATTTTATGAAAGCATCATAATCCTGGTACTAGAATTAGATGTATACTTCAGAAGAAAATAAAATTATGTGTTCATTTCAGATTCAAAATCAATAACAAAATCCAAATCAAATGATATGATAAAATATGACAATATGTCATGAAAAGCAAATTTATTTCAAAATATATTTGGTTAAACATTTAAAAAAATTAATTATTTAACCAAATATAGGGAACAAATACAGGATACAAATCATATGATCACCACATCAATAATGAAATTGTTTGACAAATACCAAATTACATAGAAATTCTCATAAAAAAAGAAACCCTGAATTCAATACATAAAACTTGCTTTACTATCACATTTTAAAGTTTCAGAATGAACAGTTTCACCTAAGTTTGAGAAAAAAATATAGATGCATACTCTGACCACTTTTCTTCAATATATATAGGGTCCTAATCAATGTAATAAAACTTAAAAATCAAACATTGGAATGGGAAATATAAAACATATTTATCTACAGAACTTTCCATTGTGTATGTACAATTTCTAAAGAATTTACACAAAAATTAAAATAAAATATTTAATAACTGAATTTAATAATGTGAGAATATATTCCATTAATATGTAAAAGCAAATTGATTTCTATATATTTGGAGTAAAAATTTGAAAAACAACTTTTAGAAATAATTTACACTAGCATCAGAAAATATTTTTAAAATAATGATAAATTCAACAAAAGATACACAATATCTCTATAAAGAAAACAAAACATAACAGTTCTATGAGAAAAATATATGAATAACAAATCAAAAGATATAACATTTAATTGATTGGAAGACAAAATGTTGCTAAAAGAATAATTCTCATTGATATTTAGATTTAATACATTCCCAATCCAATTCCCAACAAGCATTTTCTATACAATATCGAACATAGTCTAGAATTCATTTGTAAATGCAAAGTACCTAGTATAACCAAAACTATTTTTAAAAAAATGAATTTTGGGACTTACATTGCCTGATCTTAATAATTACTCTAAAGCTACAATAATCAAGACAGTGTGGTATTTACATGAAAGGAGAAAAAATGTTGGAACTTAGCACAGATTATAGTGCTTAACATATAACATCATCTGATTTTCAATAAAATCTCAAAAGCAATCCAGTGGGCAAAAGAAAAATCTTTTTAACAAATAGAGTTGAAATTATAGGACAAGCGAATGGAAAAAAAAATGTGTATATATCTCAACCACTATCTCATCTCAAACATAAAAATTAAATGGAGTTGGATCACAGCCATAACCATAGAAGGTAAACTCCAGAACTCCTAGAAGAAATCTTAAGAAAATGCCTTAACCTTTGTTTGAATGGCAAAAATTTCTTGGCCTGAAACAGAAAGTACCATCCTTAAAATAAAACCTTTGTTTTTTAAGAGACACTATTAACAAAATTATTAATGAAGCAACACTTATAAAATCTATTTATAATATCTACCTATGAGAAATGATTTTTATACAGCATACATAAGAAAATATTATAACTCAATAAGAAAATATTTAAAAAATAACTAAGATATAGATAGATAAATGACTTGAACACATACTTTATAATGGAAAGGTCAATAAGCACATGTAAATATTTTCAACATTATACTCATCAGGGATATGACATTTAAAATCATGAGATACAATTATATACAATCTTTACAATGGTAAATATTTTCAAAGGCTGACAACACAAAATATTGGTAAAAATGAGGAGTAAATGAAACTCTTGTATATTGCTGTTAAAAAGAATGACAGTTAAATAACATTGGAACACTGTAATGTGGTATCTTCTCTATAACACAACAATTCCACTTTTAGGTATTTATCCAACAGAAATGAAAACATATTTTCAAAAACAAGATGTGGAAATGAATGTACATACCACCTGCATCTATAAAAAGACCAAATTGGAAACAACTAAATGCCATTATCAGTAGTATTTGCAAACAGATAGTAATATATTCATTCAATGGAGTATGTCCATTATTAAAGTGAACAAATTACTAATAAGTGACAAAAAGAATGAGTTGCTAAAATACTACTATGGATGAAAGTCAGACAGAAAATAGTAAATATCATAGTGTGCCATTTATTTAAAGTTTTAGAACAGGCAGAGCTAAATAAAGTATGGTGATAGAAATCAGAACTGCGGTTGTCCTCAAGAAGGCAGAAATCAATTGGCAAGGGACATAAAAAATAGGGGGCTAATTGAGATATTCAAAATCTTGACTAGGGTGTGGTTTATTCCATTTGTCAAAAGTCATCATAAAGTACACTTTAAAATATAGTTGACATTATTTTAATTAAAATTCTATTATACCAAAATTACAATGTTATTCTTAAAAGTAGTCTGTAGAAAGCAGATAAAAGACATTCCGGTGTAACAGAATTTAATAAAACTCCCAAATAAAGAACATCAAATACTACCAATACATATTTAGTATTAATTCTTATTGAATTATTTCTTTCTAAGGATGTAAACCAAATTAATTGCACTAAAAGTTAGTTTACTAGAGATCTCTATATTTCTAAACTGGCACAAAAAATCTAAGAATAAGATAAATAATTAGTTTTAAGCCTTTTTCCTGTAAAAACATACACACACAAAAAACACACACAAAGTGTTAATAGCAGATTCCTTCTTTCCCAAATATTCCATGTTATATGATAAATTGCATGGTCTCTTCACCTATGAGACATTGCAATAATATGCCAGAGTTAGAATAGAGAGACATAATTAGATACTGTCACACAGAAAATTAAAGTTCAATATTCCCTTTTCTTCCACATTTTCCCCCTCAATATCTATCTATGCATTTTGATCATGGAGGAACCTATTTATACATATATCTAATATCTCCGTCTATTTAGGTACCATCTTTACCTATATTTGACATATGATATTTCTTCTATATTGTATCTAAAGATTCCAAGATTAGTAACTATATGCTGCTCACAACCTATGCTAATTGCTGGATTTTCTAGACATTATTTATTTTAGCTCTCATAGCATGCATGAATTTTGGTAGTATTTTTAATTAAATGATCAAAAAATGGACACTCAAAATGGTTTAATCTTTAATGATTGCAAAGATCATAAGCAGAAAAGTAAAGGTCTAAACTTAGGTCTCCTTTCTATATGAGCAGCACTCATGTTGTTACAAGAAGTTCAAGCAATTTGTCTCTACCTGATATCTAATGAGAAAAAAAAATTAAAGTGATGCTTTGTAAGCTTATTAACAAAAAGCATGTAATCAGAGTAAGTGTGGCTGAGATTTCCTACGTATACATCAGAAATAGAATCGGAGCTAAGCAATTTCTCCAGGATCTATAGGGTTGAACAGACATTCTGGTGTAATGTTTGGCAGGGGTTTATTCTCCCTTGAAGGCATGAAGTATAAAGAGCATTTTTGTTTATCCCGGTGTTTAAGTAACACTGGTATTTAATGCTCACATTCACAGACTCTCTTTATTCCTCTATTCACTTGTAAACATGAGAATGGTGTAAATTGCCAAAACACTCAGTACAAACAAAATAATAATAATCTAACAAAAAATTGAAATATTTTAATTTATACAATTTAAGTTTCTCTTCCAGAACCTCGGCAAATATTTCTATAATATTTTCAAATTGGATCTCGTATTAATTTATTTTCCAACCATCACCTTATTTCAATATCTTATAATTTCATATATGAATAATTTTCTTTTTGTTTCATTTATTTTCTATATAATCCATTGACAAAATATTTTTTAAAAAAATCATGCATATCACTGTAATTTTGTAAGTACATTGTTCATACTTCAATATTTTCTCACCACTTATTTTAGAATAATTTCTCAGGCTTTCAGATTTTAGAAGAGTCTGGTCTCAAACCTATTTGCCAATATAAATGCTAGTCTTATATAACTATTATTTTTAGTGAAAGAGATTCAACTCAAAGTAGCTTAAATTAAAAGGGAAAGTTTATTGGCTTATATAGCTGTAAATCATAGAAGAATATCTAGTTCAGTTACAGTTTGATGTAGTACTCTATCATCACCAGCCCGGTTTATCTCATGTACCATTCTTATTGGGTAATCATCTTCAAGCTTAAAAAACAAAACAAACAAACAAAAAATTCCTGTGCCAGTATCAACATTACTGCCAGCAGTTACTGGCACTAACTATTTTTATCATTCATATTCTTCAGAGGAAAACAGACTTGTGTCCAAACAGTCTCAGAAAATGTCGAGATATTCACAATATTGAGTCAGTTGTTATACACTCACCCATGAACAAATCAACACAATGGCCAAATGAAGACTATCCTTATTGTATCCAATTATGATTACTCACTATAACCAAGAACAAAGTGAATTCCATGTAAATGTCATGACTGTGAATTTAGAGAGAGGCATTCTCCCAAAGAAAGTTAGAGATACTTTTATCAGGTAAGGATACTGGTCAGCAAACAACAGATATGTTTTATTTTCTACATTAACCCTATTCTACTCCTTCCAATATTATCTACTCATTATCTCTTGAGTATTACAAAACTGTTTTCATACATTTGCTTGATTAATTTTCTCACCTCTTAATGTTTTGAAATCACCCTCTATACCTAATTCAACTTTAGACTTTTCTGATTTTCTGGTTCATTGTCGTCATTCAGCTTTCCAAATAATTGTAATTATTTGATAATTATATTAAGTATATTTTATTCTCTACTTTGACCATTATTTAGCTTTTGAGGTATAAGTAGCTAATACCTCATAATTGAAATTGAAAAACCTAACAACAGGGAACCTGATTTGTTTCGACATTTTCCAAAATATCCAAACCTATGCAACTCTGTGCAGATTTGTAGTAAAAAAAAAACCCCACAAATTTGTTTTATTATTTCAAATTATTTCAGAGGCCAAATGAGATATAATACAGAGGGTTAAACTTGATGAAATTATTCTCTTTTTGGGTCCACCAATTGGATTTTACAAGACACATGAAAAACATTAATAGAATATTACTTTAAAATAAAATCTCTTGTGCTACTATTTATTACAAAGCATTTCATTTAGGTTTTATAGTTTCCTAAATGTTTTCTTTTTCTATATAATTGAGATGTAACACTGCGAGTTTAAGTATACAATTTTTTTTATTTGATACACGTATATTATGAAATGATAACCACAGTAACATTAATACCTTCATCATCTATTGCAATTACAATTTATCTTTTGTAATAAGAACATTTAAAATCTATTCATTTAGTCATCATGCTATATATTAGAACCTCAGGACTTATTAATTTTAAAACTAGAAGTTTGTACCCTTTGACTAATATCTTCCCATTTCTCCTACCCCCAGCTCCTGGCAAATACCACTCTACTATTTGTTTTTATGAGTTAAGCTTTTTCAGATTCCATATATAAGTGACATAATATGGAATTTATCTTTCTCTATGTGATATATTTTACTTAGCAGAATGCACTTAAAGTCAATACATGCTGCCTCAAATGGCAGGATGCCCTTTTTTATGACTGAATGATATTCCAATATATGTATATATACATATACATTTTCTTTATCCATTCATCTGTTTATGGAAACTTAGGTTGTTTCATGTCTATCTATTATAAATAATGCTGCATTGAACATGGGAGTGCAGATATCTCTTCAAGATAGTGATTTATCTTCTTTACGTATGTAACCCAGAAATAGGATTGCTGAATAATATGGTAGTTCTAGTTTGAGTTTTTTGAGGAAACTTCATACTGTTTTTTCACAGTGGCTATATCAATCTACATTTCCGCCAACAGTGCAAAGGGTTCTCTTTTGTCCATATTCTTGCCAACACTTGTTATCCCTTGTCATTTTGATGATAGTTATTCTAAGAGGTATGCTTTTGTTGTGGCTTTAATTTGAATTTCCCTGATGATGAGTGATGTTGAGCATTTTTTCATGTACTCATTAGTCATTTTTGTATGTCTTCTCTAAAAATAAGTCTATTCATTCCCTCTGCTGATTTTTTATTCAAGTCATTTGATGATGATGATGATGATGATGATGATGATTTTAGTCATTGAGTTATATAAGTCCATAATAAATTTTGGATATTAACTCCTTATCAAATATATAATTTACAAATATTTTCTTCCATTCCATAGGCTGACTACTTTGTTGTCGTTGTTGATTGTTTCTTTTGCTATATAGAAGTTTTTAGATTATAGTCTCACTTATTTATTTTTACTTTTGTTATTTGTGTTTTTGGTGCTATATATATAAAAAAATGTATATTGCCAAACTAATATCAAAGAGATTTTTCCCCTATGTTTTATGCTAGGAATTTTATGGCTCCATCTTGTGTTTAAATCTTTAACCTATTTCAAGTTATATATGAAACAGATCAAAAATAGAAAAGATTAATGAAACTAAGAGCTAAATTTTTGAAAAGATAATCAGAATTGTCAAATCTTTAGCTAGACTATGAAAAAGAGAAGTCTAAATAAATAAAATAAAATGAAAGAAGGCCTGTTCAACTAATATCACAGAAATATAAGAATAAAATGTGATTATAATAATATTAAATGTTAACTGTTATTGAAAATCTAAAAAAAAAAAAGATTTTGAACAATTATATGGTAACAAATTGCCCAACTTAAAAAAATAGATAAATTCCTAGAAACATACAACCTCCTAAGACTGAATAAGAAAGAAACAGATAATCTGAACAAACCAATTCCTAGTAAAGGAATTAAATCAGTAATAAAAAAAAAAAAAATCCAAAAGAAAAGCCCAGGACCAGATGGCTGCCCTGGTGAATCCTACCAAACATTCAAAGAAGAATACCAATCCTTTTCAAAGTCTTCCAAAAAATTAGATATAAATTTACTCAGCAAAATATTAGCAAACTGAATAAAGCAGTGGATTCAAAGATTTATATACCATAAGCAAGTGGGATTTATTCTTGAGATGGTTCAACACACACAAATCAATCAATGTGGTCATCATATTAATATAATGAAAGATAAAAAATGCGATCATCTCAATAAATGTGAAAAAAAAATTTGACTAAATACACAATTCCTATATGATAAAAACTTTGATCAAATTGGGTATGGAAAGGACATATCTCAAGATAATAAAGGTTATACATGACAAGTCTACACCTAGCATTATACTTAATGGTGAAATATTAAAATGTTTCTTTAAGATCAGTAATGAGACAAGGATGCCCACTCTCACCATTCCTATTCAACATTGTAACAAAAGTCCTACCCAGAGAAATTAAGTAAGAAAAATAAATAAAAGACATCTTGAGCAGAAAGAAATACAATTATTTTTGTTTGCTGATGACTTGATCTTGTATATAGAAAATCCTAACGATGCTACCAAAAAATTATTCAAACTAAACAAATTCAGTAAAACTGCAGGATAAAAATCAACATACAAAAAATCAATTGCATTTCTATACACTAACAACAAAATATCTGAAAAAGAAATAAAAAACAATTTCATTCATAATAGCAGCAAAAACACTAAAATACATAGAAATAAAATTAACCAAGGAGCTGAAAGATCTGTACACTGAAAACTCAAAATTTCAATGAAAAAAATTGAAAAAGACATAATAAATGGAAAGATGTCCTTTGTTTGTGGACATGAAAAATTAATATTGCTAAAATTTTCATACAACCCAAACCAATCTGTATTTCAGTGCAATCCTTAACAAGATCCAATTCGGAATTTTAGATATTTAGTGTAATTTCTAACAAAATCCAATGACAGTTTTCATAGGAAAAAAAGTCCTAAAATTGTATTGAATTACAAAGACCCTCAATAACCAAAGAAATATTGAAAAAAAAAAAAGAACAAAGCAGAAAACATCACACTTTCTAATTTTAAACTATACTACAGAGCTGTCCTAATCAAAATAGCGTGTACCATCATAAAAAATGACGCATAGACTAACGGGAGAGAATCAAGAGCCTAGAAATAAACCCTCACATTTATAGTCAACTAATATTTGACAACATAACTAAGAATACTCAATTTATTAGTTATGATAGTCTCTTTAACATATTGTGTTGGGAAAAGTGAATAACCACAGGACAAAAAATGAAATTGTACTCCTATCTGATACTACTCATAAAAATTAGCACTTAGTGATTATTTACTAGATTTCTAAAAGTGGCAATAATGTTTTTGTTGGCCTTCAGAAAATGTATACATTATTAACGTGTTTTTTTGTATAGAAAATATTACGATAAGATTTAATACAAAAATGTATCAGATTATTAAATTAACAACTTATTAATAAATTAATAACATCTAAAGTCAGAATATTATATTATTGTAATTTTGTCATTACTGAAAATTGTAGATTAGCCAGGGGTTGGGATAATACTAGTAGAGAGACAAATAAAAATTACAAAAAAATTACAAATTACAAAATCAAAATTAATTGGCAATTTTAAAGAATTAATAAATACAATTAATAGTAGACCTTATACAAATTAATATCAAGTGAATTAAAAGTTACAGATAATGCAATAACTAAATTTTAAATTAGAATTATTGAACATTAAAAATATGAAAAATTATATTGTTATACTTTATAAGATTAAGTACACATGCAAACATTGTATTTATATTTTGAAATACATATGAAAACAACTACATTTAGTATGTTCATATTTAATCTTAGTCTTTTATTGTTAGTAAAATTTCCATTCATTGGCAATTTGCATATCTTAGAGTAGACTATTTGATAGAAAAAGTATTTTCTAGTTCATAACTAATATTTTCAGAACATTTCAACATAGCATTACTTCTGAATGTGCAATGAACTAATTGTTTACTAACATTTTTAAGTACTATATTTCTTTCTCTCAAAACAACTAAATGCTTAGTTTCAGCAACAGCAAATATTTTGTTAAATATTTTAAATTTAATATTAGAAGCTATCGGTAGCTCATCCCCTCAAAAATAAACTGAAGCAAAATAATCTTCCATAACAACAAAAAGAAGTTATCAGAATTAGCATTTTTAAAAATAAACCCCAAAGGACATTTAAAAACAAATGAATCATGACAAATATATAAGTAACTTAGAGTTTATAATGTTTTTTTTTCATATATAATATTTATATCTCTGAGTATGTGAAGATGGTTACTATCCATATTTTTATGCTTCTGCTCAGATAGTTTAACAACATGCCCTAAGTTATATAGGTTATACATGGAATACATGAGTCTCAGATATCAAAGACTGAATAACAAAGACTATTACATTTGTTTATATCAATTTGGAAATATTTGGATCAATGCCTTCTGAGAAATATGTAAATTTCTAAATGTAAAATTTTATTTTTGTAATTTCTCAAATGGAAACATAACATCTATATGTAGTTAAATACTCAGATATGTTTATAATAGTGTTTCTCATTTTAAAAAATCTTCAAATTATTTCTTTTTTAACATATGTACTTATTCAATATAGCTATTACATTTGTAATTTATACTATCCTTACAGCAAATAGCATTATAATCTTTGACATTGCATGTCATTGCAAAGTTTATACAGTATTTATCAAAATCTCATCCCACTGAAAAACAACATTACTTATCTATGTTGGTTTTGTATTATTCGAATTTAACAATGTTTAAAAAACTTTGGGTGAATTTTCTATAGTGTCGTCTTGGATAACTTCAAACTGATATCATGATCTGAAACTATTCCTTTAATGTACTGTTTGCATAGACACAGAAAATTTTTACTGTGTATAGCCAGTTTCGTCAATAGATTTATTCTATGTCTGCCATTAAATATAAAGTGTTGATTATTGTATTTTTTTTGTTTATCAGGGACAATATATAATTTCACAAATCCCCATTTCTGTATATTATGAGCAGCTGACAGCTCATTGCTTCAGTGTTTATTTTATAATTTTAGTGTAATTTGTTGTCTGATGTCCATTTTCAAAGATACACATTACTTAGTGTAATATTTGATGAGATGTCAAGTATTTGCCAATGCCTGATGATTGAGGAAAACGTAAATATTGCTGTAGTAGGTATTCTTTCAAAGATGTCTATGGTATAGTTTGAGATAGAATGGAGATGTGTAATTACTCTCAGTGGTGTTATACATGTATAATGAAAGACTGCAGTGAAGACTTCATGAGGTATAGTGATTAGAAAATCCACTTTATCTATTGGCAACCCATGTTTCATAAATGGAAGCCATAGAACTCCTAGAAATTGAGACATCTGATCTGTAATTATTTTGTGGGGAAAAGAAAGCTATTGAGAAAACAGTAGAAAATTTAGGGTAAAATTAGTAAAGTTAATTTATAGTTATATAAATTATATGCTTTTAGGATAAACTTCTCAAATTGTGTTACTTGGATTGAGCACTGTTAACGTCAATATCTGGGCACATTGTTATAACTCACAGGAGACCCTTGGTAATGATTAAGGTGGTTATCAAGAAATCTTCATGTCTGTAAAACGTATAATTGCATGTAGTAATTCACTTAAGACTTTGTAATAGAGAAGTTTATATCCAGAAGGTGGGTTAGAATTCTAGCTCTTTCTCATTGGGATATATAGCTTCAACAATAGTTTTAATATACCTTATATTATTATATCTTCCATGTTACTGTTTAGCTTTGGCCATGTTAGTTAACATATCTGAGCCTTTGTTAACTCATCAATAGGACAGAATAGTAGCAGAATATTCTCTGCACAAACTCCAGCACGTGTGTGAGACTCAAGTGAAATAAAGGAGATAAAGCAAGTTAAAGTTCTTTTATAAATTATGTAATCATACAAAGAATGCTATTATACTAGTTACATAAATATAGATGAACTTAATATTACGTCTTCTTAGCTAAAGTAAATCAACAGTATTTAATTGAAATTAAAGAACTTACTATCATAAAGGCCCAGAGAAAACTGATAGTCTGTGTCATTTCAATATTTAAACCCAAAATATATTCAGCCTTATTTCAACAGCAATAATGGAGATGTTAACATTTTACTGACAGTCTTCAAAACATCAGTCTTATTTTAGACATGTAGAACTAACATGATTATTTCTAAATATCTGGTTTGTACTAAGTACCATAGCACTAAGTAGCATAATAGTTTTATATCAGGGAATGAGATTATGTGTGCCCTAGACAGTCACTTCACCAAGACCCACCTTCCTGGTGCCCCAAATCTTGGTGCAAAAATTTATCGCAAATAGGAGAAACAATGACATGGTCAAAATAACATATAATTCAGTAAACACTATGTAAATTAGGAAATATGACTCCATAATTGTGAATTATCAAAAATTATTTCAACAAGACAAAAAAATAGAGTCCATTTATTGAGCGATCTACAAAACTAAATTTTCTGTCAAATTAAACCTATAGCCATACTCCTAATTCTCTGCTCCTTAACAGAAGAGAAAGTGAGATTCAAACATGTATCTGAGAAGGTAATTTCTGGAGAGTCCTAGTCAACTATTTGGAGGCAATCGCTCACTGAATTTACAAGTTTTGAGCAAGAACCAAAAACATTTACTAAGACACTGACTCCTTATCTCTGCTTCCTCCTCAGAAGAGGTAAGTAAAGAATCCTGGTGAAGTCATAAACTATCCCTGACAACCAATGTATATAGAAACCCAGCATCAAGTTTTGTGGAAAAATTAAATCACTGAAATTATTTCTGCCTTAATGCTTATTAAAGCTGGAAGATGAGCTATTCCTGATAAAAAGCAATTGCTAAGATTTCTTGTTCTGTATAAGGTGGAATCTCATTACAATACTTCAGTTCATTGCATTAAAATCTGTACCTTGTACTCTGCAGACTCCAATGAGATTTTAGTGTGCATTTTATTTTCAAGCCATTCCAAGGAAGAAAATTTTTGCATTTATAAGGATATTGAACTGATAGAAGTTGTGAGTTCCCTTTCTGTTGTGAATCTTAAAGTGCTATATTCTTAAGTGACTAGGGAGATTTCAAAAACCCTAGTAGATATGGTTCAAAAGTTTCTACATGTAAATAAAAGCATAATTTGCTTAAACTGCTTTGAAGAAAATTGAATAGATGTATATATTATACATATTGATAGTAGTCAAATAAATATATATATGAATATATCTGAACATATATATATATATGTAAACAGGTTTAATATATGTAATAATGTATATGTGTGTATATGTACGTGTATACATATATCCACTTATTAACATCAGCATTAAAGTAGATGTTGCAGTATGGTTTGTCCAACTAAGGAGGTACTTTGGCAGGCAACCTTGTGTGCAGTGTTTATTCCGTTTCCAGTTCCTCTGAATCAGCTAAGATATACCACCTGAAGGCAAAGATCATCACCAATTTGACTTTTTAACATCCAGTGTAATCTAGTTTACCCTGATTATTTTTCATTGAATTAATAAAAACATTAAAAATGCTGTTATGAAAAAACTTATTTTCCAAAAATAACTAGACCAGGCAAACTTTTTATAAAAAGAAACAGTAAATATTTGGGGTTTACGGGGTCCTAAAGTCTTTGTCACAACTACTTAACTCTACTGTTATAACACAAAAGCAGCCATAGATAATATATGGATGTGACTGTGGTTCAATTAATCTGTATTTATAGAAATAAACGGTGGCTTGAACTTATCTCTGTGGGTTATAGTTTGCCAACCTCTTAACTAGACAATAAATTGTAAGTTTAGAAGTGTGTGTATGCATGTGTGTGTGTATATCTGTGCACATATGCATATATGTAATTATATATATTATGTATATGTGCATATATACTTCTAAATTTGTATACATTCACATATACACTGCATATATGTATACATATATAGTAAAATATACATATATAGTATATTTATAGTAAATATACACGTATAATAAAATATATATAGTCAAATATACATAGATATAGTAAAATATGTACATAGTATTTATATAGTAAATATAAATTGATTTTACATATATATACATACTTACATGTTTGATAAATAATAATTTCTTGAGCAATAAATTGAAAAGAAATATACATGTATTTGTTTCATATAGTATATATATTTATAAATTATGTAAACGTATGACATAATTGACTAAGAAACTAGTGAACCCCATCATGTACTAAATAAAAATTATGAAGAAAGATTAGAAGGAAAGCAAAATAAAACAAAACAAAACAAATGAGTACACAAGATAGGGCAGGGGAGGATAGAAGGGAGGAACAGAAAAAAAACAGAACAGAATTTGAAATGAGATGAACGAATGAGTAATATATAGATACTGGAACATTTCATGATAAATAAGGTGATAGATTTTTGTAGTAAATTGCTATTTAAAATATATTCTTTATTAAGAATAGAAGCATATTGCTTTTAGAAAAATAAGAAATTAATGCATCAGTGTTTTTGTGGTGTGTTTATTGGCTTGAATTGTCATCATTAGCCCATCATAGCTCTTCCATGTCAGAGGCATAGTACTTACATATTAATATCTACCAGTATAACATATTCTTAACCAATTGTGCTGGCAGAATAAGTCTTCTCTGTAGACCTTAGACCTTGGTATTTGTTATAAGTGGTTCTTAACCTTGACCAAGTAGTGCTGAACCTCTATTGTTTTACTTAGCTACAACTTAGATTGAATGTACATACATTTTTTTGAACTATAATTAATTAAGACTCAGGAATATCGCTTAAACAATAAGCTGTCTCTTTGGTTCTCTAGCTAGAAAAAAAATCTATAGAAGGTTTTTTTATTTCACTAACATGGACAAAATCTAAAGTTTTATCCCAGTGGCCAACCTGATTCTCCTGGGATTCTAGGCTACATCATGGTAGCCTAGATCCATGTCCATGTCCATCTTTGAGATCAATTCTTGTACAGTCTTACTTATTGTATGTTGTTTGAGTAAGAAGGTGCATTTTAAGAGTACTAGAACCTATTTGAAACATATGTTTTGAAGATCATCATATAAGATTGTCTCATGATAATATTTCATGTATTTGGATATATTGGATCATAGTAATTCAAGTTTCAGGTAGGAATGGGTTATTTTAAGCTTCTTCATGTGCAATATTGACAAGGTTTATAAACCTTCATTTATGCATATATGTATATATGCTGAAGGTGTTATTGTACTAACCACTGTGCAGAAATGAGGGTGGTACTCTCATCTCTATATTATTTTCCAGCTCCATATATGTGCTATTGTATCCATTTATCAAATAATGTAATCTCAATAAAACACTTAAAAATCATCAGAAATAATCCATCCCTCAAAGATTCTACTCTACATGGGTCAGCCTAGCTCATCTTGAAGAAAATAGCAGTGAAATAAAACTCTAAGGCTGGATAATACCTAATGTTAGATATAAGATAGATATCACTGTCATTTGCCATCAAAAATACTCTTTAATTTGATAAAACATAGTAGGTTTTTGATAAAATTAATTATAATAAAACATGGAATTCTGTCAATTTAATTTTGTTAAGTGTGCTAGTTCTACATTCCATTCATAATTCTTTGTATTATGATCAATAGTCTTGGTTATCAAAGAGGCTCAGCCCAAGACACATCATAATTAAATATATACACACACACACACACACACACACACACACACATGTATGTATGTATATAGCATTGTATGTTCACTGCCCATAGTTAGATTTCTCCTGTCGCCACATATTTGACCCTTTTACCCTATCTATTTCCTCCCTCTTCCCTCCTCCCTCCCTTTGTTTCTAGTAACCACTAGTCTATTGTCCATGTCCATGAGTCCCTGTTTGTTTGTTCTGGTCATTTGTTGCTTTTAGGTTTATGCCCCACATATAATTGATGTCTTGTGATTTTCAACAATTTCTGTCTGGCTTATTTTGCTTAGCATAGTTATCTGAAGGTCCATCCTTGTTGTAGCAAATGTCATTATTTCATCACTTCTTATGGCTGAGTAATATTTCATTGTATATATGTACCATAGTTTCTTTATCTAATCATCTATTGTAGGACACTTCTGTTGCTTCCATGTCCTGGCCACCATGAATAATGCCGATATGAACATTGGTGAGCAAATATCTTTTTGGATATGAGTTTTCAAGCCTTTGGGGTAAATACTCAGTAAAGGGATTGCTGGATCATATGGCAGATCAATTCTTAATTTTTTGAGGAATCTCCATACTGTTTTCCATAGTTGCTGTACCAATTTGCGGTCCCACCAGCAGTGTGTGGAGGTTCCATTTTCTCTGCATTCTCTCCAACATTTGTTATTACTTGTCCTGTTAATTACAGCTATTCTAACAGGTGTGAGATGGTATCTCATTGTGGTTTTGATTTGCATTTCCCTAATAGCTAAACTGGAAACCTCCTGCGAAATAATGAAACTAGATCGTTGTCTATTACCACATATAAAAATTAACTCAAAATTGATTATGGACCTGAATATAAGACCCAAAACAATAAAATGCATAGAAGAAAACATAGGAACTAAATTCAAGGACTTTGAATTTAGTCCTTGAAAAAATAAATGAATGGGTCTACATCAAACTAAAAAGCTTCTGCACAGCAAAAGAAACCATCAACAAGGTAAAGAGACAACCATCCGAATGGGGAAATATATTTGTAAGCAACATCTCCAGTAAGGGCCTAATATACAAAATATACAAAGAACTTACACAACTCAAAACAACGACAACAAAAAAAACAAACGATCCAATCAAAAAATGGGCAGAGGACCTGAACAGACACTTCTCCCTAGAGGACATATAAATGGCCAACAGGTATATGAAAAGATGCTTAACATCACTACCCTGTTTTAAATTGTCTAGTTCTTAGTAGGACAAATGAGAACAATAACATGATCTGAAGGTGAAAGAGTTGAGAAGTCACTTGCTGAAGTAAATTTTCTACATTTGGACAATTTTTTTAAGTCCATTTATGCTGATGTAAGAGATCAGTTTGGTGATATTCACCCTTCTCTCTCTCTCTCTCTCTCTCTCTCTCTCTCTCTCTCTCCTGTATTCGGTTCCCTACAATGGCTAACAATGAGAACAGGTGTCAGAGGTCAGAGGCAGCCAAATTTGAAACACTGCATCCAGCAATAACCCAAATCTGGCTGCATCTGCTTCCACTTTCTGAGACTCAAGGAAATTTCATAAAACATTCTGAATTCTAAAAAGATCAATAATATTTACTACATATCCACCTTCTCAATAACTATTGTTTACATTGTGGATGCCATACATTTTTCAAAAGACTTATGCTTCTGCTGCCCCAGAGTATTTTTATAGTTGTCCTTTGTAGGCTAGATCTATCATCTATCTATCTATCATCTATCTATATCTATAGATATATAGAAAAACATAGAAAAATATTTTTTATCATGTGATAATTTCCTTAAAGGCTTTTCATTTTTATCTCTTTTTGGATGTACACTTTCTGTCACATAATTTTTCAAGGCTTTCCCATTTTGATTTGGTCTTGGTCACATCATTGTCTTTAGTCAGTGGAATTCTAGAATGCATGAGACAAGCAGAGACTTGTAAAGCATTTGCTTGTGCTTATTTCTTCTGCTATCACCATGAAAAGAACATGTTACTAACTTGACTCCTGAAGGATGAGGTCTACATAGAGCAGTCAAGTTTCCTTCAACTCAGGTGAGGCCTGTTACCAGAGCCAATATGGGCAAGTGCTGTAAATATCAGCAGACCCACATATCCAACCACCCTACATTCATGATCAATGGATCTTATTGCTCTATGCCACTCAGACTTTTTTTTTTCTTATAGGGTATTATTATGACAATAAATATTTAATATAAATGATTCTAAATTATAGCTTATTTTTGGGGGGAAAAAGTGAAAATGTAGGTTCCTTTGAAGACTAAATTAGAAAATGTATATGGTAATCCTGCCCTTAATAATTTTTCAATAGTTGTCAATCATCTTATTCCTCACACATACTCAAAGAATCTCTTTAATTAAAAATAGTAAGTATGAGGTGAACATGATAACACCTACGCTACAAAAATAGTATGCATGTATACCACCTCACTCCTGTCAGAATAGCTATCATCAATAAATCAAAGAACAAGTATTGATGAGGATGTGGAGAAAAAGGGAACTCTCATACACTATTGAAGGGATTGCAAATTGGTATAGCCACTATGGAAAATAGTCTAGAGGTTTCTCAAAAAATTTAAAATGGATATACGTTTTTAAAAATTAAGTTTGGTGGGGTAACATTGGTTAATACAATTATATAATTATTAGGTGTACAATATAATTTAACATCAGTGTATTCTATTGTGTGTTTACCACCCAGAGTCCAGTTTCCTTCAGCTATCACATGTTTGATCCCCTTTACCCACTTCTCCCTCCCGTACCCGCTATATTTGACCCCTTTTACTACATTTACCTTCCCCCTCCTCCCTCACCCTAGAAGACATCAAAGTAAAAAGCTCCCCCCTCACCCCCTACCTTCTTGTAACCACTAGTCTATCGTCCATGTCCATGAGTCTCTGTTTGTTTGTCCTGTTCCTTTGTTGCTTTTAGGCTTATATCCCACATATAAGTTATATCATGTGATTTTCAATTTTCTCTCTGGCTTATTTCACTTACCATGATTATCTCAAGTTCCATCCATGTTCTTGCAAATGGCTGTATTTCATCTCTTCTTATAGCTGAGTGTATGAGTTCTTTTATCTCCGCATCCTCTCCAGCATTTGTTATTACTTGTCCTATTGATTATAGCCATTCTAATAAATGTGAGATGGTATCTCATTGTGATTTTGATTTTCATTTCTCTAATAGCTGGTGATGTTGAGCATCTTTTCATGTTTGTTGGTCATTTGTATGTCCTCTAGGGAGAAGTGTCTTTTCAGGTCCTCTACCCATTTTTTGATTGAATGTGTTGTATCATATTAATCAATTTGCATATGTTGAAATATCCTTGTGCCCCTGGGATGAAACCCACTTTATCATGGTGTATAATCTTTTTCATATATTGCTGTATTCGGTTCGCTAATATCTTATTTAGGATTTTTGCATTTGTGTTCATGAGAGATATTGGTCTGTAGTTTTCTTTTTTTTGTATTGTCTTTACCAGGTTTTGGTATTAGGGTAATATTGGCCTGATAAAATTAGTTGGGAAGTACTACCTCCTCTTTGATTTTTTGGAAGAATTTGAGGAGATTAGGTATTAAATCTTCTTTGAATGTTTGGTAGAATTCACTGGTGAAACCATCTGGTCCTGGACTTTTACTTTTTGGAAGGTTTTGATAATTGTTTTAATTTGCATACTGCTGATCGGTCTATTTATATTTTCTAGTTCTTCTTGATTCAGTCTAAGAAGGTTGTATTTTTCCAAGTACTGGTCCATTTCTTCTAGGTTATTGTATTTGGCGTTATATAATTTTTCATAGTATTCGGGTATGATACTTTGTATTCCTGTGATATCAGTCATAATTTCCCCTCTTTCATTCCTGATTTTATTTTTGTCCTTTCTCTTTTTTCTTTAGTGAATCTAGTGCCGGAGCCAGCTGGCTAAAGTCGAACAGCACCTGAGAAGGGGAGTGAGGATTGAGAAAAAAACAGAGAAGAGACAGAGTCTGGAGGGCCCCCAGTCAATACCGAGCAGCCCCTAGTTTATTTAGCAAAGCATATTTATACCCTACAGAGTGCGTAAGATGCAAAAACCTCTAAGTATATAAACAGTTGCTGCCATTTACTCAGGAAACCTTGTAGCTATCTTAACATACTCTTTTCCATGGGGAAAGGACATTCAGTTTCTCTCCCCCAAGCCAGGTGTACCTCCTCCCGGGCCAGCAGACTGCGCAATTTGCCAACTCTGCAAAACTCCCAGCTTTACTGGCAGTTTCATACTGCATTGAAATGGCTCCCAACAGTCTAGCCAGAGATTTATCGAATTTATTAATCTTCTAAAAGAACCGGCTTTTTTTTTTTTTTGCTTTTTTTAGATTGATTTTTTGTTTTCAATTTCATTGATTTCTGTTCTAATTTTGATTATTTCTTTCCTTCTGCCGACTTTAGGCTTCATTTGTTCTTCCCTTTCTAGTTTTTTTTTAAAATGAAACATTAGGTTGTTTACTTGGGATCATTCTTGTTTTTGGAGGTAGGCCTCTAACGATACAAACTTTCCTCTTATGACTACTTTTGCCATGTCCCAAAAATATTTATATGTTGTACTATCATTTATCATTCGTTTCTATGTATCTCTTGATCTCTCTTTTTATTTCTTCTCTGATCTGGTTATTCTTCAGTAGCATATTGTTTAATCTCCATGTATTTGTGGTTATTCCTGCTTTCTTTTTGCAGTTGAGCTCTAGTTTCAAAGCATTATGATCAGAAGATATGGTTGGTGTGATTTCAACTCTCTTATATTTGTTGAGGCCATCTCTGTGTCCCAGTATGTGGTTGATTCTTTAGAATGTTCCATGTGCACTAGAAAAGAATGTATAAGCAGGTGTTTGGGGATGGAAGGCTCGGTAAATGTCAATTATGTCCAGTTGGTCTAACGTGTCATTTAGGGATGTTATTTCCTTATTGATTTTCTGTTTGAATGATCTGTCCATATCTAACAGTAGGGAATTTAGGTTCCCTACTATGATAGTGTTTTGGTCTGTTTCTCCCTTTAGTTTTGTTAGTAATTGCTTTACATATTTCAGGGCTCCCTGATTGGGAGCATAGATATTAATAACTGTTATGTCTTCTTGGTGCATGATTCCTTTATCATTATGAAGTGTCCCTCAATATCTTTACTTTTTTATCTTGAAGTCTAGATTGTCCAATATTAGTACCACTACTCCTGCTTTTCTCCGAATGTCATTTGCTCAAAATATCATTTTCCATGCTTTCACTTTGAGTCTATATTTGTCTTTGGAGCTGAGATGTGTCTCCTGGAGGCAGTATATGGCTGAGTTTTGTTTTTTGATCCATTTTGCAACTCGGTGCCTTTTTCTTGGTGAGGTCAGTCCATTTACATTTAGGGTGATTGATTATTTAAATATGAGGTCTTTTTATAGTCATTTATTCTTTTGCTTTCTGGTAGCTCAGTGTGTCCATTGCTTCCTTGTTCTTGTGTTTCTATTTTCTTTATTTTGATTGGCATTTGTGTGTTTTGCCTCTGGTTCTTCTTGTTTTATGTTATATACTTCAGTTCTGAATCTTTGGTGTGTGTTTACCGTTACGAATATGGAAAAGATAGTTATATATATATGTGTGTGTGTGTGTGTATACATATATATGTGTGTGTGTATATATATATATACATACACATATGTGTGTGTGTGTGTGTGTGTGTATATACACAATCACGCATTTTCTTCTGCATATGCGTTATCTACATTCCTCTTTGAGAATTTGGATCTTTGAATCCTCCCCTTTTTAGTCATTGTTGTCTCAATTTGTCCCTATGTATGCTGAACATTCATTACTATCTTGTTATAACAATTAACTTATTATTTAAGCTATAATTCTCTGTTCTTAGTGAGGGTTATACTCTTCTGCTTCTATTTGCCCAATAGTCACTTTACTCCTAATTATGTGTTTTTGTTATTGTTCTTATTTTGTTTTAGGTGAGCTGATCCCTTTCATCATTTCCTGTAGTTCAGGTCTCATAGTGGAGAATTCCTTCAATTTTTTGTATGTCTGGAAAGGTCTTAATTTCTCCTTCATATCTAAAAGAGAGCTTGGCTGGATGCGTTATTCTAGGCTGGTAGTTCCTTTCACTTAATAGTTTAAGTATTTGATTCCATTCCTTTCTGGCTTGTAAAGTTTGTGCTAAGAAGTCCAATGATAATCTAATAAATTTACCTTTATATGTTATCATTTTCTTCTCCCTGACTGCCTCTAGAATTCTATCTTTGTCGTTGATTTTCGATAACTTTAATACAATGTGTCTTGGCGAAGGCATTTTTGGGTTGAAATAAGTGAGTGTTCTGTTGACTTCTTGAATTCTAAGCTCCAGCTCATTCCTTATATTTGGGAAATTCTCATCCACTATTTGTCTGAAAATACTTTCTAGTCCTTGCTCCTTTTCCTTGCCTTTGGTAACACCTATTATTCTTATGTTTCCCCTTCTGATGGTATCAGCTAGTTCTTGTATTTCTCTTTCATTATTTTTCATTCTTTGGTTTTCTTCTTCTTTCTGATGCATTTCTAGCTTTCTGTCTTCGAGATCATGGATCCTTTCCTCCATTTGGTCAACTCTATTTCCCAATCTTGCTATTTCATTTTTCAACTCTTGCAGTGTGTTCTTCATCTCCAGAAGTTCTATTAGGTTCTTTTTGAAGGTTTCAATCTCCTTGCCCTGCTCATCTAGTTGTTTTTCAATTCCCGAAATTGTTGATATGATTTGTTTTCGATCTCATTGAGTTTTTCAGAAGTACTATCTTAAATTCTTTGTCATTTAAGTCACATATTTCTATGTCTCTAAGCTTATTTTCCATTTTTTCTTTTATTTCTGAGATACTTTCCCACCTTGGTTGTTCATGGTGTTTTATGGGCTATTTCTCCACCAGGGCATTAATGGAAGAGTATAAAAGTCTGTAGACTGCTGCAAAGAAGTTGCTATTCTTTTAGTTTCCAGTAGGTGGCGTCTAAGACTCTTGGAGCCCTGCTTTATATAATGCTTTAAAGTACCTGAGTAACTCTTATGTACAGATCCCATGCTCAGACGTGCTGGTGTGCAGTTTGGGTGTTTTTTGTTGAGTTTTAGATGTTCAGCTTATGATTGTTTCAAGGAGAGCGATCTGGGGATGTCTCTCACCCCAGTATCTTTTCCTTTGAAATGTGGCTCATAGTCCTGGTCTCCCTCTGGGAATTGAAATGTAGCTTACAGGGCTGAATTACTGGGAGCTGATCTTGGCAGCAAGCCTATAACAGTGTCCCTGGCACTCTGCAGGTTGGGTAGGATGGGGTCTCAGAGAAACAGTGGCTATCAGATCAAAACAGCCTCAGTCATGCAACTGTTGTAAGTTCCCACAGACCACCCAGATTACAGCAAGACCAACTGCTGTCTGGGACTGGCCCACGAGTCCCCAATATCTGCCCGGGTTCATGTTGGTAGCAGTGATCTGTTTGACCTTATCTCTAAAATGGGGCTCACAACACTGGCCACTGTTGCTGAAATTAGAAACACTGCTCACAACAATGGCCCCCTGGCTTTGAATACTTCACTCTGAATCACTCAGCTTAGCACTTGGCATTCAACCGTAAACAACTGTTCCCGGCAGTCTTCAGGTTAGTTAGGGCAGACTGATCCCCTCAGACCAGCATCTCCTAATGGCTCTGTGAGAGAGGTCTGCACAATCAAGCTGACGCGGTCTATGGGGGGCTGGACTAAGGCACAATGATGGCTACCATTCCAGCCCTCTTTCCGACATCAGTTAATGGAGACTTTTCAGAATAAATCCCACACAAGCCTCAAATCCACCACTGATGTCGTGGGTGAGTTTCCACAGGTCAGGAAACCTTTGCGCAGGTCCTTCGAAGGGATGTGTAGGGCCTCAGTAGCTTTCTGTCTCACCCAGACAGCCAGAATCCCCTCTAGTTTCTACAGTCAGAGTTATTGGAATCTCCTCTTCCCTAGGCTGGGACCCTGCTCTGGGGAGCCTCCAGATAGACCAGGACACCCCTCTCTTTCAGGAGAGCCCCTGCAGCCTGGATCTCCCTGCTGGTGATCTTCCACCACCTGCAGGTGCAGGTCCAACCTGATTAGAAACTGCATTTCCTATGGGCTTCAATGTGGCTCCTTTATATTATCAGATGTAGGTGTTATGATCAGCTGGATTTCAGGTGATTCTCCAAGTCGATTATTTTATAATTTTGTTGTAATTTCAATGCAGTCCTGGGAGGAGACAAACCCTGATTTTACCTAGTCTGCCATCTTCCCCCTCTCTCTGGATATACCTTTTTTACCCAATAATTGCACTTCTGGGCATTTAGCCAAAGAAAATCAAAACAATAATTCATAAAGATCTATGCACTCTTATGTTTATGGCAGCACAATTTACTATAGCCAAGATATGAAAGCAACCTAAATGCCCATCAATAGATGATTAAATAAAGAAGTTATGATTCACACATATAATGAAATATTACTCAGCTACTAAAAAAATGAAATTCTACAATTTGCAATGACATGGATGACCTAGAGTTTGTTATGCTAAATGAAATAAGTCAGACAGAAAAATATACCATATGATTTCACTTATATGTGGAATCTAAGGAACAAAAAGAAGAAACTAATCAAAAATATACTCAGAAATATAGAGGACGATCTTGTGACGGACAGAAGGGGGTGGGGTTGGGGGACTGGGAGAATGAGGTAAAGGGTTAAAGAAGTACAAATTAGTAGTTAATAGATGGTCACAGGAATGAGGAGTATGGCATACAGAATGCAGTGAGAATTAATGTAATGGCTAGGTAGAGAGCCAGAGGAGAAAAAGAGAAATTAAGGGAGTCATTTTATAAACTATATAAATGTCTAACCAATGTATTGAATACTTGAAACTAATAAAACAAAATAAAATAAAATAGTATGTGTGAATGCAAATAAGAGAGTTAGTTAACCCAATCATAAAGAGCTGTGATTACATGAAATAAACATCAACACAAAAACATGTGCTTATGCACCCTTGTGTACAAACATGCATATGTTACCAAAACTTTCCATTTTTAAAGACCCACTTTCTTTCAGCTTTTACATAAAATATCACAAGCCTCTATTCTGTACAATTTGAGCACATATCATCTTCATATTTCTAAGAGTCCTTGGGATAAGAAAATAGGGATTAATGATGACTAAAATTTCTTCTGATTGGTTCATTCATCCACCTGCTCCTCTGATGCCAATAATTGCTAGTATTTGGTTTCAGTAATTCCTCTTCAGGGCTGTCATTTTCTCTTTCTTCTTACCTCCTTCTTCACATTCAAGGTATGTCTCTTTTCTTCATCTCTCCATAGTTTCCTTGCATGTATAAAACCTATTCAATATTTCTGGGTGACAGTATAATTACAACACAGAAAATAACACAACTTTAATTTCTTCCTATTCCAGAAAACTATTTGTATTTTCTCATCACGGAAATTATTTCCCCTGTCCCTGTGTCATATTAACTGGCTCAGTTTCTTATCTCCCTTTATCCTCATAAATTTTCTTATCTACCAGGTATGTCAACCTCCAAGCACAATACAGTGAAATCTGCAGCTATCATGAGCAATCATCCCCAAATATGGCTATGGTTACTTTTTCACACACACACACAAATATTCTTCTGTTTTTTCATCATTTCCTTTCAGATTTTGCCCTGAAGTGAATAAGTGAATAATATGGATTTAGTGAATGATTTAATTCACCTTTCATTATACCATCAGAGTTTTTATAGAACAACAATCATAACAAGAAAAAAAGTCTTTTTGCTTCTTTCTACCTGAAAGCATAAGTAACTATTCAACTTATTTAGCTATATATATAGATATACATATATGCACCCACAGGAATAAGATTTAAACATATGGGTACATGTATTATGTAAAAAAATTTACAGATATTATTCAATGTGTTTATGATATAAACTTTTCTAGCACATAGTGATTAAGGTATTGATGAAATATTCAAGAAGATATAATTAAGCAAAACAGTCTTGTTTGGTGATATTTAGATACAATTCTTTGGTTGCCATAGTCACATGTGTCCATCTCTCAATTAAAAAAAAAGATTAATTTTTTAAAAATTTATTATTATTTATGCCTACAGCACCTGATCTTTCTAGGTGATCTCCCATCCAAGTGCTAACCAGGCTCAACCCTGCTTAGTTTTTGAGATTAGACATTGGACTTGTTCAGGGCATGGCCATAGACCATGGACCATGGCTCCACTGGGGTCCAAACCCAGGACCTTCGGCATGTAAAGCAAATGCGCTAACCACTACATTATGGAACCATGTCAAAGAGTCATTTTCTTGCATGTGTTTTAAATTTCAAATACAAGGATGTGCCATAGCTATGATTTTTCAACTTCAGATGAAGAAAGCTACCTAAACTTATTCTAGGGCCAGATGAATGTTTGCTGTATCATAAAAATGAGGTTAATATTTTTACTTAAAATAGTTGATTAGTAAGAAGAATTAGAGAAAATGGTTTGAATTAAAATAGAATAAGGATGTATTATAACACATCTAAGCATAGTGTTGATTTTCAGTTATAAAAGATAAAATCTGATGTGATGAACATTGTTCACTTTACTTCTTGCTGCCCTTCTTTCAACTCTACCTTTTTAACTTTGAGAATCCCCAATCAAAATAGTATTCAGACAAAGACCTTCCTTCTCAATACAAAAGCCAAAAACAATATATTTATAATCCTTCCTCAGAGTTATCTATATATGTCAATTATCTGGCTCTATGTTACGATTTATTCTAGAATGAGAGTGATTAGACTAGCCCATCATGTCATTAAAAATCATGTGTATAGGTGAGATAATTGATGATGAGGCTTCTAATATTTAAAGAATAAAAAGCAAAAAGGGAAGTTAAGGAGTGAGTGAATGAGTCATGCGAAATTATTCTATATTCTGAGTATGAGAAGAAGCTGCTTTTGTTGAAGAACTTTGAACAATGACATGAAGGAAAAAGACCCACTCTGTGAACGTCCATTGTCTTATTTTGTTTAAGCTGCTATAACAAAGGTCACAGATTAGGTAAGTGATAAGCAATACAAATTTATTTCACACAGTTGTAGAGGCTGAAAATTTAAGATCAGTATTCCAATAGGTTGGGTTCTGTTGAAGGCCTTCTGAACTGTGGACTTCCAATCGCTTGTTGTGTCTTCTGTATAAGGAGCTGGGATTTCTGTGAGATTTTTTTTTTTTTTTTTAAAACACCAGTCCCATTCATGAGGTTTCTCTCCTTGACCTAAGCAATTCCTAAAGTCCTGACCTCCTAATCCATCACTTTGGACATCAGGATTTCAACATGTGAATTTTGTAGAAATACAAACATTTAGACCATAATATCCATAAATCCCTTTCATTAGAAGCACATGATTCTGCTCCGAAGAGATCATGGCTTCAGGGAGCAAGGATTTAATTGTATACATCAATTCATTTAGCTTCATCATGTCAGCTCTGGCTGTTGCTATGACTGAGAATCCAACATGGCAGCATCAGCATTTTTGTCCCCTCAGTATACTACCATGTCTCGAAGGAATGAATCAGCCACCTAGTGTCAGGTTGGCTACACTTCACTGAAAAGACAATTATTTTCAGTTTTGTTTTTTTTCCCTATCTGCCTTACTTCTTCATGCATCAGTACTGCGGGTTCTTTCAGTATCTTCTTTACTTTTATGTTATCCCTTAACATTGCTTTTTGAAGTCTCAAATATGGTATCAGTTGAGAGACAATAGATTGGATTTGGGGTACCTCTCTAGGTGCATTCCCTGAACATATTTTCTCCTCAGACCGAGCATGTAGACCCTGGATCCAAGGGATAGAAGAGCACACATAAAATTCTTATTATATATGAGGATACATTTCACAGTCTCATGAGACTTGACTCTGTAAATTAGGTATTTTAGGAAACAGTGGTGTTATATACCCTTCACAGTAATCGTTCTGTAGAATTTTTAGTTAGAGCCATCTCACCATTTCATAATTCTCATGCCACTAGTGAATGGGAAATAAAGTAATGCAGCTGTAGTATTATCTAGGAAAGTTTTCCTTAACTACAAAGGGGATTTTGGGGCATAGCTATGAAGTGAAAAGAGGAGCATGGATGGGACCAGAGGATGCTGAGCATGGAAAAACCTTAGTGCCCTGTCTGGTGATAATAACAAAAGGATCATTACAACTATTTCACATAGTCAGGATAACTAAGAATTTAGGTCCCTCAGAATTGATAATTTGGAGTAAAATATCTTTAAAAGTATTAAACATGATAAGCTCTGAACCATAATCTGGTACAAAGAAAGTAAAATATATGCATTAGTGATGTCTTGTCAAACAAAAAAGTCAGAGCTTACTTCAAAGGGTTCCAGCAATAAACAGGGAAGACAATGTGACTCATTTAGTAGATTTTCCATTTACTAAGTAAATATGTAGATCAGAGCTGTGAATGGCAATGACTTCTTAAAGCAAAGTAGTGACTGGAAAACAAAACAAAACAAAACAAAACATTGTTTCTTTTATTTATACAGTGGTAAACTTATTCCCCTTCTTAAGGAAGGGCAAGAACCAGCTGATTTCTGAAAGTTGATTCCAGCTCTATGATTGTCAAACTTCAGTTAAGAATTTATTCTCTCTGCCCTTCCCCTCCACCCCAGGTAACTGTCATTCTACTTTTCCTTTCTCATTGTATTCAACAAACTTTGAATAAAGTGACAAGATTCTTTCTAAACAAATTTTCATCCCAAATATTAACGCAATATTGCAGACCACATATTATGTTTCCTACATAGATGTGTAATAACTGGATTACAAGAGACATCAGATTTCTTTGAAAATAACCAATTTTGGAAGCATATTTCATAAACCAATATGTTATATTCTGGATATTAGGTATTGATCAATATATTTCTTTCTTAGAAATTTAAATTTGCTTCTTTTTGATGTATTTAAGGAATCTTATACTGTTGGCTTCAGGCTTAACTTTTTAGAAGTGATTTCCTTATTAAAGGACAAGTTATTCCTACAGTTTTTCAAATTCTGTAAATGTGTTTCTACTTAGTGATTTTACTTAAAAAATAAAGTTAAAAAAGGAACAATGAACTAAATCGTTCAAACACATTTCTATCGTAAGGATTATGAAACAGCTTTAATTAAACAACAACAACAAAGAAAAACTAAGAAATACTCTAGTAAATGTGTGCTTCTGCATATTTTAAGTTTATTATCAGTTTCACAAAAATCTATGAACTGCACTAGTAAATAATAAATATTTCTGAAGAGAATGGCATCCATTCACTGATGGTTGTTCTCAAGGAGAGAGCATTTCTTTTCAGCCTCCACTGGTCATGGGTGAACTCTGCTGTTAATGGCCTGTGAATAGCATCATGCATACTCTCCTGGGGGCAGGCCTAGTTGCTAATAATTTCTACCATGCAAATATGCTCATTGACCTACAGTGGAGATGAAAGTGCAGGCTTCTGGAGCTGTTTGCAGCAATTAAACTCAGTGCCTGGGGTGGATAATTTCCACCATCAGAACAAGGAGAGTGGCTAATGTGCTCCTCCTTTGTCCCACATACTGTCTAATTCTTGTTGCTTTTCTCCTGAAACTCTATGTCAAGTGACTTCTTTCAAGTAAGGGTTTCCAACAGAGTCAACATGTCTACATTGTCATATATATGAAATTAGGCAGTTCAGAGCATAATAAGACAAGTGGGAATACCAGGTAACTTATCTGTACATTAATGCCTGTATCTTTGATGTACTTTCACTACAACTGTGCAGGTGTGTAGGTGGAAACGACAGCCTAATAGAGCTGTATATCAGTTCTAAGTTGGAAGAGAGCCAGGGAAGAAGTCAGACAGGCTTTTTTCTCTCTCTACATGAACTTACTATTATTTCTTATTGAAGTATACCAAAATACAGTGTATTATTCATGATAATTTTGTATCTGGTTTTGGAAGGGTGATAAAGAGATAACATATTCCTCAAACCCAAACGCAAAATTGGAGAATAAAAAAAAAAAATGTGACCACCCCTTCCACAAAAGTTAAAAAGTATAAGAGAAAAGGATATGTGTCTCCTGATTCCTGTTTCCTTTTCAGCATTCAGAAGAGACTGGAACAAAGTACTTCATGTGTATGTGTTCTAAATATATTTTTTAAATGCCAGAAATTGTATCCCTTTACACACACACACACACACACACACACACACACACACACACACGCTCGCGCGCAGATATACCAGAGTTTTTAAAATGTGGATCGATCTATATTTTTAGAATAGAAAACTAACAGAAGCATTAGCTTCATTTTCTGAAAAAAAAAAAATCGCTACAAGAAACCTATGGAAAAAATTGTTTCATACAGTCATTGGAAGAAATTGCCACACATTTTACTTATGTTTATTTACTGATGTGGCTTTTTTTTAGTCTTTGTGAAATATATGACGATCTTTTCCAGCGACTCAATGGAAATAAATAAGACACATTAATAATCTGTAGAAACAGAATTAACAGTTATTAAGTCTTTTCATTTTTGCAGTGCATAAAAATCAGATTAATCTCTAGAACATAAGGGAGATAACCAAGACTCTATAAAACTTAAGTAGCCATTAACATAGGCCTGGATTTTGGGTATACTTTTTAATTTTCCCTAAAGAAAGTGAAACCACAACTGTAGAATTTCTGTTTGGAACAGCTGTTCTTAATTAGCAACAAATTCGAGGAGCCGAAGTTCAAGTCTTATTAATAAACTGAAAAAGAGAAAAAAATGGCAAAACTGCCTGCAGAACATGCTCATCTTGAATTCCCTGGAGAAACCACATTTTATTTTTAATTAAACCAAATGATTGTTTTTACATTTTATACTTTTCTCTTAATATATTATCACAATCCATCATACTTTATTTATACTTATTGCATTTACTGTTTTTCTTCCTTTCAAAAATGTAACCTTCACAAAGTCATGAATTTTGCTTACTATGTCAAATTCTATATCCTGAAACCTAGACCATTCCTGCTACATGGTGGATACCCAAAATACATTTGTACAAAGAATGAATATGTCAATGAGATATCCTCCCTGATCTCATTTAGCTTTTTATTTTACATCATGGACACTAAGGGTCTTACAAAACAACTTCTTTTCTTTGATTTTTTAGGAGGTCAAAAGTCAATTTTTTTTTTTTTATTTTTACATATCTAGCAAATATAGAGTACTAGTTGAATGTTTTTGGGGCTTCATAATGTTATTGTTCTTATTTTATTTGCTTTAATTTTCACAAACATTTGATGTGCCTTTCTATTTTATTTTCTAATGTTGCATACAATATTGTTTTATAAAGCTGGAAAGCAAGGAGAAAAAACAATGAAAGAAGGAAGATAGAATACTAAGATGACAAGAAAGCAAAAAGGAAGGTATAAAAAAAAGAAATTGAAGGAAGAAAAAAAAGGAGAGATGAAGAAGGGAAGTGAGAAAGAGGAAGAGAGGAAGGATGGGTAATACAAAAAGCAAGCAAATAAGAAGAGAGAGAAATAGGAAAGTTAAAAAAGAAGAATTTTTGCAGAGAAGGAAACAGAGGAAATGACCTTGGTACTGAGGAAGAAAGAAAGGATTTTGGAACAGTTCCTTAATTGGAAAGACTGAAGCTACAGAATAGGTGACAAATATTTCTTGTTTAAACATATTATATTCTGGCTAAATATATACCTATCATGGCTAACTGAACTTTGCTTAAATTTTGAAAGACTTTGGGAGATTTTTGACTCTCTCATCTATTAGCCAATCATAAGATGAAATGAGAAGAAATAAAATATTTAATTTATGTGATAAAGCTGATATCTAACATAGTATTTTTTAAAATTCTGAGTAATAGTAGAAATAATGTAGTTGTTTAATAATAAGTTTAGAGGAAGTAAAGTTATAGGCATGATGCAGGCTGTTTCTATAGTGAAGAGCTAAGTGATGACCTACATAATCTCATAGCAATAAACAAGCAGCAATTAACTCACTCTTGGGCTAATGGCAAGAGTTGAAATTGTCTTCCAAACACAACCATCAATAACTTACAGGAACAATAATTAATGATTTATTTGAAGGCTTAAAACACAACTAAACAGGAGGCTACTCCAAAGCAGTAGTTTTGGTTCTCCCTTAGCAGTCAAGGAAAAGAGCAATTTGGCATCTGATGAAATATGGTTACAGGTTAACACGTTAACACAGAAAACACATTCACTCCACTCTCTAAAACCTTCCTTCAAAATTGTTTAGGAGAGAATAAGAGCTCTTTCTTATCATTTGGTTCCTGACATAAAGTCATCTCTTTCTGAAATCTACTAAAAATAAATGATTTACACTTATTGAACTTGTATACTCTTGTATGTGAGCATGTCAATACTATAACGACACACTCCTTTTCCTTATTGGCCTTATCTGGATGATTTTACATTACAACACATAATGGTGTTGGACTGGAAAATGTCTGGTTAACCTTCCTGCCCTCCTCTACCCTGCTCTGTGTCTTGGGAGACTGACTATTACGACTGCATCAATTGGATTCCCTTGCTTTCTAGCTTCAGAATGATTTGACTGAAGAGCAGAAATAGCAGGATATTATTAAAGGTAGGCAAACAGAGGCAGACTACTTATTTCTTCATTCACTTCTAGTCCGTCTGGGTTTTACAGGATTCAACATATTTTTCAACTATGACCCCTATCAAGTAGTCTTCCTTCCCATGTACCAGTATTTAATGGACTCTAGTGACATCCCTTCTTCTCTCTGCAACTTCAGGGCTAGAATGGTTGTGATTCTTTGTCATTGTTAGAGCCTATGTGTCTCTACATCCCAGTCCAGGTTGCACTAAAATTCCCAATTAATTTGTCTTCAAATAGTTAGCTTCTGCATCCTTCCATGGTATAGTGACACGGTATATCAAAAATCCATCCTAGCCTTTTGAACTCAGGGTTGTGTAGGGCTTAACAAACTGAATTTTGAAAACAATTCAGGAAAAAGTAAACAATCTTCAATATAGAGCATTACTAGAAAACAAAAGAAAAATGATGTGCATTTTAAAAAATGCTTGTTACTTTACAAATCATGGTTTTCTACATAAGTAAAAACTATAATATTATAAATGTGATTATCTGCCTCCCACCTGTGATGAGGCAAATTCAATAAACAATTTAATACTGCTAAATATGTACGAGTATATGATTTCACAAATTATTGCTTCCCTCTAAAAGTCATTTTCTTTTTCTTTTTTCACATATGATATTCACCTATCATCTAAGACTATGTGAACATTTGGCTGATCTCTCTTTACTTGACAAAATGTATCAAGGTATATTCAGAGTTAAATTTCTCTCTCTCACTCTTTCCTCTCATAAGGCCTAGGCTGTTGTTCTGATGTTAATCTTACCAGCTTTGGGTGCTGAGCTTTTTATTTCATTTTTAAACTTCACTTTTATTAGCTATAAGGAAATGATAATAATTATACATCACACTCCTTTAAAAAAGTGTAAACTATAGATAAAAACACTTATGTTCTGGAAAATATTACATAATAATTGGCTATCTACTCATTTTATTTCTTAAAGAAGGATAAATTGTATAATCAAATAGAAAGAACACCTGAATTAGTAGATAACTGTACTTTCTTTCATAGCCAAGACTTCTGGCTTTAAATCCAATAAGTTCAGTTTACATCTCTGCTAGCATTTTCAAAATTACTCTCATGGTTCATCTATATCTGTTGGTTCAGAACCTCTTCGTCCATTTTTAATGACTTCAAAGTTCTGAAAGATCATTTAAAGAAAATGCTTTTTAAAAATTTATATCACAATAGAAATATTACTTTGAGATATAATACAGAAATTTTTTAATATAGTCTTCTTTTATGTTTTATAGTGTTTACTTTTTCTTAATTTAACATAAAATATTTTTTAATTTCAAAAATAAGGTGTCATAATTTGACATCTTATATTTCCTGTTAATTCACTTAATAAATATGGGAATCATTTTGAGTATTGACTGGGAAGACATTTATTCCTGAGTTGATTTCTTTTTTTTTTTTTTCTTTTTTTTTTGAAAGAAATTTCCATCTCAAATAGTTATCAAAATAAACATCAAAATATAAATACAAACTAATTCTCAGGTGAAAGGACTCAATAGAATGCCAAAGAGAAAAAAGTAACATGCAGTCTGGCTGATTTTTACACAATTATTAAAGATTTCTTAAACTCAATTTTATTTGAAGAGGTAGCTGCAATTATGGGTAATAAAACCAACGGCATGTCATTTGAAGTTAAAGTTGTGTATGGAATAAAAGCTCTCCCGAGTATTGAAAGATAGCCTGACCTTATAATAATGAAAAAATTTTAATTAATGAACAATGATGCAAAAGAGGAGCCTAGGATTTAAAATATTGCCTTTGAATTTTTTTTTTTTTTTGAAAAATAGCTTTTCCTGAGAAACTTTGTTCAGTTACCTTGTTTGAAGATGTGAATAAACAGAAGCAAGTCAGATAAATTGTTTAAAATAAATGCTTTAGAAAAAAGAAAAACAAAACTCTTTAATATATAACATATATTTCTAGTTTAGAATTTAAATCAGTATACTTTCAAATACAACTTGTAAAAAGTGATTCTAAAATGGTGCACATGACTAATTTCACTCAAGTGGCAGATCACATTTAATATTTTTCATTTCCACAGAGACATTCATAGGATGAGTTAGATTTATTCTGGGGTTTTCATCTGCAAAAGTTTCCTTGCGCTCCTTTATAACTCTTCTCTCTTGTCTCTCCTTATTCCTCTCCTTCAAGTACAAACAATACTAATCTGCTTTCTGCCACTGTAGATCAGTATCAATTTTCTAGAATTTCATGTAAGTAGAATCATAAAATACATAATCATTTTTTTTGGTTTCCTTCATAAAGCCTAATTATTTTAAGATTCTTCCATGTTGTCGCATGTGTCGATATTTAATTACTTTTCATTGAAAGTAGTGTTTTATACTGTATAGATATTTCTATAATTTGTTTATTCATTAACATTTTGACAGACATTGTATTATCTATAGTGTTTAGTTAACAGAAATAACACTATTAACTTACTTCTATAAGTGTTTTTATGGATATAAAATTTAATTTCTATTAGCTAAATAGCAAGAATTAGAATGACTGAGACTTTTTAAAGAAACCGACATATTTTTTCTTCAAATTGTACAATTGTATATTTCCAACATCAGTGGTTGAGATCTAGGTCTTATTTTTTAATTATAGTATAATTGATATACAATATTATTTAAGTTTTATAAGCATTGGAGAGAACACTTAGTATAGGGTTACATTTGCCCCACTACTGAGGGAAAACCCTCTGATTATGGTACTTGACTCCCAATCAATTAAGAGTTTTTCTATTTTGACTGATGGGAAGAAAACTATTGCCGACTCTATGTGAGCTCCTGTGATTGTTTGCTTTTATTCTTTTGGGTTATTTTTCTCCCTAGTATCAAGTACTTTCTTAATAAGCATGCTTTTATTATCACTCAGCTGAAGACTTGAGGACCCTTGGCAGATGCCCAGAGCTTTCTCTCTCTGTAGTTTTCCCCAGAACTCTGTTCTGTGAACTAAACCATTTTTCCCTTCTTGGACTCCAAGCTCCATCTCCTCAACAAAAGACCTGTAGGCTCTGCCCTATTTCCTCTCTTTTGTCCATGGTAGACAGATTTTCCCTAGAAAAAAAGTTATGGCAATTTTGAGCACAAATACTTCGTTTTATGCAAAAGAATAAATTTCTGTTATTCTCACCTGAGTTTTTAGTTGTTAGATTGCTTTCTTTTCTCTTTTCTTATTTCTTTCTTGGAGGGGAGGGAGTCGGATAGCGAGGGGCGAGGAGAGACTCCTCTCCTTCCGCTTCTAACTCCACCCTCTCCTCTCTCTCTCCCCCCTCCCTTCCTCCTTCCCCTCCCTTCCTCTTCCTTCCTTCCTTCCTTCCTTCCTTCCTTCCTTCCTTCCTTCCTTCCTTCCTTCCTTCCTTCCTTCCTCTCTCTCTCTCTTTAAATTACTTTTCTAGTTCTATTACGTGACGCAGTTGATGTGGTCTGCATTGAGCTGGGAGCCTTGAGAGTCAGAGGAATCAAAGGAGAGACCATAACTCTTCAAACATCACTTTTTAAATCCAACACTTGCATTAATACACAAATTAGTAAATACCTTATGCTAGTCTCTGTGAAAGATAACAAGATAATAACTTTTTTAGTCATTTAAGTTCTTTAATTATCAGGAAAAAAAAAACAAACAAATGTGCATACTATAGTGAATTATACCTTGGTTATATTTTGGAAATACTCAGATTTACTTTCTTTTTACTAAAAAAAAAATTATTTATTTAAATTATTTTCAAGTATTGAACTTGGTTAGATATCTATATAGTTCATAAAATGATACCCCCAATTTCTCCCTCCCTCCCCTGGTCCTCCACCTAGCCATCATTAATGCTAACTTATTTCCCTCTGGTGTGCTCCCCATCCTGGTGACCAACTATCAACTGCTAACATGTACTTCTTTAATCCTTCAACCCATTCTCCCAGCTCCCCAAGCCCCCTCACTTCTGTCCATCATCAAATTGTCCATTATATTTGTGAGTCTGTTTTTGATTAGTTTATTCTTTTTGCTTCTTAGATTCCACATATAAGTAAAATCATATAGTATTTATCTTTTTCTTTCTGACTTATTTCACTCAGCCTAATACCTCTAGGTCCATCCATGTCAGATTTACTTTTAAACCCACTTTAATTTTGGTCTACCCCTGAAATTAAATAAGAATCTCTAGATTTACCTCAGCATCAGTATTTTTAAAGACATTTCAAAGTTATTTGAGTGTATATGAGACCTGTAGTCTTGGACTAATCTATTTTGAGAAATTGTGTGCGTGCGTGTGTGTGTGTGTGTGTGTGTGTGTGCGCGTGTGTGTGTGCACGTGTGCATTTGTATTTGCTATCAAATGCAAGTGGCATCTTAGACATAAACTTATAGAAACACAGAAAATAATGAAATCAATTTTTTATTGAGTTTTAAAGATACTTTTATTTGATTTTTATAAGATCTGGTAGGATCTTTCTCTGAGATAAATAAAAGCAAATAAAATGTGCCATCAGGGATAGTATGATCAAATGCAACGGTGTCAAAATCTGGAGAGCATGCTCAGAAAATACTAAAGTATCTGAATTTTCAAAAAAAAATTGTGTGTATGTGTGCTTTGTATTTTCTGTTTGTGTGTGGTAGAAACAAAAAAAAATAGGAAGCAAAGAATGACATGGTTTTCTTGTCTAAGATGTAGAAAATATTGTATTTTATGTTTAAAATTTTTGCTTTGTTATGTTGGTAATAGGAAGTTATTTGTACAATATTAAGTCAAGATAAATATAAATTAATGCCCTGACGTGGTATATTTTGAGATCTGATAGACGTGAATATAGTTTTGAATTCATCTTTTTCTATTTTATTCAGAATTCTAAGGCAGTTTTGCAGATCGTCTAGAGCTCACAAGAATATATTCAGCTAAATAACAGAAAACTTAAATGTCAAAGGAAGCCACATTAGATTTCATATATTTACTTATTTGTTCATTTATTCAAATAGTAATTATTGAGCTATTTGTGAAATTTAGCTAAGAGCTACATAATATGTAATATTTTTCTTCTAATACACAATCTAGTAAATTATTTGGGAAAATAATGTCACATAATCCAATTGTTAATCACTATTTATTCAATCATGCTGATGCTATTCTTTCTTAGGACTAGTAAGAATATTTACAAAATGAATAGATAAAGTTAAAAAGTAAGGTGAGGAATTTATTTTCAGTTGGTACATAATGTGTAGTGTAATGTGATTAAAAAATTAATTTGAATTGTATTATGTTGAATATGCTACTAACCTTGACTCTGTTCCTTTGTGATCTGTTGTTCAGTTGAAAAAGATGATGAAATAAACTTAAATTTAGGGATACGTATTTGTCGCCAACATAAATTATACCTAATAATATGCAATAGGATCAAACATTTTCTCCAGCCAGTTTGGACAAGAATTAGCCTAGTCGCCCAAAAGTATAACCCATCCAAAAACAAAAATAATAATAAAAAAGACTAATTAGGCTTAATCGTGACAATTTTGGGTAGCTGAATAGCACATTTAATGGAATTCTCCATTAAATATTGATGGTGGTGGCACTTCTGGGTACACTGTAGAAAACTTAGAGAAGAGGGTGGCAAGGAAACACACTCACAGACATTGTCTAATTCTTAAAAAAAAAAAAGTCAGTAAGAGATAACCAAGTTAAATAAGCAGAATGATTTAAAATAAATGAAAATATCCACTGTTTAATAAAATTGGAATTTTAGCTATGCCTTAATAAGGTCATCAGGGATATTTACATAAAATTGTGCTATTAAGCAAGGATTCTGTGATGACAGTTGAAACCAAGAAATAAGTAGCCGAATCTACTAGGGAAAAGTCAATAAAAGGAAAGTTATATAGATTTACATTTTATTTTCATTTGTATTTTTTTTAGATTATATAAATACATAATGAAACTTCAATTTATATGTAATAGATTTAAACAAATTATTCTGAGTATTAGGTTTGTTTGTTTTGTTTGACCTTTGCTCTTTTAACCTGGACTAATGGTTGACTTTAAAGATAAAATCTCAAATGCTTCTTCATGGTAAGAGGTTTAGAACTAAGGGAAATATTGAATTTATTTTAAAAAATTAAGAAATCCATGTCAGAGGACTTTACATTCTATTTCATTGGATGAATGGTAATAATATCTTGAAAATCATGCTCTCTGAAAGAGAATTACTTTGCTTAAGAGAGCAACATGAATAAGCTTTGAATGATGATACATTATCCATGGTGGGATAGATGCCTTAGGACTTCTTTTATACATCAGCTGCATTTATGACTATGCCTGTTCTGCTTGGTTAACTGCATTTTGGTTTATCATTAGTTTTGTTTGCACACCATAAAACCTAATCTAAGAAATAAAGAGAAAAGAGACATGTTTTTAACTTTGTAACTCTCATAACCTCTAGTTGAGTCACTAGCATATTCAGTGAAAACTTACATGGTTAATTGGGTTTGGAAATAACTCAAACTTTTCTTTCTTGCACATAAGTGTAAAAAACAGTAACAATGGGCATGCGACTATTGTAATATTTTAATATGTGAATATTATAAAATATTATTAGTATGATATCATGTGTATATTTTCTTATGTGTTGATGGCTGTTATTTGCTGATGAAAATTTGCTCTGATTTTTCTACTTAATTTGTAATCCTAAAACTCATGTTTAGAGCTTTTAATCTTAAATGTGTAGTTCACCTAAATCACATTGTGGATCAGTGTAATTTTACTCCAACGATTAGAAACAAATTTTTTAAAAATGAAAGAGTGCAAAATTTTGTGTGTGTGTGTTTATAACAACATTCTAAATTTAATTGTAGTTTGTAAAACTCAGTATACTAGAAATCATAGAATTGTACACTTTAATTATATCTCAATAAAGCTGTTCTCAAAAAAATAAAATATTAAAAAGCTTATATGTATGTACAACAAAGGGGATTGTTATCTTTGAAATCCTTTCATGAAACAAATGCATAAAAGTAAAACATTTTGATCTCTATTTGCATAGGTGACATCACAGATAAATAGAGGATTAATGTTTAAATTTCAGTAGCCTGTTTGAATTGTTTTTACAATTTTGATTTTATTTTATCTTTTTTAGGTAGAAATATTTTTAAAATATACTATTATTTATTCTTAAAAATTTTTGAGATCCAAGTTATTTTTATTTGAGCAAACATCTGTGTATACATTCAATATAAAAAAATCAAAAGATTGCAAATGTTTTATGATTTTTCTCTAAATAGATTTTTATCAAATTAAGATAAAATCCAGAAAAAATCTGTAAAACGACCTCATTTGTTAATAAAGGAAGAGAAAATGAGTAAAATACTAACAAGAATCCTTTATTATATTTCAAGAATAATAAAACATAACCAAAATGGTTTAATGCACAAATATAAAGATAATTGAATATTAGAAAAACTATTTTATACTAGCTAAATGAATAAATGAATAAAAATTTAATTTTAATGGATGTTAAAAATATGTGATGTTTCAGTATCTACTTCTGATTATAAATAATGAAATAGAAACCAGAATAGAATGATATTTTATTACTACTTAAACAAAAGTCAGAATCATAGTAATAGATGATGTAAGAAGCATTTACATTATTGTCAGGAACAATACAATGATATCAATTTTCACCTATGTTTTTAAATATTCTTTAAAAAAACTAGCAAAAGCAAAAAGATATAAGAAAATGTATGATATATATAATACGATGGAAATGGGAGAGAAATATTATTTTTTGGATATCATATAATTCTGTTCCTGGAAAAGCCAAAAGAATCACCTGAAAATTTTTCAAAACAGTACGAGAATTTAGGAACATGGGTGAGGTTCAAAAATCAATGACTTACCCACATGTAATCAGTGACCAATATGAAAGTAAAATGGAGTGGTTTACTTTCTGGTAACATTAGACAGAATAAGTCAGTCAATTGCTCCATTGAGAATAACTAGTAAAGCTTAAAAAAAAAAAAAAACAGGAGGAATATGATTAAAAGCAGCATAGAACTAACAAGGTAGTAAAGAATTATGGGCCTAAGGTTTGGTGGTGAGGAGGGGGTGGGGAGGGGGCGGGGCGGGGGGGGGAAGAGGGATCCAGTGAGATATGTTAAACATTTGGGACTGCTTAGAGGATGATTTTTTTTTTTTTTTAGCTATCTGGTGAAAAGTTAACACTGACAAAGTATTAAAAAGCATAAAGTAAAATATAGGATAGTAAAAGAAATATATCACGCTTTAAGATCTTCTCATATTTCTTTTTAAAAGTGATGTTCAATGATGTATACTTGAGTTTAGTAACACATTTGATAAAAATATAACATTAAAACAAAAGCTATCTATAGCCATGCCACCCTGAACAAGCCCGATCTTGTGTGCTTTCGGAAGTTAAGCAGGGTCGGGCTTGGTTAGTACCTGGATGGGAGACCTCTTAGGAAGACCAGGTGGTATGGACATAAAAAAAAAAAAAAAAAGTAAGAGATCATAAGCTGACAAGGTCCTTGTAATCTGTGAGGTCAACCAAGGGTGGTTTCGCATAAAAAAAAAAAAAGCTATCTTCATTTCAAAAAAGTAATGAACTACAACTAAGTCAAGGACTAGCATACTGAACAGAAATAAATCAAAACAAAGCAAAAAACAAAACAAAAGCAACAACAAAATAAACACAAGGATGAGAAAACTTATATACTACAAAACACTAACCAACAAAGGCATAATGCAGTATAATGATAACTGATAACGTTGATTCAAGGATTACATGTATACTGCAAAAGAGTGACATTTTCTGATGATAAAATGTCAATTTTACTGGAAAGTTATAGCAATTTCAAATTTCTAAGCTCCTAATAACAACTTTCAAATATATAAAGAACAAAAACAATAGAATTAAAAGGAAAATGAAACAAATTTTCTATAATAGTGGAACATTTTTGTACACATTTCTTAGTTAATTATAGAAAATCATCAAGGAAAAATATACAAAATTATTTTTTAATGAAAAAATATTTGAGCAGTAACTTCAAAATTGATACAATGACCAATAAACATAAGAAATGATGCTCATTAGTATAAGAGAAATGTAAAATAATATCCTATACAATATGACTTTATACCAATCAAAACGGTTAAAATTATAAAGACTGAACAATCTCAAGTGGTGGCAAAGTTGTGAAATACTAGTTTTCTTAACTGCCAGAGAAAGTATGAACTGTTGCAGCTACGCTGGGAAACTATTTTTGCCTCACTTAAAGTGTAGTTGCCCCATAAAACAGAAAAACAGAAGTGTATGTACACTAAGAGACACACAACTTTTCTTCATGTACATCAGCAATGAAATGGTTAAGTTATAATAGAATCACTGTTATATCAGTAGAAGTGAATCTCACATAGAAAATGTTCCATAAAAGTAGCCAAACACAGAAGATTATTAATGCATGTTTCTATTATGCAAAATTGAAAAACAAGAAAAAATGATCTATGGTTTTACAATTCAGAATAGTGGATATTTTGAGGAAACAATACAAAAGCTGAACATTTTCTCACAAATTTATTTTCTATTCATATATCTTTACATGTGAAATGCTTTAAATGACAACTTATCTTTGGCCATAGAGTTCTTATATGTTGAAAAATCAAATTAGTTTTAGTGTCTAATTGTAGTCACATAAATAAATTTAATCTTTTGGGACATCTTATAGTGAGTGACCTTCTATCTTCACTATGCACACACGAGTATCAAGTACTTCATGTGTATAAAGTCTAGATCTATCACTGGTGATGATGATTTTTCTAGTGAGCTATTTTCAAAGAGACTTCTTAAAATGTTGATGTGTGGTTGTGTTGTGTGATACAATATTTTTTTTTTTTTTTACTAATTATTGGCTCCCAGCTCTTCTGCTTTCATTGATTATCTAGCATCCTTGAACAAAGACTGATGATCAAACAGGAAAGGCAAAATGGACAAACATGAAGAAAGCTAGTGAAAGGAAAAGCCTACATGTCTTACGTCAGAATCATTCTCTCAGTTTAGTTCTGGACAGTGTCTGTGAAGCTTGTGTAAGCACAGTTATCAGCATGTGCTGATTCAGTTGTGTCCCTGATTACAAGAATAAAAGCCTGCAGGTGAGAAAAGTTATATCCTAGACATTCCTTTGAAAGATTGGCTATTCCTTACCCTAGTTTTTGAGACTTAAAATTGAACTTGGAACTTCAGTAATAGCAAACATACAAATGTAAAATTTTGGAATGGGTAAAATTATTGTGATATTAATAATGTCGTTCACTTTATTAGTGGTAGTAAATAAAATTTTATCTAAATATGATCCATGAAGAAAGAGTTTGTAAACAACTAAAAGCCCCATGTAAAACATTATTTTATCTAAAATGTTATTTCAGTGTAAAAGTTTTCTAGATTTAAATGCCTAACATAATTTTGAATGAAATGCCATGTTTAGTCATCCTTTTTTTTTGCTATTAATGTATGATAACCCAATGTAATATCCTAAAACTGTAATCTGTTATGATTTCACAATTGGTGTTTGAAGTTATGAGGTACTATTTTTTTAGAGAATGCAAATTTAAAAATGCATACCATTCACGTTCACTGATACACTCATTTGTTTTTTCAACAACTATTTAATGGATTCCTACGATGCACTAGAGAAAACTAATATTCTATTCTAGTGATGATTTTATAGTAAATATTTAATAAATATTGATTAAAATTTTTGTTAGACATATTATTTAGGTTAATTAAGATTTTAAAACTCACCCCCCCCCCCCAGTTAAAAAACACTATTTTACTTGAGCTTTTATTATTTCCGGCAAGTTATATTTACATAATTTTGTGGTGATACTTAAATTTTTAAATACTGCTTCTCTAAAAGAAAAGAAAAGAATGAAGAAAGGAAGGAACGAAAGAAGGATCGAAGGAAAGATAGAAAAAAAAGAAAAAAGAAAAGAGTAGACAACAGAACGAAAGTCCGTAGAAAATATTTTTAAAATTTTTAAATTAAATCAATGAGCTGCATATCATTCTCTTATAATCATTTTAATTTCAACTCTATATATATTACAGGAAATATATTGTAAAAATATGAAATTTTCATGGGAATTTTAATACAAGTTTAATTAGAAAATTTATATTTATAAATTTAACTTTATATTTGAATATATGTTATCTGATCACTTCTTAATATGTGACATTATGGGGATGATAAATAGTTTCATATATTATAAAAGAGGCAAAATAAACTGATGCTTTTTTCTCTACTTTTCATTATTTTAGAAGGATAAGTCAAAGTGTAGCATTTAGAGGTGATAATCAACTACTGAATTTTTAACAAATGTTTGCAACAATAATTTATTTCAATCATCTGCCATTGCTCAAAATATGATGCCATTTTTTTCTATAAACTATGAATTTGTATTGCAAACCTTTGAGAAGAACATGCCCGGAGTTCACAGCTGGTAATTTCCCAGAGATTTAATTTATAACCATCTTTCCTAAACTATTAAATATAGAAATAGATTTTATTCCTTACAGAGCATTACTTTAATTTCTCATTGACAAATAAAAACAGAAGATTCAGTAAATATGATTTCTGTACCAGGGAGTTCATATACACCTCATTTTGTAAGACACACTCGAAATTCACTGCAAAATTTTTCTCATACATTATTTTAATCTGACATATATAGAACATAAATTTTGAGTGTTTTAAATAAATATTTCATAAAATAAACAAAAGAATTTTAGTGCCGCTTTTGTCAGGATACAGTAGTAAACTTGATTAGTGAAATAATTGAGAAGTTTATTTACTAAGAGACAACTGATATTTCTATAAATTGACCATTTGCTCAAATTTCATGATACTACTAAGATATTACACTTATAGAATTCCTTTGTTAATGTCAGAGCCAGAAGTTTGATGAGCTTATTAATTGGATAAACTGACCTACATTTTCTTCTTAGGAGTTTTTCTTCCATTGTCAAGATGACCAGGTGGTTAATTTCTTTAATATCCCACCACTTCTTGCCTCTCCCCATGCTGTTGTTTATTATTTTTACCAATGCCCTGATGGAATAAATTTCTTTATGACTGCAATATATTAGCACATTGCAAGCATTTCTCCTTCCTTAATACCTCACTAAGTACTTTGAAAAAACTTGGAGAATAGCTTCTTATCCAGAATTCCATTACCATATTAAAATAGTTATAATAGTATACACCAATATATTTGCAAAACTGTGATTATTAACAACAGAATCTAGAAATTTTTTTCATTTTTGTATTTCCAGGGTCTCCATCAGTATCAAAGTAAAAATGGCACCTCAATATATCTGTGTGAATCAATGAATTAATTAATGATAAATGAGAAAATGATTTGTTCATTTATATAATAATAAGTACACAGTATATATTACTCTTCATTTGTCTAGTCCCTGTGAATATGGTCATGTATATAAACAAGAAGATCTGCTTACATAAAACTTATGCTCTGTGGTTTTTCTCCCTCACTATAAACCTTGTGTACTTCTGAATATTCTTGTTCTTTTAAAGTTCAGTTTTCAGTGAGTTGCCCTAGTTTAACCTTGAAAACACACTCACACACACACATACACACACACACTCACAGGCACGCACCCTCTGAGTCAAAGAAATTTGTCACTTTTTCATTTGTTTTGTTAATTGCTCACATAAAGTAAAATAGCTCAAGTGAAAAAATAGACAAAAATTTTATCTTGACCTAAAATTTAAGTACCACTTAATATTTTTTGAGTAATTCAAAAGTAGTTAACTTTCAGTCAATTTTATTTTCATTCTCTACCTGCTAATACTCCCACTGCATTTTTGCACTGATATTCATAAAAGACTTAGCCTCCTCATTGCATAAGCAGTTTAGATTTTAAAGTAAAAATAATATATATGTAGCATTTGAAAAAAAAAAATCATATTCATTTGCTCCAATTGCTTTAAATGTCAAAAGCTCTCTGCTTAGATGAGCAATACTACCTCCTCAATCAAGACAGAACTTGACAGAAGTAGAATAAAAGTTTTAATGTTGATCTGTTGGCAGGAGGATGGAGGTGGTACTTTGAAATAAAACTTCAATTTTAATTATTCAAGTTTTGAATTTAAATGGAAAGATACACTGGAGCAAGAATATGGTTTTTAAATGAGAAGCAGAGTAGCATAAGAATAATTTTAGCATTCTTTCATCTCTAATATTTATTTAAACTTATAAACAAAGAGTATCAAATAACATGGGCCCCAGGCTCAGAATCTAACATACTTAAAAAGAAATAAATAAATAAGGAAAATACAATAAGTAAGCACTGTGTTAGATTCCAAAACAATTTTATAACATATTTCTGGAATTCTAAGCTTTTAAAGTTGTTTGACATCAAAGTTTTCCATTAGAATATGAAAAATGTGGGTACAACTTTAATGAAAATTAAACTTTTCACTCCTAGATTTAAAAATGAGTATATTGTTAAAGGTTAATTTAATTGTCACAATAATTGAGTTGCTCTCAATGATTAAGAAGCATTTTATCTAGATCAATCCTCCAGAATGAAAATGGAGATGGGTACTGGAGAATATTTTAAGCCTTCCGAATTAACTAAGAAGCTAATTGCTTATAATAGTTTACAATAATTAAAACTAATTGTTTTTATTTTTGAGATAAGGACCATAAGACACACACTATCAGTTGCCCTGAATTCAGAACTTCACATCCTTGGTATGAACAGGTATTCAAATACTTATATATGCTCATAGATGGTGGCACTTGAACAAATGTGAACAATGATTTTTAGGGGATGGAGTGTTTAATTGTGAGTTCTGAATAAATTTTGCCCCAAATTTTTTTGATATCATATAGAGGTCAAAATTCAGAAAATGTATTTAAAATAATCCAATAGATCTATTTTTTATAAGATCTTGCAAATTGAATTCACTTTGAAAACATTCCTTGTTCTAGGAAAACAAAAGTAAAACATTTATGCAGCCATATACCATTTTATTGTACTTTATGATGCTTTGCAGATATTGTGCTTTGTTTTGTTTTGAATTGATTTGGTTTGGTTTTAAAAATTGAAGGTTGTGGCAACACTGCGTAGAGCAAATCTATCGGCATCATTTTACCCATTGCATTTGTTCTCTTTATGTTTCTGTCTCACAGTTTGGTAATTCTTGAAATATTTAAAACTTTTTAATTATAATGACATTTGTTATGATGTTTTTTGGTCAGCGATCTTAATGTTACTATTATAGTTGTTTTGGGGTGCTATGATTCACATGCATATGAGATGGTTAACTCAATGGGTAAATGTTGTGTATGTTATTTCTGCTCAACCAGCCAGTCATTTCCCCATCTCTCTCTCTCCCCACTCTGGTTTTGCTATTTCTTGAGACAGAAATATTAAAATTAGGCTAATTAATAACCCTACACTAGCCTTTAAGTGTTTAAATGAGTCAGAGGTTTATCACTTTAAATCAAAAGCTGTAAATGATTATACTTAATAAGGAAGGCATTAAAAAATTGAAATAGGCCAAAAACAAGGCTTCTTGCACCAAACAATTAGCCAGGTTGTGAATGTAAAGGAAGAATTCTTGAAGGAAATTAAAAGTGCTACTCCAGTGAATACACAAGTGATAAGAAAGCAAAATAACCTTACTGGTGTTATGAAGAAAATTTTAGTGGTCTGATAGAAGATCAAACCAGCTGAAATTAAACCTTAAACCAAAGCCTAACCAAAAGCAAGGCCTTACTCTCTTTAACTCTGTGAAGGCCAAGAGAGGTGAGGAAGCTGGCCATGAAAAGTTTGAAGCTAGCAGAGACTGGTTTATGAGATTTAAGAAAAGAAGCCAGCTCCATAACATAAAAGTACAAGGTGAAGTAGCAAGTTATCCAGATCCAGCTGGTTACTCTAAATAACAGATTTTCAATGTCAATGAAGCAGCCTTATATTAGAAGAAGATGCCATCTAGAACTTTCATAGCTTGAGAGTAGAAATCAATGCCTAACTTCAAAGCTTCAAAAGAAAGGCTGACTCTCTTGGTAGGGGTTAATGTAGCTAATGATCATTTACCATTCCAAAATTCATAGAATTATACTATATCTATTCTCCCTATATTTATAACTGAAAAACAAAGCCTGAATGGCAGCATATCTATTTACAACATGGTTTCCTGAATATTTTCAGCCCATTGCTCAGGAGAAAAAAAAAAAATGCTTTTTCAGTTTCCTGTATTATTTTTTCTCTCATGCTAATTCAAGGTCAATCTTTACATTAGTGATTTTTACCCTTTCTTTTTCATTGAGTGCTTCTTATAGTTTATGTTTTGCTGTTTTTTTTTTTCTTATTAGAATCTTCTTTTCTATGAATTTGATGTTTCTGAAACACGGTGTTTCATTACATAAGTGAGGGCTTCATTGATTTTTTTGATTGTTTATTTAATTGTAATTATTTGACAATTTTCACATGCTGCTTAGCAATAGCTTGTAGTAAATGGTCCCTATCTGGTGGTAAGATTTGAATATGGCACATTCACACAGTTTTTCTCATAATACTTTTATTACCCATGTTAGTTTTTATCTTGTATGCAATTAAATAAAAAATGATATTCACAAACTATTAATTTTCCAGAGGTTTCTATGTTTGTACCTGTGTGTAGAGGGCATAGCGTGTGTGCTTGCTACTTCTTTGCTTCCATGGGTAGATTTACATTCTCCATGTGATTCTTTAGGAATGCCCCTGATTTTGTTCCTCCAAAGTAAATTCAGTGCAAAAGCACGTGCTGAATTAGCCTTTTTCATTCTATTTTCTGTGTGCATTATTGCAAATGACAAATGTGATTGCACTGTGGGGTGAGGTCTTCATTTTTAGAAAGTATTATCTCCTGATACTTTATCAGATGTGATGCAGGTGGGCACTCCCATTCTTCTCACTGCTTTTCTATTTTACTTTTTTCCTCAAGACTTGAGCCAGGTCCTACTGCTTTGGGTAAACCTAATGCTCATTTTGGAATCTGAAGGTTTCACATCTTCTGTTGTTTAATTGATTTCTCAGGGATTTTTTCTTTTTTTTTTTTTCTTGTTCTCTTTGTTGCTTGTTTGTATTTTCTAAGAGATTATGTAGAAAGATCCTGAACTAAGCAACCATGTTTCTTCCAGAAGTTTCGGAAATAATCAGAACACTAATAGATACTTTAAAAAGTAACCAGATATACATAATTCATTTAATCTGGTGTGAATTTACTGTTTGAAAAACACATTTCTTCAAAGCAGAGAAATGTATTATCCTGAATTGTTTGATTTTATCAGAAACTAGTAATCATAATAAAAAAAGTTGACATCTGGTTTTAAAAATAAAGAGCCACAAGTGAATGATTATAGCAGAGGCTTTATATACCACTGTTTTCAAATTCTGAAGGAAATGTATAATTTAAAGTTAAGCGATAAATTCTAATATAAATCAACATGAGACCTATATGATCATTTTAAGGAATCATATATATTGTTTTTATTTCAAAGTATAATAAAAATATTTTTTTCTGCAGAATCATTTTTTTTGGAATTATATTAGATCTATCTTTGCTAAGCATTAAGAATATTGGTTTTTAGCAAATTTTACTAAATATTGTTTGTTTTTAAGTTTTCGGTATTTTATTTTCTATCTTAACTCTGTGAGCTAATGAATATTCCCAGTTCGCATATGACCAGTGTTGCAATCATAAGTGAAATATTATTTACTCACTCACTCACCTATTTATTTAAATCTTTTGCATGGGTGAGAGATAGTTCCTTGGGCATTCCTACTCAAATTGAGGGTTTTATGACACAGTGCATAAATCTTTGGGAAATATTGCTACAGAATAAATCTCTGTATACAAAAAAACCCACACATACTACAGTGTAGAGCTGCATGTGTCATGCCCAGTTCTTCTATGGCCAGGTTTAAGTTTTGTTTTTAGTTTAGCATAGTCAAACATCTCATTTTTTTCTTATTTTAGCAATTATAACTAAGTTACAGAGTTGAATACAGAATAGGAAAGCTGCTGAGAACTGGATTAGGACTGTGCTCAGTTGTAAGTTTATACTACAAAGATTATAATAAAAGTAAATTTATGATTCATAAACACTAAACTCAGTTTAATACATTTGATAGTGTTGTAAACTATTGTGACAACTTTGAAAGATTAGTTTGGTGAGCAATGGTAAATGATTAAATCAGAGGCAGCCTCAAGGGTTAGTTAGAAACAGCTGGAGTAAGCAGTGTCTTCTTGATTTTCCACTGCAGGAAGCAGTGGCTGGCCATCAAAACGTGATGATATTTGCTTTGGGAAGGATAGCATTCAATGACGACAATAACAATGATAACAGTGATAGACAAATTTAAAACCTTGGTCTTCAGAGGTAAGCAAATTGATAGAGTGATAAAAATTGTGGAATCTTGGCAGAGCGAAAAATACTGAGCCTGAGGGAATACAACTAAGGTAACTGCTTTCTGATGCTGATTCATTCCGTGTGCATGGGGACATCTTTTAAAGTAGAAAGTTTACAACAAACAGATCATTAAAAAGAGAGAGAGAGAGAGAGCGAGAGAGAGGTTAAAAAAAAAAAAAGAAAGAAAGAAAGGGAAAGAGAAAAACAGAGACAGAAAGAGAAACTTGTACTTTGCATGGTTTACCTTTTAGAGGTCTAAGAAAATTTAAGATCTACCCTACTCGAGAGGAGCTTCTTGAAACAGGACACTTGCTATTATTCTCTTCAGATCTTGAGTGCCTTTTTATTGTAAAAACCTTAAGGAAGAGCGGTAAAGGAAGGCTTTTCTGCATCTCTTTGAAGAGACTCAACCTTAATTTTAGAATGTGCTGAGAGTTTCCTTCATATGGAGTGTTGCAAGAATTCAAAACTTCATCAATGCGTAAGGGAATGATTCTCCCATATATATTCTATGTTGTAGTGCTTGAGACAAGCCAGTTTGAGGGGTATAAAATGATATCTCAACTTTGAAGCAAATTTCCAAACAGTGCAGTGAAAGAAAAGAGCACATTCAAATATTTAAGGAATTACATTTATCAAATGTAATTTATAATGCTAGTATTGGGACCTCAAAAATTTATAATATGTCTCTGATCTTGTGCCATGTATCTAGTAAGAGAAACAAAACTCATACCCAGAAAGGAAATAAAAATCTGGAATAACCTAAACCAGCTGCTGAGCTGTCAATTTCTGAGGTGAGAACTCTGATTTTTTGTTGCTGGGAGATGTGATTATTTTATTGTTCTAAACTCTTTAATAAAAGCAAGTGACAAAAACAGCAACAGAGCCAAGATGATTCTTAGCATCAGAAATAGTGTGTGTGTGTGTGTGTGTGTGTGTGTGTGTGTGTGTGTGTGTGATGCAGTTTGTTTTTATTAGAGCACAAAGTGACATATTAAAAAAATTTAAAAAGTTGAGTTTCAGGAGGTTTTGCATGGTATTCCAACCTGAATCCATTGATTACTCTAATATCAGTAGTAAGTGAGTGAAGGTGTGTTGCCAAAGAAAACCTTTGATATGAGGAAGCCCAATATTATCTAAGAGAATTCTATCAAAACCTATTCATTATCCTCTTCTGGAAAAAGATATTGTCTTTATTACCTTGGAATGTAAGCAAATCAACTCCAGGGAGAGAAACATCTTTTTTAAAAGGCTATTTGTTTATACAAACATCTTTCAAAAAATTGTCTGGAGGATACTAGGTGTTAATGCATAGATGTACAGAAAGCTGAGAGACCCACAGAGGATGGTCTCTCAAACAAAGATGTTTTAAAATTATCTTTCTTATTTCCACTAATCCATTTTAGATGTATTTTCTCTTTTCAGACTCTTCCCTACAATAAGGATGAGATTTACTGTAAGGTCAACAGATAAAATATAAATGTCCAGTTAAACTTGAATTTCAGAGAACAACACTATTTTTTAGCGTAAGTATTTTTGTGCAAATAAAAATACTTTAAAAATGTACTTTATTATCTACAATTCAAATTTAAGTGGGCATTATATATCTTATTTGCTAAATCTGACAATCCTAATTATTCCCCAAGAAATAAAACGTGCTTTGGTACCCCTAATTTGAAGTACTTCTTCCAAAGCCCTTGGAGGACTTTTAGTAATCTTTTACTTGTAATTTTAAATCATTTTCCTTAAAAAGTGTCTCTCAAATTACTTAAACTTCCAGCAATGGAAAACCTGTATATATTCCTGGGCCTAACATTACCTTTCAGTATACCTATAGTAATGACAAAATATATCCTCTAGTAGATAAAAGAAAGTATTACCTGTGTTGGAATTATAGCCCAGAACTTTTTTTATATGTGTGTAAACACGTTTATGTATTTTTTTCTCTTCTTTTACAAACTCAATTCCAGTTTTTAAAGTTCTACTTTATAAATTCATGCCAATATATTTATGTGCTGCTAAACTCAACTAAAACTGTGAAACTTGTTCAGAAGCAGGCAGAACAGAAACTTCTTCATAACTTAACCACTGGTCTTTTTGGCCAGCTTTCTCAGCGAGTAAATGGGAGGGAGCATAATAATACCTACCTATCTTGTCTGGATTACTCTAATTCTTCAAAAATCAACTCAGAGTACACTACTGACATGAAATCAAGTCTTTCAGCTGACATGGTATTATTCTTTGTCATGTCACCTTTGTAGTACTTCCTACAAGATGCCAAGATACTGTTTATTAACTTTTGATTATCTGTTTTCTTGCAATAGACTATAAGAATACATCTTTTCTCTTTTGTTCACTGTCTTATTTGCATGGCGTAGCACAGTACCTGGAACATAGTAGGCTATCAAATATTTATTTAAGTTTGAATGAATTACATATTTTGCAATGCTATTTTGTGTTAGGCACTATGCTAATGTCTGGGACACTAATATTAATAAATTACACTCACAAAGTTTAAAATTAGGTCAAGGCGATAGTAAAAAGGCTGGTAGCACATTTAAATCGTAAATACACCACAGAACTTTGGGAACACAATATTTTTAAGTATCGAGAGAATAAAGAATAATAATTTTTATTATTTTTGATAAAGGAAGCTATTGAATTTGCCTTGTTGCCAACTTGCTCTGTGTCATGATTTTGTAAAATATTTTTCTGTGACCTTGTCACTCACATACAACAAACATTTACTTTTAAGAGAACATTTAACTAATTTCAATTGCTTTCTAACCATCTAAAATTAACTGTTATCTTTATTAGAAATTTTCAGAGTAACAAACTCAGATTTTCACACTTAATGTTCAACTACAACCTTTCCATCCAGGAAAAATGGTCTACCTATGAGGGCAGATGCTGACTCACAACCGCAGCTAATGATCACATTAATTTGCCCTTGTGTTACTATGTAGATTTATGATAATCAATTTATCTTACCAAAATTAGCCCTTGTATTTCTTACTGTACTTTATTTCTCATTATTCAAAAAAAAAAGTTTCTAGGAATTGCATTTCACAACACCTATAGCTAGTGATTGAAAGCAAGTGTTTCTCTGTTCATGAATACAAAACTTTTCTTATGTAAAAAGCACATTTATTGATGCAAGAGAACACTCAGTCACAAAAACACATTTGAATTTATGTGGGAAATATGTTAAACCCTCTGTACAACCATAGCCAAACAATAAAATTATCAACAAATTATTTTTGAAAATTCACACTGTAAGTAATCTATTTCTGGGAAAAGAACTATAACTAAATATAATACATTACATTTTTAAAATCTTATGGGTACAGTATATATAATAGGAATTACAAAGACTTCATTTTGATATATAATATACTGGTTTATACCTTAGAACTAACACAGTTAATATTTTAAGTCTTATTTGCCATTAGCTAGTCTTTTTAAGGGGAAAATCTTCGATAATATTTTAATATTTTCTTTTCGGACTCTAAAATAAATAGATGCTCCTAGCTACATTTGAAAACATAAATCAATTAACTATAAACCCATCCTACCAGTTTAAAGATAATTTACAACTCAGTCTTCTGCTGCTGATAACTTTTAATGAGATTAGCAATGATATGTTGGAGCTGGCTCAAATTCATCAAGATACTTGGAAACATTTACAGATTTATTTTCTTTTCCCTCTCGTTTTTCTTCTTTTTTCTTTCTTTTTTTCCTTCCTTCTTTCTTTCCTTCCTTTTTTTATTGTTGCGAAAAAATTATACGGCGTTGAGCTATTTCATTTTGAATTTTCTAATTTATCTGACCATTTCTTTTCTATTAGTAACATTGTAGTGAATGCTTAGTGTGGCAATGTTGACTTTTGGCACAGCCATACTACCATTGTACAATAAACATAGTGCCTTTTGGGTCTGTTTTCTCAGGGACAAAAATTTGATTCGGGGTGGGGGGTGTTTAACAATACCTACTAATCTTATATGGACTATTCTAATCTAATGTCATCACAGTTGATAATAACGCATACTTTATTGTTTCTTAAAAATGTGACATTCAAAGTTAAGTTTTCTTCTTTCCTGGTTTTGACATGATGGACATACCCGGGGGGAAAAAATGTGACATGATGCTATCACCCCTGGCACTTGAGACTCTCCATTCACAATCATGTCTCTTGCAATTTGTAGTGAGCTGAGCAGCAGTGTGAAGTAAAGAAAGCACCATATATAATCTCTGTTAAAGCTATTCAACCCTGCTGTACTGACAAAATAGCCATAGGCAATACTTGAACAAATGCATATATTGTGTTTTAATAAAACTTTATTTATGAACACTCGGATTTTAATTTCATGTAATTTTTGCATCACAAAATGTTATTTTTCTTTTCATTTTTAAAAATTTATTAAAAACAAATGTAAAACTACCCTTAGGTCACAAGCCATACAGAAACAGTCTTACGACCAGATTTGATTTGCTTACTCTGGTATAGAACCATCTGTTTTTATGTTTCTAAGGATTGCTTATAACTTCATTATCTTTCAAATTGAATAAACGGTTTGCTTGATTTTAAGTCCATTTTCGTGATGGACTTAATGTTTGTGTCCCCTAACACTCATATATTGAAGAACTAACTCCCAGTGTGGCTGCTATCTTTAAAGATAAGACCTATGAAGAAATAATTCAGGTTAAAAGAGGTCATAAAGGTAGAGCCCTGATCCAATAGAATTGATGTATTCATGAGAAGAGAAACCAGGGAGCTCTTTCTTTCTCTCTTCACATTTATGCACTGAGAAAAGGCCATATGAGACCATAGTGAATAGAAGATCAGATGTCTGTAGGCCAAGAAGGGTTCTCTTCTTGAATCTTTTGGCATCTTAATCATGGAATTCTAACTTCCAGAACTGTGAGAAAATAATTTTCTGCTTTTTAGCCACTCAGTTTGTGGTATGTTATTATGGTAGTCCAAGATGGCTAGCACATTTTCTTTGGAAACCTGAAAAGCTGAATAATTCTATCAACAAAATGCTACCTGTGATGAGGTAGAGAATGGCCCCATGCTCACCACAGTCAGAGGGAAGAGACACACATTACCAAGAGACAACTTTACCAAGCATAATAAGAGCAAAAGAATTCTCAGAGTACATACTGTTATTGGAAGAAGTGTGAAAAAAGCAGCTAAGAATAAATTGGTATATCATTTTTCCATGGTTATGAACTCTTATACTCAACTATCTTGGGAATTTTTTCAGGGGTGGGGGTTAAAGAGCTCAAGTCACCCCAGGTGAACTTATGTGCTATCAACCAAACCCAACTGAGATTAGATAACTTCCACCCTCATCACTCATGAGCTATAATGAAGAATTACTTCTTAACTTCTTAAGTCATTATGTTTATCATCGCTTTTCTTTGTACCCTCAATAGCAAAAGCTAGCTGATAAAAAGTGATTAAAATAACTAACTACTAGTACCTAGAGAGTATTTGCTCTGTGCTGCTAACTATGTTTGACTCCATTTACTCTTTACACAACATCATGAATTTAGTACTATTACCCCTATCTTAAAAATAAAAATTATTTGTTGTAGGATACCCAACAAAGCTGTTGCAGAAGCTGTACACTGGCCTCCAGAACCCAGACTCTTATATACTAAGTTTTTCTGTCCTTAGAAACGAGCATTGTTTCCTTCAAAACTAAATTAAAGATTTTCAGGATCCAATCACTAAGACATTTGAAGAGGTTTTTATTAGAATATCTACATTTTGATGAAAAGTAATTGCTTTAAAATAGAGAAAGTAATTCTATTTCATTGAGATTACACAATTATTATTTTGTCGGGATAGGATTAATTGACATATTCAATCCTATTGCTAGCTTCATAGGCTTAATATATGAAATATATGGGATTTCTCTGAGGGCTCCCTGGATGTTTAAATCATTCTTCTGTTTATAAATTATATGCTGTTCTCACCTAATGCAACTTTGAAAGCTGTTACTAATTCTTTCAATTTATCTCAATTTTCTTTGAATCCTTTAATGTCTTAAATATGGTAATTATAAGGTGCAGCTATTACTGTTAATAGCAATACTACTACTACTACTATTACTACTACTACTACTACTACTACTACTACTACTAATAATAATAATAATACTGAGCATCATATTTTTATGTTTGGTTCATATCATTATCCTATCTGGAATGTCTTCCTTTTTCATGTTCACCTGTCAAAAATTCTACAATTTTCAAGACCCAGTACAAATATGCCATTCTTGTTGAAACTTCCTTCAGTTTCTCTTTCTAGGAGTTACCTCTTGCCCTTTGAATGCTTTTAGAATGTTTCTGTGATTTATTTGATGGTGATTATCATGTTTAGCTTGTGTATTTTTTAATTTATTTTATTCTCGAAGATTTTAAGCCTACAAAAAGTTGAAGGAGTGGTATAATAACCACCAAATACCCTTTATCCATATTTGCTAATTATTAGTTATTTTCATTATCTATCTCTCTACATATTTTCTGTTATTTTTGTGCTAAATATGTAAGTAAATTGAAAAGTGTCATGTCATTTCTCCCATAAATATGTCTACATGAATTGCCTAGAATAACAGCATTCTCTTACATAATCACAATGCCATTGTCATACATACAAATTTTAGCTTTGGTAGAATAATATTAATTAAAATATGGAGTTTATTTAAATTTGATTAATTATACCAATAGTGTTTTTTCCATTTGTCCTCTACACCAGTATTTAATCAAGGTTTTTACATATACTAGTGATAATTATGGAGATAATAAGCTCTGGAATGCAGTAGTGTTACAGTTAGCATTATTTCACTTGGAAGTGATTTGTTTTTAGAGGTAGGTGTTAGTCAAAGTTTGTACACATGTTATAGTGAGGCATTGAAAGGAATGGGGTGGTGGTAGTCATAAGATTGTGAATTTAGATTTTTTTTTTTGTTAATGGTTTTAAAAGCTTTTAAAAGCAAAAGAGACATGTAGAACATGAAAGTTAAAATTTAAAGCATATTGTAAACATCAAAAAAATTTCCCACAGAAGTATTTAAGACATTATATACTACAGGGTTAACTAGACTGAAAATCGGGACCTGGAATTAATTGTAAGGGTAGTAGAGTTACAGAAGATACTGAGTGCATAGCATTTACAGGTCTCTTAAGTTAATTCACCCCACTGATAAATAAAAAATAAAGACTCTGTTACCTGTCTAGGATAAAGATATTTGAGTGATGAACCTAAGATTTATTAAACTGTAATTTGCCTCTGATAGAAGCCACACCCACACCCCCACCCCACCATTGAGAGAAGCCTTTCCCCTCATACATATCTCCTTTGTCTCACAAATAAATGTTTGCCCTCCTCAAGGTTCTTCTCTGCTTCTGTTCATTGCCTCTAGACTAAGGTTAAATTATAACACAGCCTGAAATATAATGGCAATTCCATTTCTGGAAAAAAAAGTATATATACTCAAGAAAATTGTAATACCTGCTTAGTATGTGTCTGCCACGACCTGCCTGAACATACCTGAAGGTTGAACTAGGAGATATGTATGAGGTACATGTAGAATGTAGGGTAGGTATGAGAGAATGTAGACTATGAGGCTGGGTACAAGAGAAATTATTGACTCCTTTGTGATTCAGGAATGTATGTCCTGGCGTAGACCTGATGATAGTTCTGATGTATTGTTGGGATGTCCATTTAAAGACTGCATCTTGGATACTGGCTTATGGTAAATAAGATAGAGTTGCCAGGATTGCCTTAACAGTGAATTGTGGAGGGGATCAGAAGGCTAAAAGAGGTGTACTGATGAACTTATAGTATCAGAAAGGTCCCAAACTGATGAATCGAAGGCTGTTGTTCTTTGATATAGTAAAAAATTAAAAATCTTCACCGAGTTTTCAGATATGAGTCAGTTCTTAGTGTTATAATCCATTGATTGATAAGAAGATGAGTTCCCTTGAAGAAGGACTGTGTAATGACATCATAAATATATATAACAATTTCTTCTCAATATTTCGTCAAGCAACTTGTAGTTAATTAACAGACAAATTGTACTTTGAGGAAAGGGAGATATTCAGACATTTCTAGGACATACATTTTATCATAGGACCTATAAAGCTACCATAGTTCTTTTTAAATGGGAGAGAAAAGAATCTACATGTTAGAGTTCTGTCTCACATCATTATGCCGCCAGCCCACAGAATTTATTGACTCATTATATAACCATTTCTGCAGCTCCTAGTCCATAATTGGTGTAGACAGTTAAAAGGAAATCAGAGTACTCATAAATAAGAATCATTAAGCTAGGAAGGAGTATGAAGAATACTTGAAACTCCCCATTTCTTTAGCCAAGATGTAAAACGTAAGTAATATATCATTTTGAGAGGAATGTACCATATTAAGATTTAAAAGATGTAGGACTTGTGGTTTCTATCCTTACCACATTCTCTTCCTCTCTCCGGCCCCTGCAACAACTATGGAGCATAGTGAATGATGATGGGCTACTGTAAATATAATAAGGGATAGTTTTCAACTTGACAACTGTTATGCCTCATGAAGCATATTTACAAGAACAGATCAGCAATGCTTCTGGCATTTCTCATGGTGCTATTTATCTGGTGAATGCATTCTTCTTAATTTTTATTGGTTGAGAGCATCAAAAAGGCATTTGGAGTGGAACAAATTGACCCATTTTCAACGTTATGTTACCTATATATTACAATATAATCTTCAAGGACTTTAGTCTTCTTGATATTTCAGAGAATATTTGTTGGTCTACTATATTGATGACATCATGCTAACCAGACAATTTAGAAAGAAAATGGCAAATGTCCTGGAGATCTTATATGTATTTGCCACAGGGTACGAGATAGACACTATACAGACATAGGGGATTGCTGTACCAGTGAAATTTAAATTTTTTAGGAGTCAAATCATCTGAGGTTTCCTGGAACTTCTCCTTTAATGTAAAGGCAGGATATTATACTTTATATCCCCTACAATTAAGAAAGAGTAACTGTGCTTTGTAAGCCATTTTAGATTCTGACAGGAACACATACTTGAAAATACTGACTTTTTTGGGGGGGTGTCAAAAAATGTTTAAATGTCAGGATTCAAGCCAACCTGTTCACTCAGGTCTTATGGTAGAAGATGTGACAGTTATGGAGATATCAGTGATTTGGCATCTCTGGCAACTCACATAGGAAATTCTTGGTCAGTACAGATATTTAAAGTTCTAGAGTGAGCTTATGCTTTCTGTGGGAAGAAAACTAATCACCATTTGAAAAGCGGGTCCTGGCGTATAAGTAGGCCTCAAAAGAAATGGAATGCCTGATCATTCACCAATTATATGTCAGAGACTTCTTATCATGAGTTAGGTGTTATTAGATACATCAAGTCATAAAGCTGACCTTTATAGAAATACCATGTTCAGGATTGGGCCTGAAGAGAAATAGAGGGTACAAATAAGTTATATATACATAATCTAGACTACCATTCACATAGCTCTTATAGAAATTTCTCAATCATCTTACACCTATGGCATCATCAGGGTTTACTTATGGTCAGTTAACAGAAAAAGAATAAATCAGGCCCAATTCCATTCAATCCAAACTCTTATGGTTAAGCTCACTATGTTGGTAGGAATTAAAAATGAACAACAATTATAACATTGCTCGAACAAGCAAGGTCTTGAACAAAAGCACTGAAGGGAAACCATTCCAGATACTAGAGCTGTAAGCAGTGCATATGGTCTCCCTTCTATACTGCCTAGAGAATGGATATCTGAGAATGTCTGAAAAGGTTTGAATAGTTTGGTTGGTCATTACTTATGTACTTATTAGTGTTGCCTTATAATATAAATCTGTGTGATAAATATCAACTTTTTGTTTCTTATCTTTCTATACATTTTTGCATTAGAACATAAGAAATAGAGTAGTTTACAAGAGCAGCAATAACAAATTCCCACAAATGTAGTAGCTTCAAACAATAGAAATTTATTCTTCCACAACACTAGAGGACAAAAGTTCAATATCAAGGTGTTGGCAGGGTCATTTTCTCTCTGAAGGCTTTGGAAGGAGGATTGTTTCTTTTCTCTTCTAGCTTCTGATGGCTCTTAATGTCCCTTGGTTTATGGCAGCATAACTTCCGCTTTAGTGTTCCATGGCCTTCTCTGTGTCTGTGTTCTTCCCATCTCTAATAAGAACACTTTCATTGGATTTAGGCTTATCATATTCCAGTATGATCTCATTAGGATCTTTGCCTTAATTACGTCTTCAAAGAGTTTATTTTTAAATAAAATCTCATTGTGAGATTATGGCTAGACAAGAATTTTGGGGGGAACTATTCACTCTGCAACAAGGCACTAAACTATATTTAATGTTAGATAATTTGTTTTCCTGTCTCACTGACAGACTCAATTTAGAGTTTCAAAAAACAGTTTTGAAGAATTTTATTTATTCAAAGGAATTTCTATTTTTAGAAGACATATAGTATATAAATCATTTCATTGTTATTCATACAAGTTAAAGGTTGTATCTGCACTCATATAGTTTCTTCAATAAAGCTATTTTAGCATACTATAAAAGCTTTTAAAAATAATTTAAATATTGAAAACTCCTTATTGGGGTAGGTCATCAAGAAGACATGAATACCAGTTTCACCCACAGTGAAGACTGGGCAATTGGAGGCTCCCCACCTCTTCCCCTCTGCTTGGAAAGTAAGCTACACTTAACTTCCTTGTTATAGAAGCTGCCCAAGAACACAACCTTCAGATAGCAATGTGGTGGTGGGACCATCTGGACTGGATATGTTACGAAACCCTGTTAGGCCTCCAGTGTACATGACTGACCCAGTTAAGGCCTCCTATATAAACTTTTAAGATTCTGTAGGGGTGGGGGCTGTAAAAACTACTTATCTGTGGTTGCTTGAGATAAGCCTGCTTATTAAATTCCCTTGTTTATTGAACATGCCACTATCAATCTGGAACAGTCTGCTTTTTTGTGTTTTGTTTTGTTTTGTTTTGTTGTGTTGTGTTTTGTTTTGTTTTGTTTTGTTATGGGGATCAGTTTCAGATTATATCCCAAAAGCTTGGGGGTATGGTCGCCTAACACCCTTGAACTATAGATTCTTGTGACCGAACACCTTTGAACTATAATGCCTGTTATAGACCATTATTATGGGTTGAAAAGTATCTCACTGAAAAGGGACATTTAAGTTATAATCCCCTCCTCAGAATGTTACTATATTTGAATACAGGGTCTTTATAAAGTTAATCAAGTTACGATGACGTCATTAGTGTAGGTAGGCTGAGAGAGAGGACGCAATGTAGTAGGGATGGGAATAATAGGCACTTAGGCCGATTCTTCATGTAATTACTTACACTTCAGGGTCTGCTTAGGCCTGATAACATACATATTACTTCCATTTGATGATAGAATATTTCTGTGTATGCCTAAGTTTATGGCTTGGTAGTTAGGTCAGATAACACCAAGTTCATGATAGGCAGCTTAATTTGCATGGTAACTTGGTGTTCCATAGTTAAGCTTTCAGTGTCTACTAAAGCTAAACAGGTCAAGAGTTGCTTCTCAAAAAGAAACTACTTATCTGTGCATGATGGCAGAGCCTTGCTCCAAAACTCTAAAGGCCTGTGTTGCAATTCAAAGTTCCAATCAACATCCTATCTGTTGCTGATCCTTCAAACACCATTGGATCTTTTGGATCATATGGCCCAAGTAACATAGCAGCTTGCGTAACAGCCTTGATCTGTCATGGAGCTTTCTTTTGTTCTTGGCCTATTTATGTGTCCCCCTCATTCATATGTTGAAACTCTACCCCAAAATTTGCTGAAGGAAAATTTATGTTGTTTATAAGCCACTCAAGTTTATGGTATCTTGTTAGCAACTTGAACTGATACACATAAAGTAACAGCTTTTAGGGTCACTCAATAAATGAGCCAAAGTTACACACCCAGCTGAAAAATACGTTGCTTCCAAAACCCAAAGAGGCCCACTAGGTATCGTGCCTTTTTCTTGATTGCAGAAGGAGCCAGACACAACTCATCCTTCACCTTAAAAGGGATATCTCCACACGTTTACACTGGACACATAGAAAAAATTAACCACCATTCTTTCCTACCCAAACATCAATCAACTTCTTTAAAATTGTATACCTGTTCTGCTATATTTATTTGATTCTGGAACATTGAAGCACCTCTATTTAAATACTCAAAACTCCTCTCCAAATGCATAGCTTCCATTTAAGTTAATAAATTGTTTATTTTTTATTCCTCAGATTATATGATTCGACTTTCCTTTTACAAATGTATTGACATCAAAATGAACAGTATCAATTACCTGTCACACTTATATGTCATATATACATCAGATGCAATACCTCTTCTAGCAAGAAAGTCAGCTATTAAGAACTTTAAAATTCTTGTATGGATTGTCACATTGGTAAGCATCATCACCATACTTGAGTGCCAAAACAAACTTAAGAATTCAAGTGTCATCCAAAACAAGAAGGATCTAAAAGAGCAACACTTTGCTGTACTTATTTTTTCTTGTGTGTGTGATATTTCCCTAGCACATTGTTGAAATGAGAAAGTGGATTAATTTTTTGGTGACAGAGTAGAAACTCAAGCTGAACTCCCCACCTGAGTCCAAAATGTGGCTCCTTATTTACTGGCTTTCTAACCTTGGGTATGTTGTAAATATCATTATGCCTCAATTTACCTATCAGTAGAAAGGCCATCATTATGTAGAAAAAGTGTTATGAAGATTAGATAAAATAGTTAGAAACTTAGAATAGTGCCTACCACAAACTAAAAACTCAGTAAATATGAGCTCTTCGTTATTAGGCGTAGTAATGCAAAGGGAAGGTGCACATTTTTTCTTAAGCATTTAAAAAAGGTCAATTGTCTATGAATGCATAATTCACATGCTGCATGTTTGAAACATGATTTTCTATACTTGCATATAGAGTGGTTTTTAGAATTAGACTAGACAAAATAAGAAAGGGCATTTTAAACTGCTGTATTATATATGGTTTTATTGTATTAGTATTCTTATCATTATCACACAGGAATATAAGTAGAACAGCTTATACATTTCTTAGATAGTGTATTTTTTTACTTCTTCCTTGAATGCCTTAGGCATTCAATTGAAACTGATCTCTCCTCATGAAAGTCTTCAGGAGCAAAGGAGAAATGCAATGTAATGTGTTCATGATCCCTTGGGTTCTCAGGAAGCTCTCCAAGGAATATGAAGCTAAAAATTTTAATTTCCTTAGGTTCTACCACGCCCTTTTTAAAATTCCGCTATGAAACACAGGTATATCTTAAACTTTAGCTTTTATAGAGAGAGTAAATAATAAGTTTTTGATATGTTCATGCCAAATATTCATGATGCATATATTTTGGACAACAGAGATTTACAGCTTAACTTTTAGTCATGTTTTCTGGAGTCTCAGCTAGTATTTAAAAGATCTTATTTGGGGCACATTGATAATTTAATAAATTTGTATTGTATTATTCATGTTAAATTAAAAACACTAAAATCATAATTAAAAATGGTTGCTGAAATTGAAATACTTTGCAACATTTCATTTTAAGGCAAGCACTTCCTGTTAACAAGCTGATAAATATTGGGCAAATAGCAAAATTTCTCAAGACCCCTGTTTCTTGGGTAAAAAATAAAAGTAATAAATAGCTTCTAATTTTTGAGTTTTACATATGATAGTCTTTTCTCCACAATCAGGACAGACATTGAAAACAGATATATATCTTTTGTTATTTATAAAACTAAATCACTTTTTAATGTTACTCTTTGTAAAAGATTTATTTATAATTTTTTTTGAATATGAAGCAATACTTAAGTATCCTTTTTTTTTTTTTTAGCATTATAAATGTATCTCTGCTCTTCTTGCTCACTCTTACAACTAGTTATTTGTAAAAATCATCAGCAGTGAACCAGTATGTCAAGATCAACCAGTGCTATTCTTTAAAGAATGAGAGGAGCAAAAGTACCCATGGTACTAAAATGCTTTAATATTAAGGTTCTGCTTTTGAAGCTGAGCTATATACTGTTTGTTGCCAGCTATGTCCTGTCTTTTTGTTTTATGTGATACTTCTATTCCCTTACCAAATGAAATCTCTTTTACCATTGCTAAATCTCTTGTATATGTTTGGGGTAGGGGATATGACATATACTATGCTCATTTCATCTTATTAGGTTTTCTAATTATTTTATTTTGCAAAGGTCAATGCTCATTTGGCTTCTGGTTTTCACTTCTCTGGCTTACAGTGAAAAATGTTGCAGATTCTGGCAGCTGATGAACACAGACTCCAATCCCAGTTCTGCTACTTACAAGCTGTGTGCCATTTGGCAATGCCTTTTAAATCTCTGGCCCTTAATTTATTCCTTTATTAAGTGATTACAGTAATTCTAAAATACCCAGTGCTGCTGTGAGGATTGTACTGGATATTGTATATGAAACTGTATTCAGTACCCACCCCCCTTATCCACAGGGGATACATTTTGAGACCCTCATTAGGTGACTACAACCACAAATAGTACTGAACCTAATATTTATACTATAATTTTTCCTATACATATATACCTATGATATTGTTTTATATATATATTAGGAAATTTCATGGATAGAAGTTTTGTTCTTAACCATAGATTTAGCAACCTCGGCATACATTTTTTTCTTCTCTTATTAAGTAGAGGACTTTCACCTTTTCACTTTATTAAAGAAAGCACCTTACACTTTCTCTTTGGCATATCAGAATTTCCAGCATCACTACTCTTGCATTTTGGGGCCATTATTAAGTAAAATAAGAGTTACCTGAACACAAGCACTGCAATATCAAGCTATCACAACAGTCCATCTGGTAACTGAGATGGTTCCTCAGTGTCTAATGGGCAGGGAGCGTGTACAGCATGGAGATGCTGGAGGACGAAGGGATAATTCAAGTCCTGTGTAGGACAGAGTGAGAGGCCTAAGATTTCATTGTGCTACTCAGCACAGCCCACAATTTAAAAGTTATAAATTGTTTATTTCTAGAATTTTCATTAAATATTTTTGGATTATGGTTGACCATGGGTAACTAAAACCATAGAAAGCAAAATTTCAAATAAGGAGAAACTAATATTAAGACAGAAAATGAGGGAAGTATCTTTTCTCCCAGTTCAGGATTTTAGAAAAATTCTCTTAACCACTATAATTTACTAAGTTACAAGCCAGTAAAGTTTTGCTAAATGTTTATTTATCTATATTGAATTACAAAGATACAAATGTACTGCGATGGATCAATTAAAAAGTTGGTAATTTCCAATTAATCTGTTTGTATCAGTTTAGGGTTTTAAATCTAAGCAAATCTTTGTTCAAATGTACACAGATCTTAATACCATGCAATTATGCCAAAAAATGGGAATGAAATTTGAATGATAATTATATTGTTTAAAATAGTTCTGATTATCTGAACTAGAACTTTAAATTTCTAATTTAAAAAATTCTCTCAGAGCCACCTGGTCTAGTGCTGACTATTTTACTTCTATATACCATTAACATAAAATGCTGAGTTTCATGAAGACCAGTTTTATCTTCTCCCTACCATTCACACACTGCTGTAACACTTGACTTTTGACTTCTTAGTAATGGATCAGTGCATTCTATGAAATCGTTAAGAACAACAACAGTACTACCCCTTTGGCTCACCATGATTTAATGCAACACTGGGACTGACCACTGAATGATTGTTTGGTATGCTACCCATGCCACTCTTCATCACTGATGATGCAAATTTGGCTTTATCTCTCTTTTAAATATTTTCTAGAGCTAAGAAATTCACAGAATATCACATTTTTTAGTCTGCCAAAAATTAAATTGATATGATTAGATGTTATCCAAATTATTTTTTAGAGTTTGCTACATTTCAGATACAGTTACTGTGTTCTATATGAAAGTGTGTGTCATAGTCACATCATTTAATCCATATTAATCAGACAAATAAGGATTAAGAAATGGGATTATAGATCATCTTGTGCTGAAGAGGTGATGTACTTTTAAAAAATATTAAACTAGGCTGACATCTGGAGCTGTCTGTTGAATTAATTATTTACCTCAGCACAAAAGTTCAGATGTATATATATCTCAAGTATACATATCCTATGGGACATTATTACTTATCAGATTTGAAAGCTGAATAACAACCTAAGGGGAAAATAACTATAAAGGAAAATAGATTTGTAGAGATTTGGAAACTTCAGGGTATGACAAATCTATAGAGAATTTGTAAACAATATATAAAGAAATTTCCCAAAAGTAGGTAGACTGTAGAAGTAATATGAATACAAAAGTGAGAGTCATATTTATTTTTTAGAAATAAAATTCTGGATTTTTTAAAAACTAAGAAACAAAAAGAAAGAACCTATGAAATTAAAGTTCTGATGTTTTAAATTTTATTTTCAGAAATTTTAGTAATTGCATAGTAATGTAGAGATGAAATCACCAATAACATCTTCACCACTAAAAGACTAGAAGAAAAAATGAATTACTTACAAGTGGAAAAAGTCTATTTTATCTAAGAAGTTCTACTTCAGTTTTGAATACCACTGTGTAAGGCACCATTGAATGGTTATTATGGTTAAACCCCGTACTTCAATCTTCTCATTTGCCTCTCACCTCTCCTATGAGGCCTGGGAAAGCTAAACATTCATGTTGTCAATTACCATTTTCAGGAAGCAGTTGCCATATAAAACATATTGGGGTTATGTGGTATGAAATTAATAAAGGAAATCTTAACAAAAATTGGAGTTTAGAAGGGCAATAGAGGTAGCTTTCATGCCCTACCACTTGAAGTCAATTACTCCAAACAGGAAATGGTCAATTACAAACCCCAAAAGGAAGAGAGGTACCTCACACTCCCACATGGGAAGTGCAATTACTTCACAACCTCAAAATGAGAAAGATTTTTCTCTTACCCAGCACCAAGTTCAGCCATCAACCAATGAATAAAATACCACAGCTCATCCAATGAGAAGCCATTATCACCTGAACTCTTACTTTTCTCTAGTGAATTTTTAAAATTTTTCCCTTGCTGATAATTTCCTTGTCCCACATACTGGTCTAGAAAAGCCTTCCATCTTCTATAACCCTTCAGAGTCTCTCTCTGCTTGCTAGATAAAATGGTGCCAGATTAATGAGTCATTTAACAAAGCCAATTAGATTTCAAATTTACTCAGTTAAATGTTTTTTTATTTGTTTTGTTCTGTTTTTTTGTTTTTTGTTTTTTTTTCATTAGTAGATATAAGTAGAAATTTGCTGGGGCAATTCTAGGAAATGGGTCTTTCTAATAAAGTTTCTTTTTATCTTAATGATGGCTACAAAACTTGAAGTCTCAATGATCATTTTGTGATCATGGAAGACAGCTAAAGAAATCATCTGAAATCTCAAGCTAACATCAATAGCTACCTACTTTCGATTCATCTATTATGTTAAGAGAGTAATAATCTATTTTTTTAAGATCAATGTTAATCTGGCTTTCTGTTATCTACTGCTAAAATTGTTTTCTTATTGCTGAATCCACTATATGTGTATCAATTGTAGTATATAAGTAGTATTAATTTTGAATATATTACATTTTAATAAACATAAATTGAAAACCTGTCCTACTTGAATTCTCAGCTTGATGTAATAAAATGTATGTAAAGTTCTCTAAGCTTCCCAAAGTATCTCCAGATGTCACAAGAGTAATGTAGATACGTGAAAAGAATAAGTAGAATAATAGATTATTTTTATTTTAACCAGAATAGTTCTACTTTTATTTATTAGGCTTTCATTCTAGTGTTTTTTTGAAAACATAGGTTTATTGCTAAAACATTTCTGAATGCCACTACTGGAAGGACAAGTAAACATTATACTATGAGTTGAAAATCCTGAGTTCCTATCCCACCCCCACTTTGTGACTTTTTAGCCATATTTCCTCTGATGAAACAATTTTTTAAAATCTTTAAACACTTAGATACACCCCACATACATTTACTTGAAAACTTTCATATGATAATTGGCTGAATCACAAAGAAATATTTTTGACAATGACTCACAAGTTTTTAAGCATTGCTTCATGGTATTATTTTTGAAAATGTTTGTATGTGTGTATAGGATTTAAATTTGGACTGAGGAGCTACCTAATATTTCTAATATGTGATTAATGAGGTAGGATTGCAGACAAAGAGGAATACAATAGATGAGTATTTTTGTACAAGAATACATCACATAAATTAAAAATTGCATGATTATCTTAAAGTGAGAGTAATACAGTGAGACAATTTGACAAAGTAATATGATTTGTACATCTTTGTTTTAATAAAAAATAAGTACTCTATGTTCATATGATACTGATATCCTTATACTCTATTAAATAGATATTAAAAATATTAAAGTTACAAATAAATAATGAATAAATAAAAATAAAAATATTAATTTGAACACTAAAAATATCTAGTTGCCTCATATACACTTTACATGAACCTTAAAAGGGTATAAAATTTGAAACTATTTTCATGCAATCAGTTTTAAGATCCTCTTTAAATTACTTCATGTCAATTTTAAACTAAAATTAAGTTGAAAACTGTAGGAAGATATAAAATTACCATAGTAACTCAAAATTTAAAAATGAAATCTTTAGCAAGCAAGACTTTTATTTCTCTAGGAAAAAAAAAAAATTCCCCAAGGTTAAATAATATTTATGCCATTACCACTAATTCTCATAGTAGGAAATAGATTAAAATAGCAATGCCTAATCTTTTGCTCATTCTGTGCTGAGGATTCAAATGATGAAAAGGAAGTGAGTGTCCTATCCTGACAAAAATCTCACCTTGGGACTGATGACAAGAAAAGAGTTTTAGCTTCAGGGTGATCCTTATAATTTAGAGCACTAAATACGGGAAAGTACCAAACGACTTTAAAGTGAAAAAAAAATAAGTGCATTATATGTATCCTTTCTAAAATCCTTCTATGTATTCTTTAGTTTCTTCAGGTGTCTGTGCTAATTGGGAATGTTTCCTACTCCTACACTTTTTTTCCTCCTCTTACTCCTTTTTTTCATAAGTGTATGACATCTGAAGTCTCCAAGCAATCAAGTTTTCTGTCTCTATCTCTGTTATCTCTCTCTCTCTCTCTCCAATTTATCTTTCCTTAACTTTATTGATTTTTGCATTGTATATTCATTTTTAAATTAGCATACTCTTCTTGTTTAATTTAAATCATATCTTGTCAATGGTCTCTGTGATATTTAAATCCCTCATTTCCTTTGTTCTTCAGGACATCTCTTTCTCTTTCTTTCTTTCTTTTTTTTTTTCCACTTTGAATATCCTGGCCTTTGTCTTCTATGCTACTATTTTCACCAAATATTAGGCAGGCAACAATTAGTGTGTTTCTTTGAATTTTTTTTATTATCAGTGGGCTACTTTTAGGGTAATCACATTTTACTGAGAGTTATACAAATGCTGAAGTGAACAAATTTATTTCTGGAATCCAGTTCTGACTTTATCTTTTCTAGTTTTCTACAAAAAAATTATTACTCAGTCTTAATTTCTTTAGAGGGTTTTTTTTTTTTTCTGGTGAAAAACTTCATAATACCTTGGATACAGCCATTGGTTAAGGACAGTAGATGACTACTGTATATGTCAATTTTCAATGAAACCTCAGCTTTAAGTTTTATTTACTAATCTCTACTGCAGTTGGCCCAATCTTTTCTGAGAATGAATTTTTGTCTTCTGTTCTGCAGCGTAGAGCGTATTCCTCCTTTCTTAAATCCCCTCTGCATATGCACTGGAAAAAATATGTTTTTTTTTTTTAGCTATCAGCATTTTTGCATCATCTTTGTCTTCAAAATATATTGCAGTTTTTCCTCCACTGATGTCCTTCAATGGATTTCTTTTATTTATATGAGTTTAAACATTACTAGATTTTCAAAAATGAATTTGGGATTTCAGAAAATTATGAACACCAATATGCATGTTCTTTTCATAATATTAATTCAGAGATTTATTTTATTTATTCATTATAAAAAAGGTAAATTATTATTGATATAATCAAATTTATTTTAAAATGGTTGCTTTGTGAGACTGAGAATTTTTATGGTATTCTGGTCCAAAATAGTAATTGACTTAGTGTAAAGCTGATAGTTTCACATGTCACAAGAAAGAAATCAAGTTGGGGTACAGAATTGTATGTATCAAATCTCCTCTGTATACAGTAATCAACTGATATGATGGAATAAGATTTTTTAAATATTTATTAAGAAAAATGTGCCACAACTTGGCATAATCAGCATTTTAAAAGTGATATCTAAACAAAATAATTATTACACTCAGGTTAATATTTATTTGTTAATTACAACTGCCTGTTAGTAAATCATCTCAAAGGAGATAAAACAAGACTTTTTTCAAACATATTTCTTCCTGATGAATTTCTACAGAAAAGGAGAACCATTAAAACAGAACAATAAAGTCACTATCAATTGCGGAATAGAAGAGAACCAGGTGCTTGTTATGTGTATGCTAGCTTGATAAGTGAACTCAATAAATACTAAATAGCAAAGGTTTTCACTGAATAACAGAATCAGTAAGTAGGCCAGATTTTCTCTTGTGAAATGTTCTGAAACATTCTGTCCAATGTAGGCCTCCTGGTCATCTAGGACTTGGCTAACAATATATATATATATATATATATATATATAGGATCTTTTGAATAACCTCTAGCAAATTCCACAATGAACTACAAAATAAACAGGAAAGATAGTCTATCATTTATTTTGAAATGCCTGCATAGTCATTTTATATAAAATAGCTATTCATGTTGTTGTATCACATTTAGTTGCATCTCATAAAACTATATTACTAATATTTAGAGTAGTTACTTTAACCTCTCAGCCTGTAATATAGATATTATAACATAAAAATAATAATAAAAAAAAAAACTAAGTGCATCGAGGGAATAATTACATCTTTGGTAGCAATCTGAGAAAATATGATATAATTTATATACTGTAATTCACTATCAAACTACATTTTTTTAATGAGAAACTCCAAATGTATAGAAAAATAAAGTCACACTCAAGGTTTTTTATTTGTTTTTGTTTGTTGTTTTTAAACTATACATCCATTAAACCTTATTGAATTGAGATTTTCTAATACTATTTATCACGGAATATCTTATAGGAAAAAACCATTATAATATAATATGGAAATGAAACCCTATATATTATACCATGTGCAACAAGAATTTAAAGAAATGAGTCTCTTTTTTCAATGTAATGCATTTTTTTGTTGTGGTAAAATACGTATAACATTTCCTATTAGTAATATTTAGTAAATTCATAATGTTGTTCAAGCATCACCATTTTCTAGTTCCAGAACACTTTCATTACTCCAAAAGAAAACTCTATTCCCATTCAGTAGTCATCATCCCTTATTCCTTCCTCCACAAGCCCTGGGAAACTATTATTATGTGTTCTGTCTCCATGGATTTGCTTATTTGGGATATTTCATATAAATGGAATCATACAATGTGTTTATTGCTGTTGTGCTTTTAAATATACTATTGCACTTTGTAGTTGTTCTTGTTCTGTTTTTAAATAATTATTGTATTAGTTCAAGTCCTCTGAGAGACAGAAACCAAGATGAGATTAGATGCACCATAGGTTTATCAGAGGCAACTTTGTCATGGTGAGGAGTGGGGACAAGAGTCATGAAGAGCCATTGTGCTGAGATGCAATTCTGAACCTTGTGAAGAAGAGATGAAACAAAGGACAGATTAACAGGCAGAGTCCAGACTACAATGCAGTTAAAAGAAAGATTTGGCTAGACTGCTAGGGAGTCTTTAAACCAGTCGCCCATCAGAGATGCCCTACTTCTGGCAGGATTGGGCTATCTTAATACTTCTGTTTTGTAATCTCAAGGAAAAAGAAGCATAAGGTATATAGTTAACAATATTTAATGAAAGCCCAAAACACATTCTGGTAAATTATTTCTCTGTACTTACCCTAAATATTTAAATGAGACTAATCTACAACCTTTGCTCTTGACCACAAGACAGCAGAACCTAACAGGAAATTCCTCTCCAAAGCTAGCCTTGAACAACCAAGAACAGGATCTCTGTCTTTTATTCATGTTGATTGAAATTAATATGCTGAACAATGTATCCTTCATATCAGTTGACATGGTTACTTGCCTTTCTTAATATATAAGAATTTATAAAAGTAGGATTAAGTTGAATATTTCAATCAAAGCTAATGAATATCTCTATAAACAAAAGGGTAATGCTATATATTTAATGTAATGGTACTTGCTAAGGGTATTACATTTTCTTTGAAAATGGGAAAGCTGTGTATGTCCTCATTAAAATCTGTTTGTTAACATTTTATTGTCTAAACTATACAAGGGATATATTTTTACTATTTTTAAAACTCTCACAAACTTTTAAAAACATAAATGGCTATGTAGACAATACAAATTTTGAGGGGAGAGTTACCACTCTATAATAAAAAATAAACAACCTGATTACATGCTACCAATTGGCTTTCTTTTTTTATTATTATTATTATTTTATTTTGTGGGGAGTGGGAGTGGGTTAACTATATTAAGTAAATTAAGTTATTTTGTTATTGATATTATTGTTTGTTCTAAAAATGTAGTTTTGTATTAGTAACTTTTCTACTATATTTAATCATTTCTTAAAAGCACTTTTTTCTCATTTTAATATATATGAAATCAGAATGTATTTTTATTGGATGATATCTTAGATATGATAAAATAGAATAATATCTTTGTAAAGAAAAACAGCAAAGTGTTTTGCATAGACCAAGATACACTTTTCTATCCATAAGATTCTATTTTCCAAGATCTGGGTGAAGAATTAATCATAGAGATGGGTTCTCAGGTGAATTCAGCATCATTTTTTAAAGTATCATATAAATTCTTGTTTTCTTTAGATTCCACCATATTTTTTCTAGTAAGGTAGGTATGGACCAAGTTTCTAAAAATAATCTATTCTAGAAGTACTTTCAGTTTTTTACATGCAAAATATTTGAAGATTTATACACTGTAAAGAATATATATTTTTTAAAAAGAAAAAAATCAATTATACGATATTTTTCTTTTAACAAAAAGTGACCATACATGGAGTGAACTTTGTCATTTTTAGTAACATTATTCTTGTATAATCATAAAAATATTCTTTTAAAAATTAATTCTTATAAAATTCTACATTATGGGTAATAAAATCATTTTTTATTGGGACTAATTTGTCAAAAGTCATTTTGACTGATATATCTCAACTTGGCTATTGGATCTAGCAAGTAAGTGGCATAATTCAAAGTGAAACTGAGTGGGTTTGACGTATATATCAAATCTTTGTAATAGGAAGTGGAAAAGGGTGCTTTCTGCTTTAAGAGATGCTTCTCCATCAAATGTGTCCTTACCTAACTCACATCTTTCAACTTCAACTCTGCTAGGAAAAAAGTTTTTAGCAGAAATCACTCAAGTTTTGAATGTTATGCAGGCTCATATTTTTATTACATGTTGTTTTATGTGACTGATGACAAAATCTGAAGATGATCTATTAAATTAGGGAATCTTCATTCTGTTTCTCACAAAAGATACCAAGGTGGCAACTAGAGAGAAAAATATAAAAAATAAAAAAAATAAAGCATTATTTTCCAGACAATCACATTTTTAGGGGATTCAAAGTTGACAATGCAGGCTACTTCAACGGACGTACTACATACATTTTTCCTTAATAATTTTTATTGTGGTATAATTGACATACAACATTAGTTTGTAGTACAACGCAAAGATTCAGTATTTGTATGCCTTGTGAAATGATCACCACATTAAGTCTAGTTAATATCTGTCACCATTCATAGTTACAAAATTGTTTTTTTGTTTGTGTGATGAGATCTTTTAAGATCTACTGGCCTAACAACTTTCCAATATGCAATATGATATGATTATCTATTGTTGCCATGATATGCATTGTATTCTCATGACTTATTTATTTTATGACTAGAAATTTGTTTCCTTTGACATTCTTCACCCACTTTACCCATCCACCTACCCCCAGTCTCTAGAAACTACCAATCTATTCTCTGTGTCTATGACCTCCTTCGTTTGTTTTGTTCTGTTTTTATTTTATATATCAGTGAGACATAGGTATTATCTGTTTTCTGCCTAACTTATTTCATTTGTCATAATGCCTTCGAGGTCCATCAATGCTGTCACAAGATTTCAATCAATTCATAAGCCTGAATAATATTAATTGCTTATATATACCACATTTTCTTTATTCATTCTTCCACTATAAACTCTTAGGTTGTTTCCATATCTTGGCTATTATATGTAATGCTGCAATGAACATAGAGATGCACATACCTTTTCAGGTTAGTTTTTTCATTTCCTTCAGATAAAACTCAGAAGTGGAACTGCTGGATCTCATGATAGTTCTATAATTTTTTGAGAAACATGTTTTCCATTGCGGCTGTATCAATTTACATTCCCACCAACAGTGCACAAGGGTTCTCTTTTCTCCATATTCTCACCAACATTTGTTCTTTGTTGTCAATTTTTTTTTTTAATGATTATTCTGATAGGCCTGAAGTGATATCTCATTTTGGTTTTCATTTGTATTTCCCTAATGATTGGGAGTGTTGAGCATCTTTACATGGACCTACATGGTCAACTATATATATTCTTCGAAAAAAATGTCTATTCACATCTTCTGCCATTTTTTTTTAATTGAGATTTTTTTTTTTTTTGCTATTGAATTGTATAAACTCTTTATATATTTTTGGATATTAACCACTATTTCAGATATATGGTTTGCAAATATTTTCTCCCATTTAGTAAGTTGCCTTATCATTTTGTTGATGGTTTCCTTTGCTGTGCAGATTTTTAGTTTAACATAATCCCACTTTTCTACTTTTGATTTTGGTTTCTGTTGTTGTCAGATCCAAAAATCATCACTAAGACTTATTATGCCAAGGAGTTTATCGCCTGTTTTCTTTTAGAAGTTTTATGGTTTCAGTTCTTACATTCAAGTCTTAAATCTATTTTGAGTTAATTTTTGTATGGTGTAATATAGTGGTACACCTTTATTCTTTACATGTGGCTATTTCTCCAGCACCATTTACACTATTACTAAAAAGACAGTGCTCCTGTTGTATATTCTCATAAGTTGACCATTTACGATTGATTTATTTTGGGGTTCTCTATTCTATTCTATCAATCTATGTGCCTGCTTTTATGCCAATACCTAGTTTAAAATCAAGAGCATGATGCCCCACATTTTGTACTTCTGTCTCAGGATTTCTTTGGCTATTTGGAGTCTTCGGTGGTTTAGTACACATTTAGAATTGTTGTTGTTTTTTTTTTTTTTGAAAGATGCCATTGGAATTTTCATAGAGATTACATAGAATCTGTTGACTTTAGTGAGTAGTATAGAAATTTTAGCAATGTTAATTCTTAAAATCAATGAGCAGCAGAGAATATTTTTTTTCATATATTTCTGTATTCTTTAATTTTTCTCATCAGTTTCTTCAATGTTTTCAGTGTATAGGTTTTTCACTGTCTTGGTAAAGTTTATTCCCTGGCATTTTGTTCTCTTTAATGCAATTGTAAATGAAATTGTTTATTTCTTCTGATTGTTTATTATTAATATATAGAAATGTGACATATTTCCATATGTTGATTTTGTATCTTTCTACTTTATTAAATTTATGTATTCATTTTAAACTTTTTTTGATGGAATCTTTAGGATTTTCTACATACAATATTATGTCATCTGGAAATAGTAACAATTTTATGTCTTTGTTTTTTTCAATTTGGATTAATTGTTGTTGTTGTTGTTATTTCTTCTTTTTGCCTGAATGCTCTGGATTTCCAACATTATGTTGAGTAAAAGTTGTAAGAATGGACACCCTTGACTTGTTGCTGGCATTAGAGAAAAGCTTTCAGATTTTCAGCATTAAGTATGTTCCTTGCTGTGAGTTTTTAATACATGACTTTTACTATACTGAGGTACATTGCCTCTATATCCACTTTGTTGACATAGAATTTTGTCAAATGCTTCCCTGCATCTATTGAAATGACTATATCATTTCTACCCATTTAGTTAATGCGATGTATCACATAGATTGATTCATGGATGTCTAACCATTTTTGCACTTTTGGAATAAATCCCAAATGATCATGGTGTGACCTTTTTAATGTATGGTTGAAATCTGCTTGCTAATATTTTGTAGAGGATTTTTGCATCTATGTTCATTAGGATTATTGGCTTGTTTATATATATACATATTTTTATGGCATCATTGTCTAGTTTTGGTATCAGAATAATGCTGGCCTCATAAAATGAGTTTGAAAGTAAGCCCTTCTCTTTTACTTTTTTGCCGGGGCCCGCCAGCAGAGATCAAACAGCACCTGAAAGAGGGGGGTGAAGCCTAAGGGAAAAAATAAAGAAGACAGAAAAGTTTTCAGGAGGGCATACAGTCCATACTGCAGCAGTTTATTTTGCAATGCATACTTATACCCTACTGAGTGGGTAAGAAGCAAAACACCTCTAAATAACAACCAATCACAAAAACTCTGTAGCTATTCAAAAACATTCCGTTTCCCGCCCCCACACCAGGTGCACTTCCTCTTGAGTCAGCAGACTGCACGGCTGACTGACTCTGCAAAAACATCCTGCTTAACAAACGGCCTTCTTTTCCTCAAAGTGGCTCCCAACACTTTTTCGGATAATTTGAGAAGAATTGATACTAATTCTTTGAATACTCTGTAGAAATGGTAAAGCTGTCTGTTCCTGGACTTTTGTTTTTTGGGAGGTTTTCGGTTACCGATTAATTCTTATTACTAGTAATTACTCTGTTCAGATTTTTTGTTTCTTCAAGATTCAGTCTGGGAAGGTTTTATGTTTTGCCGGAGCCTGCTGGCCAAGTCATCAGTGCCTGAAATGGGGAGTGAGGATTAAGAAAAAGGACAGAGACAAAAGAAATGATCGGGAGGGCTAACAGTCAATACTGCAGCCTCCAGTTTATTTGGCCCTGCCTATTTATATCTAAGCACAGAGTGATAAGCTTAGCTCTAGGCATGCCGCTGTTTACTAAACACTACATCATCCTAGTTCCCATAAACTTCTGTGGTGAACAGAGCATTCTTACATATAAGGTCAAAGCACGGTCAGCAACTCCTTTAGGGCAAAGAACACTTGAGCCATGTGACACCTTCAGTGCCTCATAATGTCTCCCGACAATGTTTCTAGGAATTTATCCTAGTCTGTCCAATTTACTGACATAAAATTGTTGATAGTCATCTGCTATGATCCTTTCTACTTCCATGGTATCCGTTACAAAGTTTCCTCCTATATTTCTAATTTCTTAGTCCTTTCTCCTTTTTTTTTCTTGGTGAGTTCGGCTATACTTTTGTCAGTTTTGTTTATACTTTTAAAGAACCAGCTCTAGGCTTTATTGATCTTTGTTATTGTTTTTTTAGTGCCTATTTTACTTATTTCTGCTCTAATCTTTGTTATTTTCTCCCTTCAACTAACTATGGGTCTTGTTCATTCTACTTTCCTTTTTTCCTTGAGGAGTAAAGTTAAATTTAAATATTTATATTTGAGATTTTTCTAGTTTCTTGAGGTAACTTTTATCACCATTAACTTTCCTGCATTTTATATGTTTTGATATGTTGTAGTTCCATTTTCATTTGATTCAAGGCATTTTTTTTAAGTTCTTTTGATTTTTTTTTTTTTTGGTTGAACCATTAGTTGTTCAGTAGCATGTTGTTTAGTCTCCACATATTTGTAAATTTTTAAGTTTTCTTCTTATAATTGATTTCTAGTTTTATACTGTTGTGGTCACAAATGATGCTTAAAATGATTTTAATTTTATTTGTTAAGACTAGTTTTGTTGCCTAATATATACTCTATCCCAGAGAATGATACTGGAACACTTGGGAAGAATGTGTATTCTGTTGATTTTGGATAAAATCTTCGGTATATATCTGTAAGTGCATCTGATATAATGTTTTGTTTAAGGCTCATGGTCTTGTATTGATTTGATCTTCTGTCTAGATGATCTATCTATCTATTGGTGTAAGTGGAGTATTAAAGTCTCCTATGATTGCTGTATTGCTGTCTATTTCTCCCTTTAGGTTTATTAATATTTGCTTTATATATATTAGGTGTGTTATGGGCGGACAATTTTCCAGTAAGCCAGTATTAAATATTTGCTTCTGATTCTGTTAACCAGGGCATGGTAATCTGATGAAGGAGATGCTGTTAACCAGGGTAATCTGATGAAGGAGATGCTGTTAACCAGGGTAATCTGATGAAGGAGATGCTGTTAACCAGGGTAATCTGATCAAGGAGATGCTGTTAACCAAGGTAATCTGATTGAGGATATGCTAACAGACAACTGTTAACCAGAGTGTGGTGATCTGCTCAGGGATGTGCTGGTGGCTATATAAACTGCCTTTTCTGGGAGCTCAGGGCTGATTCTCTAGTGGGGAGAGTCAGTCGCCAGCTGGCTAATAAAGGCTCACAATTCATCTCGATCGGCTCCGTGGATCTTAGATTTGATCGCACCACAACAGGTGCTCTTACTTAGGTTGCATAAATCTTTATAAACATTATATCCTCTTGTTGAATTGACCCCTTTATCACTATGTAATATCCTTTTTTGTCTCTTAGAGCCTGTTCTAAAGTATATTTGTTTGCTAGAAGTGTAACTATCTTAAATTTCTTTTGTTTCTATTTACATAAAATATCTTTTTCTACTCTTTCACTTTCAGGCTGTTTCTATGCTTACATCTGAAGTGAGTCTTTTATAGGCAACTTGAAGATGGATGTGGGTTTTTTTAATCCATTTAATCAATTCAGCTACTCTGTCTTTTTATTGGAAACTTAATCATTTATATTTATATTATTTATTGATAGATATGTACTTATTGTCATTTTTAAATGTTTTTTTCCTGTTTTGTAGTTCCTGTGTTCCTTTCTTCTTCTCTTGCTCTCTTCCTTTGTGATTTGATGACTCTCTTTAGTGGTATGCTTGGATTCCTTTCTGATCATCTTTGGTGTGTCTATTATTACCTTTGCTTTGAGGTTATGATGATTTATATATAACAAGTTTTATTTTATAACAGTTTATGTTAATTTGATAACTAAAGTTTGAACACATGCTAAAACTCTACATTTTTATCCCCCCTCCATGTTTTGTATTTTTGATGTAACATTTTACATATTTTCTCATGTATATCCCTTAAATAATTATTTAGTTATAGTTATTTTTACCACTTCTGTATTTTAACCTTCAATGCTTTATAAATAATTAATACACTACCTTTAATATGCATTTAACTCTACTAGTGAGATTTATACTTTCATGTGTCTTCTTGTTATTAATTAGCACTTCTTATTTCATCTTAAAAAGTCCGTTTGATACTTCTTGTAAGACCAGTTTAGTGGTGATGAACTCCTTTAGTTTTTGCTTATCTGGTAAACTTTTTATCTCTCCTTCAATTTTTAATGATAACTTCGCCATGTAGAGTGTTCTTTGTTAGAATTTTGTTGTTGTTTTTGTTGTTTTTCTTTGTTTTAATTTTCAGCACTTAGAATAAATTGTTCCATCCCTTTTAACCTACATAGTTTCTGAGAAGAAATCTGCTTATAGTCTTACGGAGTTCCCTTGTATGTAATATGTTGTTTTTCTTTTACTGCTTTTAATATTCTCCCTTTTCTTTACATTTTAACATTTTAATTATAATGTGTCTTGGCATGGGTCTCTTTGGGTTCCTTATTTTAGAACTCTCTGGCTTCCCTAATCTAGATATGTATTTCTTTCTCCGGATCAGGAAAGTTTTCAGCTATTATTTTTCAAATAAGTTTTCTGAGACTCCTATAATGCAAATGTTAGTCTGTGTGATATTGTCTTACAGATCCCTTAAGGTATCTTCACTTTATTTCATTCTTTTTTTCCTTATACTGCTCTAAGTGAATGAGTTTATCTGCCCTGTCTTCAAGTTTACTGATCCTTTATTTTTTGTTTCATTTAGTCTACTGTTGAAAAATTTTCATGTATTTTTCAGTTCAGTTACTGTGTTTTTCACATGACACTTCTGTTTGGAATTTTCTTATATTTACTATCTTTTTGTTGATTTCTCACTGTGTTTATCCATTCTGCTCCCAAGTTTGGTGGGCACTTTATAATCATTACTTTGAACTCCTTATCAGGTAAATTACTTATCTCTGGTTTCCTGTTTTATTTTATTTTTATTTTTTATTTTTTTATTTTTTTGTCTTGTTCCTTCATTTGAAACATTTATTTGTTTCTTCATTTTGCTTGACTTTCTGTGTTGGTCCTTATGCATTAGGCGAAACAGTCATGTCTCTCGGTATTGAAAGGTTGGTTTTGTGTAGAAGATGAATATTATTGTTTAACTCTGTACTAGCTCGTGGTTGTCTTTTAAACCTTTGAGATTGTCTGAGCAACCTATTTTATTTGAGTAGTTCCCAATAGTATAAAGTATGCCAAGACAAGTCATTGTCAGGAAGGAGTGAATTTCATATAGCACCTAGATTCAGATTGATTAGAAGCCAGACCCTCAGGCAACAGATTAAAGTATGCAAACATATACAGTCATGTGAGACTCAAGTGTAAACCCCATGGGCCCACAGAGTGAGGCTATCTGGAGATGTCTCCTGGGAAACAGTCACAAAAATCAGGGCTCCAGATAAGTGTATATGCTTCTCTATAAGAGATTTTAGTGAGCTATAGTTAGGTAGCAGGAGAATGCAAAGATAGAGCCCCCTGGCCTATGTTTCCTGAGAGCACCTCCAGAGCCTGTACATGTATGTCAAACCTGAAGTATATCCATAAGTCTGAAGCTCCAGGACAAGCAAGTAGGCCTGTTTCACATAAAAGCTAGGATGTGTGTGTTTCAGTCTTCTCTCCACTACTCTGTGGTTGGTACCCTGAGAAGAACTGTCTCCATAGTTGTTGCACTCCCATTGGACCCATGATTGCAAGCACCCCTTCCATCAGAGCCAAGTGATAAAGCAGTATCCCTTCAGTTATAGCCATAAAACCCAGAGCACTCAATGCAAAAGCTAGGGCATCAGACATGTATAATTGCCCTTGGGGAGAGATGCTAGGGCTCTGGAGTATGGCAGAGGGAGAGCACTAATACAACAGCACCCTCCTTACTGTGTCTCAGCAAGGGCTTACTGTCAACCTTTTGACCCGTGTTTAGGTAGAAGGCTGCCCTTTAGCCTGAAATTATAATGATATAGTAATAGAACTCTATCACAGAAAGAGTGAGCTCTTGAATCTGTTTCCTCTTGCTGTGCCCTGAGGGTGGTAGCTATTTAAGAAATCTCTCTCTGTTGGTTACAGTCCTGTTGAACTGATGAGCTTAGCTCTTCTGATCACCAGAGCCAGGAAATGTAGAGATGTCTCCTTGTGGTAGCCACAAAAATCAGGGCACCAGACAAAGACATAAGCTCCTTCCTAAAAAATATCAGCAAATTAATAATACAGAAGGAGAGTACAAAAACTGTGTCCATCAGCCTTTGTTCCTGGGACTACCACAATAGGCCTTTATAAGTGTGCCAAACCAGAAGACAGCCACTCAGGCCAACATTCAGGACAAGGCAATAGGCCTCATTCTCAGTAAGACCAGGAGTGTGTTTCAGTCTATCTGTATGGTGCCCTGAGAATGGTTGTCTTCTGAGAACTGTCTCTCTGACTGGTACATTCCCACAGGACCCCAGTAACACAAGTTCCCCTGTCGGGAGCCATTAAGAGACACTGAAGAAGTCATGTAGCTGATAGCCATGAAGCAGCAGCTGAGACTGCTTAACAATGGTTCAAGGAAGCAAGATGTTAACTTAAACATTACTGACCCTGGTGGGGGGATTTGCATCATAAAGAAATCCTTTTAAGATAGTGGAATGTTTTACAGCCCAGAAAAGAATGTTCATACCCTGAGGGAAGGATGTATAGGAACTTATGTAAATGTCAGCATTGCTATGGTAATGTACTTTGTGCTTTGCCATTGTACTCTGTACCTTACTATTGTTCCCTGTACTTTACTATATTGTACCCTGTGCTTTGCTATTGTATCCAAAAACTTATATAAAGGCTGTGCTAAATAAACTCGGGGCTGCAGCAATGACTGTATACCCTCCCGAAACGCTTTCCTATCTTCTTCTTTTTTCTTAGGCTTCACCCCCCTCTTTCAGGTACTGATCGACTTTAGCCGGCTGGCCCTGGCATTCCCCTAGTCTGTAGAGCTAGGTAAACAAGCAGAAAACAGGTTACAAACATATAAACCAGGACTGCAGATGTATGTGGAAGCCTCCCTCCAGGAGATATTGGTGCTTTGGAGAAAAACAAAAGGAGAGCACTAAAATGTCACTCACTGGCTAGAGTGAGAAAGATGGGAGTTCAAAAATGGCATTGCGAATCCCAGGCCTGGATGGTCCCAGGTTTGGCTGTGATCGGGGCTTGCAGCTAAGAATAGGACCCCAGATTTACAATGTTACTTTAGTGTAGTAGGGTGCCTGCGCCTAAAATATGTAAACATACTTTAGCTTATTGTATCACACATGTGTGGCTGAATGCCACTATTGTACTCTGATCTGTGTGGAGCCATGCAGTCCCCTGGAGAGCAGAAGGGGAACAAAAGAAGTGGAGCAGAAGAAGAGTAGAAACAGAAGCCCGCTCCCCACAATAGACTTTACTTCCCCCAATAGAATTGCACTTCTCACAATAATGTTGGTGCCTGCCGTTTCATTCTCATGTAGGCCTATTTTGCAGTTGTCAGCACCAAACTGACAGAGAAGGGAAGGTTTGATAGTGAGATGCCCAGTATGAAGAATGCAGAAAAGGCGACATGAGAATGAAATGGCAGGAACCAATTTTATTGTAAGGAGTGTAGCTCTATTGGGGGAAGTATAGTTATATTAGGGGGAGCGCAATATTGCATGAACTTCTCCTGCTCCCCTTCTTGTGCACGCTTCTGCTCTCGAGGGGACCGCATGGCTCTACACGTAGCAGAGTACAATAGTGGCATTCAACCACACATTCAAGATACAATAAGCTAAAGTATGTTTACATATTTTAGGCACAGGCACCCTACTACGCTAATATAACATTCTAAATATGGGGTTGTATTCCTAGTCCTGGCCTGGATCACAACCAGACCTTGTATTCAGCTGGGCCTGGCACCTGCATGCAGCATTCTTCCAATTGGGCATCTCACCACTGAAACCTTCCCCCCACGATCAGCTCGGCATTGATAGACACTCACCAAATACATTAAAAAAAAGAAAAAAGAAATAAAAAGAAAAAAAGAAGAATTAGAAAGGAAGAATACAAAAAGAAAAGTAAAAGTAAAAATGGAAAGGGAGAAATAAAAGATAGCACTCACAGGGAAGGGAGTGGTGCCTACCAGTGTCTGTCCCCAGAGAGTATCTCAGGAGTAGTCTTCCCTGAGACAAATACTTTAAAATTAAGAAATTAATTTCTTTCATTTAATGTTTGGATTTTTTTTTTCAAAGGACTGCTTTCACGTTAGGCCCCAGGGTAGGTAAATCTGTGTCCTGGACTTCTAACTGCCATTCCTTAGTTTACCACAGCCCTGAGGTTCTCATGGGTATAAATCCTATTGGTGTTTTTTAAAGCCAGATGTTTTAAAGGCTAGTCTTTCAGATGACAATCATAATGTTAGGTAGCCATGAGTGATGAAGTGAAGGCCTGGCTCTGTAACCATATAAATGACAACATTGATGGCCTAACCCAAGAGGCTTTCCCTTGGCCCTCCCAGAGAAAAGCTTATTTTTTTCAAATAACAATACTCCTACATCCTAGAGTACAAGGAAACAAATGATCATAACATATAGCAACTAGTTTAGGCCAGTCACAAATGCTTGTGCAGTAAGGAGTACCCTCGCTTTTTTTTACCTCAGCCTCATTATAGCATCATTATAATGTCATACATATGCCCAGAAGTTCATGAATCTAATTATAATAGACTGAATTCTGGGAAGGAACATGCATTGTTCACAATAGGTTGTATAACAGCCAAGTGTCGATCAAAATGACCTCATGCATCAATCAACTAGCACCAAACTTGTAACCACACATCAAGGCCCAAATATAAGACAGACCTTCCCACCTGTGTGAAGCTACAGCCTTTTTTACATTAGTCCGTTTTTCTCTTGAAATGTACTTTAATAAGTCTTACTTTTTCTAGTTTTCACTGATTTGTAATTCTTTACTGCATCAGTGGAAAGGACTGAAGCCCCCAGCTCTATTGGGGCAATGAGAGACTTAGGTCACCTCCAATGGTGACAATAATATTTGGGCTTCTCGTTGTGGGGTACAAGCTCTTTGCTCCTTAGGGAGAAGCTCTAGGTTCTGAGTTCTTTCCTGATTGTGGGTTATTATGCCAAGATGGAGCTTATGACAATATTATGTCTCATCCTTTCTTATCCACATCAACATGGTTTCCCCTTCATTTGTCTGATTTAAAGAGGGTATCTCTGCCAGTTTTTCTTTTGTTTGTTTTGTTTTGCTTGTTTTGCTTTGTTTTGTTTGTTTTGTTTTTAGAGGAAATTGTTCCATGCATAGCTACAGATTTGGTGTGATCATTGGAAGAAGAGAGTTTAAGATTATCCTCAGTCATCATCTTGAACCAGAACTATTCATACATTCCTTTAATGGATAATGATAAATGCAGATCATTTTCTTTGTGCCTAAGAATAAGCAAAAGGAGAGATTTTAATCTCTTTGACAACTTAGGACACTGAACTAAGAAAATTGCTTGTAGTAAAATTAAGCTTTATTGAAAGTAGAATAAAAGTTTTAAAAATTGTATAAAGGAGTTAAAGATTTATATTCTACTTCTTAAAATTTAATTCTATATAGGCATTTTCATAGCACTTTATACTTATCAGAGACTACATTACCAAGGTTTTAAATATTTTGTTTAAGAAAAAATATTTAAATTTGATTAAATGATATATTTTTATTTAATACTTAAAAAAGATTAGTAATATATTCAAATTATTTAGAGTAATAAAATATGCAATAAAATAACCCCTTCCTCTTTTTACTATTTGTCATTTTTACATTTATACAGTGGTGAGAAAAATCATCTGTATGTTACTAGGAATATTGGAATAATTTTTTATAAAACAAAATTTATATGTACTTATAAAGCACATATTTATATATTTTTAAGTGACTGAACACATTTATTATAAAATATGTACATATTTAATTATCAAAAGTAGAAAAGTATAATTCAAATCTAAATAAATTTATCAAAATATATAAAATAAATGAAAAGTTAATTTATCTGTTAAGTTACATATTCTCTGGAGTTTAAAAAAATTATTGAAGAAAGATAAAATGATCAAATGAAATAAAATATAAATAGAAACTGTGTTTCTTAACTATTCCAGTACGGTATACACACACGCACACTCACACAAGGGACACATGATTTTTAATCAGAAGTGATATGTAAAGTTGACATTGCCAAGAGCAAAATGCAATTGAAAGCTATGGTCATGCTGTGTAAAAGAAAAGAAAGCCAACTCTAAACATGAAACTGTTAGAATAAACTTGTTTTCCACTAACACTTCAACTGTTATTTTTAACTAAATTTATATTAAAAAGTCAATAAATAATTTATAATATATTCCAAATAGTGGTTTGAAAAAAAAAATACATATAATGGTTCAAAAGACAACAAACAATTTTAAAATATTACCAACATATAGGACTAGATTTAATTTAGCCTGACCATTGACAAAAAAAAAAAAAAAGAGAGAGAGACAGAACTAGACAGAGTGGGAGCTGGAAGGAAAAGACGTGGATAGAGACAGGTAGAGAGAGGAAAGAAAGAAAGGAAGAGAAAGGGAGAGAGTCAGAGAGTAAGAATATTTGATAAAGACTAATTATATTTCCAAACATTGTGTTTGGGAAGATGAGTTACAGTAGTAATGAGATGAAGAGTTGTCTGCTTTTGCTATCATAATCCTTCTTTATCACATTGGCAGTTGTACAGATTAGGTAAACATTTTACTAATTTAAAATTAAAAAAATATATATTAACCAACCAAAAACCAATACACGAGAAAACAAAATTAGTGAAAACTAGACTTATTTAGGGATGTAAAAGTCATTTTCAATGAGGCTGAATTATTTAAAATATTAACTACTCGTCAAATGTTGTGACTGTGCTCGTCAAATGTTGTGACTTCTAGCCTAAAATTATTCTTACAATTATAAATTCCATAACCTCATAATCAAACATGAATTTATAGTTTGTAGTCATTCTAAATATATGTAATATAAACTGCATGATTTTACTGATATCACCGCGAAAGTTTATATTATAAATCGGCAGATTTAAAAAGTCAAAGTTAAAGTTTTTTTTTAATATTTTCATAATATTACAAATAATTAGATATACCAATACCTTAATGTCTTAATATATTAACACATTACAGAAAAATTGTATAAATCAATATTAACTGTCAAGAAAATTTGAGGAAGAATATGTCTATATCAAAGAAAAGAATTGATAATCTAACTTAAAAATGGAAGGAGGACCCAAAGAGGATGAGGCCCACAGTGTTAGCTAATTCTCACCTTTTGTAGAGATAGTCAATAAACAATTTCTACAATTGACATATTAAAAATAGTAGTATAACTGATATATGAAATATAGTGGATAATATAAACATGATTTAGATGTCTTAATGTAACTTTCAAAGACGCCTTACCAAAAATAGTTGAAAATGTTTTATTGCAGAGTGGATCTGAGAGTATGGAAGAGTAAATGTGAGATCTGTCACTTTTCACTTAAAGCATTTTAATACTATTTAGTTTTAGCAACTACTTACATTTTTTTTTGTTGAAAAATATAACCTAAAAATTACACAAATGAATGGGCAAAAAAACTAAAATGTAGAAGACGTTACTAATATATTACTGGGAGATATAGAAAAAAATAAGTATACCTTATGTAGCTGCAGAGTAAAATCTAGTGAGATTTTAGGTGGAAATGCTGAAATTAATTAAAATATATTAAAATAATTTATAAGAAAATACTCTATTTTGAACACAGTACAAGACACTGATGATACAAATGAAGTTTACTAGAGAAAGTAGGATATATGTGTAACGAACAGTAAATTGAAAGGTTATTTAAAGTTGTGAGATATTATAACTTATCGAAGGACTTTTGGGGGTATTAATTTGGTTAAAGTAAGAAGTTAGTTAAAAGGAGGAAGAGAATTTGAGGCAAAATTACATGACACCTGATTGTTAGGACTATTTTATGCCATAATAAAGAATCTATACTATTTTTCTGGTGAGATACAATCATCAAATGTATTTAAGTTTAAGGAATATGTGATCAGATTTGAATTATAAAAAGATAACTGTCAGTGCTATGTGCCAATTGAATGAATGTAATCAGGCCAATTAACAAATAATCAAAATAGCTAAGGTGATGTTAAAACTTGTTTGTAGACAGTGGCAGGGGATATGAATCAGGAAGGAAGAATGGACATAAGGTGAGGAAGTATAATAAAAGACTCAGTAACAGAAGGGTTGTGGCAGATGAGAAAGAGGAAGATGTGACAAATAAATTAAGTTTCCAGTTCAACAGTTGTGCAAATGGTAACATCAATTGCTTTATTAAAAACTATATTTAAAAAAAACCTAAAGATAATTTTCAGGTTTCAAATATGAGATCAAATTTTTACATAAAATTCAAACAAGTAAACTTAAAATATAAATCATTTCAAAAAGAATTATTGACATAGATGCAGTACTCTCAGTCTATGAGAAAATGTATCACTCAAATTTAAAAATCGGGCTACGTGGGTTATCACTTGAATTATTCTGATCCCAGGGCTGTCCACATAGATGATGCTTTCAGTAAGTGATTACAGGATTGTGAGAAACATATATTAATACATTCACTCATTCTAAAAGAAGCTTTGATTCTTTCTAATGCAGATAGAATCATTTTTGTCAAGTAAATTCTCATGAATGAGGTACACTACAGCATAAAAGAATGCTTATTAATTATACATAAAAATGTAACAGAAAATATTAAATATTCAAATGATAAGATTAGATTCGGTTTTGCCATATGTTTATACATTTTTTATTATTTAGTTTTTTGATGGATAATTTAAAAAAGTTAGCATCGTGCTTGATAGCATAAAATATATCAAATTCAAAGAGACATAACTACAAAAACTTTCAATTACTGGTATAACCCTGATTTTGTACCTTCAGTTATATATGCAAATTTTGTTTTTATTTTTGATGAGATACTTGCAATTGTAATTAAGAATAATTTGTTTACTGATTTATTTAATTAAGAATAAGATTTACATGTGTAATGTCAGGCTTGTGTCTTTTAATAAATGAAAAAATAAAATATCATAAGAAACGAGACATAGTTTACATATTATTGATCAGATTACCATGTTCTTGAAAGAAACTGAAATTATATTGGCTTCATTTTTTGAGAGCCAATAAATGTAATTTCCTAGAGAAGATTGTGGTAGAAAAGGGATACTCAGTTAAACATGTTGGAGATTTCAGTTACAAAACCTCATAGTCTAAACCCGATGGGTTCATTAGCAATGAGGGCAAGGACTGGAAATCAACAAGTCATGGGGTTGAATGGAGCACTAATGTGGATTTTAGAATCACCCAATTAGGGAAAGTAGAAATTGGAAAGAAAAACTGAGCTATTGTCAAAAATCAAATGATTGAGGGAAAACAGTTGGAACTACATGACAAATAGATTATCCCATCAGATGTTCACCAATCAATAATTATCATTTGCATTTTCTCTCTTAATATAAACATAAATGACACTCGGTGTACAGTTATATCCCTCTTAATAACAGAAATAAGTTCTGAGAAAGGAGTCATTAGATGATTTCGTAGTTGTGAATCATTACAGAGTGCACTTATGTAAATCTATATGGTCTAGTCTAGTACACACCTAGGCTATATGATATGAGCTGTTGCTTCTAGGCTACAGGCCTTTACAGCATGTTATTGTATAAAAAAAAGAATTGAAGCTCAAGAGAATATAATGTCATCAAGAGATGTGATATTATTTGGCCACTGCTAATATAAGATGGCATACTGCCAACTTTGTTTTGTTTTATAAGTAGAAAAATGCACTCTGAAATAACTATAAAAAGTGTAGCATAGTAAATACATAAACCAGTAACTAGTAATTTATAATCATTATCAATTATGTATTTTACAAACTTGTATGTGCTATAGTTTTATATGACTGGTAGCATAGCAGTTTTGTTTATAGCAGCATCACCACAAACATATAAGTTATTTGTGTGTTATCAAGTTACTATGGCTACAGCATCACAAGGCTATAGGAATTTTTTATCTCCATTATAACCTTATGGGACTGCCTTCATATGTGGTCTATCATTGACTAAAATGTTATTATGCAGTGCATGATTGTCATGTATTACATATTTTCAGTAATGTTCATACGACCAAATTGAACAAGATATATTTTCTTAGATTATAAAAGCTAAAGTTTACTTCTACTTAAAAAAAAATAAAACAAACTTTTATAAGGCTTGAAATCAAGGAAATCTCAGAACAAAATATTTAAAACTTAACATTAAGGCTATGATTTTGAACTTTCAAAACTCTTAGAGACAAGACAAGGGACAGAGGCAGCTATTTTAAGATGAAAATTTTTCAGCCTCAAACTGCTGCCGTGTAAGCTTGACACTATCTTTGAGAAATTATGTCCTGACTTCATCAGGCTAGTGGATTTCAAAAGTAATATTAGAGAATTTTAGGCTGACAAGTTTTTAAAAATAAACATTAAAAAACTATTTGGGGAATTTGAGAGGTAAACATGATTATAGTAAAGTAAAAAATGATAATTTAGGACTCCCTCAATGAGGATATTGACCAAATCATCAATACTTAGTAAGCAAGTATAAACTCGTATAAGTATGTTCTCTTAAAATGAAAACTTATGTACTAATGGAGATTAGAAATTGTATTAAAATATGATTTAAACACAAAATTGCTTTTACTTTAAATTTTCATTTATTAAAATCTAGCTCAGCTACATCCCAGGGAGAGTTTTATGCTAGTTTCATACTACTTCATTTTCTCCTCATAAAGACACTGTAAGTATTAGTATTTTCATTTTATAGATAAGAAGTGATTTAACATATTGCCTATGCTTACACGCCTAGTAAATGGTGGAGTCAGAAATCTTTTTAACATTCCAGCTTACTTTCTGCTTAAATCATGGTGACTCAAAAAAAGTTGATGAACCTAGTGAAGTCATCTTATTACTTAAGATTTATAAATTACATAACAAAAACCTTCCTGAAGCAAATATGTTTTTAGGTATCTCAATAATTTTATATTTTATCTTACAATATTCTGTTATCATTTTAGCCTAGAGGTGAAAGATAATTTATGAAATTTAGCCTTGTGTGAACACTTTATGCAGGAAATTAAAAATGTTATCTTTGACAGTTTGCATTTTTATGAAAATTTTATTGGTGAATGTTACTGACAAAAGGTATATTAGAGTGATCTCCCTTTTGTTAAATTTTACTCATTGATAATAAGGTAAGTAAATACTATAAGAGTATTGTAAATTTGGGAGAGGCTTTATATTTGTTTATTTGAGAGTATTCTTCTAAAAAAAAATATATCCAAGTATGTTTTTCCTTTCTTTTCAGAAGAAACATTCTCATCCGTAAACCAAATTCTATATAGAATTCCTTTATCATGTTTGGAAGTATATAGGATTTTGATTTATTATTATGATACAGATAATATATTTTATTAATAAAATAATTTAGATATTATTATTTAAATACTTTTATCTATGTAAATAAAATGGACTCATAGTCAATTACTTACATTGTTGTAAAATATGGTACTAATATTAAATTGCCATATTTAGTGTATTTATTTATCTAAAATTATCAAGTGGTTATTATGTGATAGGAGTTTTAATAACTGCTGGGAATATGAAGATAATTTATGTCTCTATCCTCAATTAAAAGCTCACAATCTAGTAAGAGTTGGCAGAAATATACAACAAAAATTTAAATCAGATGTTCTGGGGGCTCCAAAAATAGAAAAGCTAAATTCCTGGAGTTATTAGGAAAAGCACAGAGAGAGTATTTTAAACATGGACTTGAAGAAACAGGGTATTGTCTTGGTATTCCAGGCAGAAGATGTCATAGTTACAGATAAAATGATTTGAAAGGCCAAGGTGAGTTTTGGTGAAAATTTTAAGCTTAGTTTGACTTTAATATTAAATGGTTTGGTTAAGTTTGAGATATATATTTTGAGACCCTATAATTGCCAGTTAGATGGAGAACTAAATAAGAAAAAAGGAGAATGGAAAGGAGCAGAAAGGAAAAAAATAGTGATGATGATTAAAAGGGAAAAACTATATAAGCATATTATAATGTTTTTAAAGTTCAAATACAAATATTATTTTCTACTATTTGATTGAAGCGAATGAATATACTTTAGATATATAAAAAGGTATTTTCAATTATTTTTATGTGTTGAATGTATAATAGCATAAATTTTATTATCCTTAAAATTTCAAAAGAGGCTATAAATGAAAAGAAAATCAATGTGAAATAGCCTTCTTGATTTTTATTTAAAAATACTTCTGGAAGTTTTAGACTAATATTAGTATTTAATTATTGTTATTGTATGAAGTGATGTACTTTTAACTGATACCTAAAAGTGTTCAGATAGGTGATAATTTCTCTACTATATATTCTTTTTATTTTTTTATCATATGTGCTTTTGATTTATGGGTACACAGCAAAGGCATTTTAGTCTTAATGATTGCTTATAATAAGTTATAATGAGAAACATATGAGATAGAATTTGAAATATAAAGCTCAGAGATCATTATAAGTTTACATATCTAAAAAAATTTGATTAGTGTGATTAAAATATATGTGGAAACTCTAATTACACAAAAATATATAATTTGAAAATTGTTCAAAATAGAACAAAATAAATATAAAAAGTAATTAGAATCTTATAATGACATTTAGTTAAGGTGCAAGTTTTAGGAAAAATAGTGATCCATAGTAAATGCAAGTCAATTATAAATATCACAAATTGCAGTTAAAGCATACAAGTTTCATTGTGTATTTATTGTATTATGTACTTTTTAAATAAAAGCACAACATTTGACTTTTAAGTTATATCTTACAAGTTATATGTTAGCCTAGAAATTATTCTATAGTTATATATTAATCACATATTACAGAGTGCATGCCAGTAACATAACAGATAACAAATATTAAGAAAATGTAAAAATTAACATTTTTACAGTATAAATCTTAGTATAAAATAATTGATTTCAAACAATCACAACTATAAATATTATGTATTTTAGTACAAAATAAATGATTTCAATTATAAGTATAATACTATGAATTTTAGTATAGAATAATAGATTTCAAACAATTGTAAGTAGCAATATTAGCAAACCTCTAATCTGTTTAACTACTATTATCTGTTTATACTGACAGAAATGTTTGTATATTTATATAGAATAAAAATTGCACATACATAAAATTACTTGATATATGTGAAAATAAGTTTTCCAATTTTAATTTATATTTTCTTTTCCAATTTGCATATAATAGTTAATTTTTAAGTATTTGTTTCTTTACAAACACATAGGTCTTACTTTGTGCCAAACTGTTCTAAGAGCTTAATAAACATTACTCATTTAAGTTTCATCTTAGTTTATGTGAGGTGGTATAACAAAATCCTATACACTGGGTTGAATATAAACTAGAGAAATTTATTTCTTACAGTTCTGGAGCCTGGCAAGTGTACTATAAGGCACTGGCAGATTCAGTGTCTGGTGAAGGCCTGCTTGCTAGATCATAAACAATCTTCTTCCTTCTCTGTCTTCACATGGCAGAAGGGGCAAGAGAGCTCTCTGGGGTCTCTTTTAATTCTATTTGCTTCACTTTCAGAATTTTATCACCTTCGAAAAGCCCCACTTCCAAATATCGTCATATTGTGGATTAGGTGTCAACATATGAATTTTGGGGGCACAAATATTCAATCTTATAGCACCTTACAAAAATACTGTGAGGTAGTTCCCAATATTACCTTAATTTAATATGAAGAGCACAGACAAGACAAAATAGCTCATTGAAACATCTGAGTAACAGAATCAGGATTAAAGACCAGACAGTCTGATAGAGGGGAATCTTTAATTCCATGATTACAAATGTTGAATATACATTAAATCATGATATTCACATGAAATAATAAATTAATAATACACATCATTTACAACAGGTAAAGTATTTGCAGTTTAAATTTTTTCCTCTTCCTTTTTCTACATCATTTCACTGTGTCCTGTTCCTCAACATTAACATAACAGTTTACATTGTATAGACAGAAAAGCAAAAAATAAAAACCCTCTTAAAGTTTAAATGCAATAAGCTCAAAGCAGCTACTGTGAAAACACATGATTTCTTTATCAGGACAAATGACTAGGCAACACAGAGGAAATGAGAGGGCAGTGGATCAAAATACAGTGCATAATGCAGTGTATTAATACAGTACAGAATGCTAAATAAGTTTATATTAATTATTATTTCTAGTTATAAAAGCTTTAACTTTATCTCTAAATAGGCTCTTCATAACATTTTTCATTATTTTAAATTTCAAATATGATTCCAGATGGACCAAACTCTTGTTTAAAAAAATCTTCCCAAATAAAAAGTCTGTGGAAAACTAGAAAACTTGTTTCTGATTTGCCATTTGCTTCTGTTTCTCTGTGTAGCACTGGGGCTTTGCTCACCTGTAATCTTCTAACTTATCTTTAATTTTTATCTTGCCTCTCCTTCACTTTCAAAATTCATTTTATTTTTTTTTCTCCCTTTCTTATTCTTCTCTGCCTGGGTCATAAAACTAGATTTCCCTTGCCCCAAAAATGTCAATATCAGCATATATTTTCTTTTAGCAAATGGGTTTTGTCAAAGAATTATCCTGTATTCTTTTGATCAGCAGGAAAATGCTAAGCAGCTATAGAGTCTTGGGAACCACAGAAGAAGTGAATGGAAGGTATTCAGAATTTAGAGTAGAGTCCAGAATTCAGACTCTACTCTAAAACTCTAGTATTTATGATGTGCATTCCTCTTGGATTGACTTGAGTCTTGTGTCACCAAAGTGAATGGACCCTCTCTGGTTGTGTAGAAAGCAGAATGGTAATTATTCCTTTTATAATTGTTCTATCTGGCTGACTTCACTTACATAATAAAATTTGCTCATTTAATCTGTTTAACTATTTTCTAATGTAAAAAAATACATTTTTTTTCCTCAGATAGCCTTTATTTTCTGCTTTATGATAACTGAGATCTTACAAAAGCAAAACTTTTCAGGTAACTTTTCAGTAGTAGTCATAGATACATTGCTTTTATTTTTGCCAAGAATCACTACTTCAAATGCTCCTTTTGTCCATCAATCAAAGAAGCTCGTCTTTAATTTGTAAGACAGCAACCTTTCTTTAACTCCTCCCACTGAGAGTAACAGAGTAGGCTAAGGTTCTTCTTTGGTAAGTCTTAGCAAATGGCTTAAATGTTGGCAAATTTATTTTCAAACCTCCATAACTCCTCTCAGAGAAAGCCAATACAAATGATATTTGCTTTTTTGTTTTGTTCAGAGAGAGATAATTGGACCAGTAGTGGATATCTTAGGTAAGGATACCATTTAATAGGCTTGGTAGATCGTTAGAGGATATCGTGTGACAATGTCTATTTTAAACTTGGCTTAAGTCTCACTTTTCAGAACCCTATATTGGGAAATAATAGCAGAAACATGTAATTACAAAGTAATGAACAAGCAGATTGAGGACATAAATTGTTATCATGGGTATATGAAACCAAAGTTTCAAATGGCATACATGGCGATTTATAAAATTCCATGGAAAAGATAAGGTATATGTAATAAAAGCAGGAGAAAAGATTTCAAAGAGGGGAGAACTCACCAGAATCAGGGGCTAAAAATTGGTTGAATTTCATTAATGAAACAATACTATTATAATGATCCCAAAACACCTTCTTCTGAGATCCTGTAAGTGTGTCGTGTTCTGCTTTCTTGTCCCTGAGAGAGGCCACAAAATTAATTCAGGTTTAGATTGTTGCTGTGGCTTTTACTGATATGCTTTTGGACTAAGTCAACTCACACATACACATTTGCATAAACTATCCTGAATGAGTGTCTGGCCTTTTGAATTCAGTAGCAATGCTCACACAAAAAGTGATGAATTATGAACCTTAGTAGCATACAAAAAACACATTCTCTCTCACACACACACACATAAACACAAACACATGACCTAAGATATGTGTACGTAATAAGCACATATGTATGCCTTTTCCTACTATTGCATTTTGAAATGCTCTGCCTAATGAACAATTTAAAGCAAAAGATAAATTTATTTGATGTCACAGGTTCATGAAACTCTGACAAATTCCACAATATTTTTCTCTTTTCAGTTTATAAACACTTTAGAATCTTTAGTGACAAGATACTTAAATATAGTAGAGATGGTTATGGTTATATATTTTTAAAAAATCCTACCAATTTATTTTACTCTAAGATATAAAATATTATCTCAAATATCTTAAAAATATTTCCTTTCTGATTAAATTGAACATAGGCCTAAAGTACCAAAATCTATAATTCAAGATGATCTCCTGGAAAAAACCCTTGGGTTCCCCATGAGGCAGACTAATTTGAACAATAGCAGCTTTGGAAAGACAGACACTGTATTTCTTTGTGACCCCTGAGCCAGGCACTGAATCCTGCCTGTGGCTATATTAGAGTGCTTAGGGAGAATTGAGTATGAGAAGGAAATGCTGCACATTTCAGAATTCAGTTTGTTTTTATTAGGTAAACTTCCTCTCCTCCTCAACCACCAGCTGTCATGTTCTCTAAAATTGTAAATTTTAAATGAAAAAATCACTTTATTTACATGTTAAATTCTTATGAAATATATATATGTATATTAGCTATGCCTCAAATGATATGCTATTTTATAAGGTTGGAAAATTAGGACATGTAGGAGGAATGGGATATGCATTTTTTAAAGCACATTGAATTGCATTGATGTCATAATTTGACAGAATAAGTTTAATCACTAAAGAAAACTGTATTTTCTCATTGGAAAACTTCATAGGCCAATTCTTATAATTTATTTTTCTTCTTAAATGATTGTAGAAGATCTATAAATAGGTATAGATTCTCTCACTAGTGCTAAATACGCTTTATTTTTATGACACATTGAGATATTTTCTTCATGTCAGCTTTTATTTGATTTTTGTCTTTCCCCAGAACATTTTGTAAAAGTGTTGAGTTAAACTAAAAAGACCTAAAGGTAGAATTTGTAGCATAATTTCAAAAATTCATGTAGTTTCATATATCTGGTATTGTAAAACTTGTGTTGAGTTGACCTTGTGTGAATTGCTTTATGAGACATGATAAAGTATTACTTAAAAAATAAATAAAATTTTAAGTTTCACTAGAGGGATTTCAAGTTATCAATTGTACAAAATTTATGAAATGTCTAATTTAAAGTGATTTAAAGTACAATATTTTTTAAAATGTGATACATTTCTGTTTCAAAAATTACCAATATTAAGTTCATGTGTTAAGATGTAGGAAATATTAAGGTTGACAATGAACCGCTCCATTTTATTTGCTATATATCAATGTTTTAATTATGAAATTAATGCCTTCATTTTACATAAAACGTGTAGCACACATTTTTTTTTCTTAACATATACATGCCACAAAGTATAGCCATTATACCAGAAAAAATTAGGATCAAAACTCATTTTTATTAAGGTCACAAAATAAAACAATGAAATAATTTATTTTTAAAATGTTAAAAAATAATAACCTTGTTTGCTATGGTTATGATGTTGTGAAATAAATATCATCATATTTTATATATTATATTTATCTTAAAAATGCATAATGTCAGAAAAAATCTATGATACTATGAAATAAAAAATAATTCAAATCCCAATCCTAAGGTTTTATAAACAAACAAATAGAAATATATGTGTCAATGTTATTAACATTTTAAAAAATATACATAAATCATAATGATATTATTGTACTAACTCTGTTTTCAAGTATATAGGAATAAAGTTCTCCAATCTTTAAGGGAAATATATGTAAATTTCAGTTATTCTATTTCCTCTAGGGGAAAAGTTGGAAGGAAATTTATCATTTATTGCTACCAGAAATATTATTTTCTACAGTACTGCTAATAAATATTCTTGAATTTTCCTAAAATTTAGTATGACAGAGGGTAAATATGTCATAAAGAGCCTCTCTATCTTTTGATGGGTAGTAGAATATACAACTTCCATATAATATGTTACTTTGGCATTAAGAATATTTTGAGCTGAAAGTAGTAGAGAAGAAGCAAATATAAGAAAAGCTCTGTACCCTCACCCATTTGCCTATAAGTAAGACATACATTTGTAAAGGTGACTGACCTCCCCTCTCTATGAGGAAGGTCGAAAGTTAATCACTAGACTTTAAACAGCTCAGAGATGGCACCAGAGGAATCTAAATAATAAAACTTGTTAAAACTAGTTCTTATCTACCATTAGTTTCCCCAATATATTTACCTTCCAACAATCTCCTGATCCTAGAAGCTATGAATCTTTTTACTTTGTCTTTTCTCTTTTCAAAAATGTATTGTTCTTTTAGTAAGGTGTTATGTAAAACCAAATTCTAATGCCTTTGAATTACAATGCATATGTTAAAAAACTTGTTTGTTTTCTCTTGTTGTATTGACTTTTGTTAGTTTAATTTACAGGATCCCAAGCTGGAGAACCCAAAGGAGTAGAGAAAAAATATTTTTTTCTACCCTACACTTTAATAGAGAGTTGTATGTTTCATGTACCATAGACAGTGATGTATAAATATTAACAAACATACCTTTCTTTAAAAACCACTCGCAGACCAAATGTGAAGAAGGTTTTTGTTTGCTTGATCAGCTCTTGAGCTGTCCCCTTTCTTGGAGAATAACTAAGAGAAAAACAAATAAATCCATCTACTTGATGAAGAGCCGAAACAAAGTGAAAAAACAGCTAACACTGTCTAAAAGATGTTGAGAGAGTAAAGAGTTAGAATCACCAGAGAAGCTGGTAGGTGTAAATGAACAGAAATTTGAGAAAAGGGATTTCAAGTGTTACTCAGAATTCTAAATGAATCTCTTTTAACTTTTAAACATAAAGTAATTTAATAAAGAATCATTTTTAATTTTATTTATTTATAGCTTTTTAAAACAAATTAAGCCCTACATCAAGACTGGAAAGAGTGGTAATTTTTTTTTCATTCAACTTAAATGTTCCCTTTAAAATCTAAATCTATAGTCAAAGTATATAAATCTATTTTCTCAAAATAATTTTTCAAAAATTTAAAACCAATTTTCATGTCCTTCACACCTCTGCTTCTCCAATGTGATTTCCTTTTTCCTATTTAAAATCTCTATTTCCAAAACACCAACCCCCATTTTCCAAGATTTTCATATTTCTTTTCAACCCCTTCTGAAAGTACTCTAACATGACTAAGGCCTTCTAATAGGCTCATAACTAGAAATGACTTCCAAATACCATCAACCCTTCATATGCTCTTTCTTGTCTTGAGAGAGATATTCTGTACTAATGAGCTCTGAATATACCATCAGTGTACTACAGCACGGTAAATCCAGCTCCCTCATAAGGTAGTAAGTGTCAGTTAAAATCCTCATATTTTATACAAACTGCTGTCATACTAAATGTCCTCCATCTCATTTAATTGCATTTTTAATTTAGATGCAAAAATTTTATATTAATTCATTTAAATCATTTAACTTGCAAAAATGATATTTTATTATTTAAAATATTTGGAAAATGAGCCATCAATTCTATTTGTGTCATCTGCCATTTCTATTATGTTAAATAAGTTTAATCTCTCAAAATATAACAAATGTTCCATTTTCTCTATACTAGCCCAGCTGGCACAATAATTTACAGAATTTTCTAATTCCACACAATATTATGTAACTAAAATCTGGTTATACAGTTTAAAACCAGGACACATCCACTTCAAGTCATTTGAAGGAGGAGCCGAGTAAATTGAAATGTATAAAATGTTCTACCTAGGAAGATTTAGTATAATAAAGTATTGATCCTTCCTATACTAATATGACCATTTAATGCATATTCTATTAGAACTTAAACTTTTTAAAAATTTGGGCAAAGCAAAATTTAAACTTTAAACAAAGGGCAAATACTAAAGAAAGAACCTATTCAATAAGCGATAATGAAAGACTTTCATATATCGGTGCATACTCAAAATCTTACAAATATAACTTTAGTGTGGCTCAGAGGCACAGAACAGAGAAATTAGATTAGACCAACATGTATTGGAGAAACTCATATATGGCAAAGCAGTAGTTCAATTTAGTGGGAAAAAATTTTTAAACAAAATACCCTGGCACAACTATGTGATCAAATTTTATAACACTATACATTATTTTACACTTTAAAAAATGTAATTGACTTAAATATTTTCTCTGCATATATTGAATATCACTTAGATGGTGTTATGTTTGTTTCAATCCTAAAATGTCATTTGTAATACTCATGAGAAGTAAAATAGCCTATCAAATTAACTCCTTATTTACATATTCAGATGTTCTTTTCCTTACAGAGGTACTGGTGCTTCTGTTATAATTTTCTTTTGTTTTTAGAGGATCTCTTTTAGCCATTCATTAAAGGTAAATTTGCTAAACACCGAATTTACAACAATTTCTTCAGTTTTCTTTCATCTGAGAAAGTCTGTATTTGGCTTTCATTCCTGAACAATACTTTTTTCTAGATATAGAATCCATGGTTGACAATATTTTTCTTTTAGCCGTTGTAAAATTCCATCCTGTTTCTGTTTTTTTTTTTTTTTTTCTGACTTCATATTTAATTTCTCTCTGGCTGCTTTTAAAATTTTTCTGTTTTTAGCTTTAAGAAATTTAATTCTGATGTTTTGTAGATTATACCCTATTTAGAGTTTACTAAGTAAGCTTCTTAAACCTAGACAGGGTTTAGATAATACAGCAAAATTGGGAAGCTTTTAGCTGTTCTTTTTTTTTTTTTTTTTTGATATTCATTCTTTCATCCTCATACTCTCCTTTCTGGAATCATTATGATTCAACTGTTAGCTCTTTTGTTAATTCTCCTACAGTTTTCTGAGATTCTGCTCTGTTTTGTGTGTGTGTGTGTGTGTGTGTGTGTGTGTGTGTGTGTGTGTGTGTGTCTGTATGCCTATTTCCTCTCTGTCGTTCAATTTGGGTAAATTCTATTAGTCCATCCTCAAGTTCATAGATTTTGTTTTCTTATTTCCACTCTAATATTGTGTCCATCCAGTGAGGTTTGTTGTATTTTTTAGGTTCTTGCCTTTCTCAGTTCTTTATATCCATTATTTCTTTTTATAATTACTATTTCTTTCCTAAGATCTTATTTTTTTCATAATCATTCAGATTTAGTTATTCAAAAATTTTTATGATGGTTTCTCCATAATCCACAAAATATGTATCATGAGTCTTTCTGCAAAACATGTCTTCATATCAAGGAAGTAGAGATTTTACTTGTTCTTGTTTTTAATTTCTAACTTTATTTTATCGTTCTCAGATATCATGAAATATATGATATCTATTTTATAAATTTTCTGAGGTTTCTGTTTGGCCTTATGAATCTTTTATATTATTTCTTTTCATTTAAGAAAAATGTATACCACCTAAATTATAGATGAGAACTACCTTTATATCTGAGGGTCAAACTTGTTAACTTTGTTGTTTATTTCAACTACATCATTGCTAGTATTTAAACTACTCTATCAATAACCAGGAGATACATGTAGAAATTCTTACTTTAACTTTTGTACTTACATTGATTTTATTTTTTCTACTTAAAGTTTATTAATATTTCTATAAAATATTATTATAATATTTTTATTTTATTTATTTTTATCCAATACAAACAAATTTAAAAGAGTTATATCTTTTTGGCAGATTGAAACTTTTAACATTTATTATCATCCAGTAACATTTTAATCTATGCTTTTAATATTTTCTTAAAGTGTATTTTATCTGGTATAAAAATATCTACACTATTGTACTATTTTAGTTATTGTCTGATGTTCTTTTTTCCCTCTCATTTTCATTTTCAGCTATTTTGTGTCCAGATATGCTATGTGTTTCTATTATAAATAACCCATATCTGACTTCTATTTTTTATGCAATGGATGACCAATTAATTTTAACTTGTGTTGTCATTTCTACCTTAGTTATTCTCTCAGGTTGCCTCACTTTTTTTTTCGAGTAAAAAATTCTGTAATATATCTTTTAAAGTTAATGTTGTTATTATTATTATTATTATTATTATTATTATTATTTTTTGTAGGGAAGTGAAATTTCCCTTGACCTTTTTAGGTCCTTAGCTGGGTCTGAAAATTAAACTGACAAAAATTACCAGGAGAAAAGTATACCAATTTAATAAATTTAATGTGAAACAGAACTCTTCAGAAGGAAATGAAAACTCAAAGAAACAGCTAGATCTGTATATTTTTATATAATAGATTACTGAATGCAAGATAATTATAGTAAACTGGGAGAAACTTGGAAAGGCCTGAATCTTCTGGTGTTCTTTTGTACTGGAATTAAAGATATTCTTTTTCTCCAAGTATAGGGAAAACAACTCTCACATGAAGATTTCATCAACTATTTCAGGGGAGAAGGGTGAGATAGAGGACATCAGAGTGACCATCCTATTTCTACTGTTTCTTAAACTCCTTCGGCTTAAAATATTCATTTTGTTAAAGTGTCATATTTTGGGGTAGAATCTCATTATCTTTCATAAGACAAGAACTTGACTTTAACTTTAATGTTCCTCGATTTCCCTCCTCTTCAAATTTTATCATATTGATAATATCTTGTCTTTATATTTTGGGTTATAATGATGTTTCTCTCTCCCTCCATCTTACTCTCACTTTCGTTCTCTATTTCTATCTCTAGATCTCTCTCTGTCTTTTTATTCTAGTCTTTTTTAATAAGCAATGAGAATTGTATTGACATGCATAATTACATACATGTATCTCATGTAACACATCCTGAACTTGTCTCACCTCTAAATAATCAAGTTCTGCTCTTAAAATTTCTTGTTCGACAGTTAATTCTCATGAGACTTAGTATTTCTAAGAATATTTGGATCATTCTCTCATATTTGAATTACTGGATACCACATTGTAAGCTATACATGTTTTTCCTTTAATATCAAAAGGATTGCTTGATTGACTACCACATTTAATATTGTGAGTGAAAATCAGATATCAATGTAATTCTTGTTTCTTTATAAATGAATATACTCTATATGATTTATTCTGTGTACATTTTCTTAGTTTTGTTTCTATCATTTCTAATAGCCCAATGTTATTAAAATATATCTACACGTATTTTTTTCTTTCTTATATCATGGCTAAAATACTCTTCAGGATCTTTTAACATATAATTGTTCTTCTTCTCCTTATTCTCCTTCTTCTTCCTACCTCTCCTCCTCCTCCTCTTCCTCCTTCTCATTCTTTCTCCTTCTCCTTCTTCTTCTTTTTTTAAGATAGATATCTAATAAGACTTAGAGGAAAATAAATGAAAAGAGTGGGGAAAAAAATGAAAGGAATATTTGAAGACAAATGGAGACAGTTTCCTATAAATTAAAAAAAAAAAAAAAAAAGAATAACTTACGTATTGGACCAGAATTGTGTTTTCTGGTATATGTCTTTTGCAAAGAACCCCAAGACTAGTTATAATTGGGTAAAATTTCTTAAACTCATAGCCCCAACTATTAAGCATCTCTGACATAAACTTGGATTAAATAATAAAGCCATTTAAGCCTTCATTTATTTGTGGACAGTTATTTCTGAATGTTATTCCTGTAGTTAACATTACTTTGGACCTTGGTCACTGCTTACTAGTAAGATCTCAGTCCCTCATCTGAACTTTTAGTTCCAAATTGTTCTACTTCTTTTATTAGAAATGAAATTTTACTAATTATCATGGGCTCTCTTTTACTCTTCTTTTATTATTTAATATAGAGTGTCCCTTCTCAATTTTCAAATGCTTTATGTATTAGTGTCCTATGCTATTTTAGATATTTGAGTTCAAAAAACAGAGGTTCACCATGGACTCAGCCTATTACCTTTATGTGTAAATCTTTTCTAATTTATATCTGATGAATTTTTATAAATGGAAGGAAAATTAGAGAAATAAGAACATTTTGGCAAAAGAAAGAAGGGGCTTTATTAATTGTGATTATAATTCTCAGAGGTCAAAGTTAATGTGTTGCAATTGTTCTTGGAGTGTTTGAGCCAGCATTGCCAAAACTTGAAGTCAAAAAAACTAACAAATAGAAACTTGAATGTGATAGTGGGAAACAATTTTTTTTTTAGGACATTTTACATCATATACAATTCTCTCTGCACACAAGAACTAAGAACTTGAATGAATATCAAGTCTACAGTGATTTTGGAAAATGTACTTGATGCTATACTTTTCAGAGTAAAGAGTCAAAGATCTTATTTATACAGATTTTACACTGTTGGTTAAGACAATTTTATTATAGACTTCTTTTATTCAAAAACTGAAAAATGAAAGCAAAACTAAGGATTTGAGATTTCTACTAGGAATGTTATTAATAAAAGAAATTGATGTTTAAAATTATATATATTTTAAAATTTTTGGTCAATGAAGCTTTTGAATATTCTCATATAACTCATATTTGGAAATCGCTTCATCTAACTAAAGTAACTCATCTATAAAACATTCCTTCTTTGCTGAAGTCATGATTTTTTGGTTATATTATATATTATACATTTTCTATTTACTGATTTTTCCTGTTCTTAATGAAACTCATTCAAGATTTAAGAGAAATATATCATAAAGGTATTAGATCATGAAGAAAAAATACAAAATATAAAGTTAAACATTTTCTTTTTTCCCATGTAGTGCAAGTGTTAAGGTCTCTCAGTAAACAATTATAATTGAAGATAGCAATATTTTGCAATTATGTACAGAAAATATTCTAATGTAATGGATTATTCACTAAATGTTTGAAATGGAAGACTTTATAACAAAATGAGACATTCTGAGGCAAGCCTTAATGAATATGTCATAAAACATTAACGCAAGTTACTGTAATTAAAGAAAAGATGTGAACAAAGACTGCAGAAGAGTACTGTTAATAAATGGCTTAATTTTATGGTACTTTATGGTGAGCAAAGGAAACTAACAGTGAAGTAACTTTACATTGTGGAGGACCTAACTCTCAGGATAAGAATTTTGTATTTCTTTCTGAAGATGGAGACGCATTAATATTTCATCAAAATATGACCTAGTGCAACACAAGTCTGTGAAATAATTTGCCACTAGTTTAGAAAATAAAGAAGATGGAAATAGAGTGAAGATACTACATACCAAATATTACAATAGTTCAGGCACACATGATTGGGGTTTTCACTAAAATAGCAGAGATGAGAATGAAATGGGCCAAATAATTCTTATTTTGAAATTTCTAATAAACAAAAATAACATATCCAAGGTGAGTATTATTGTCTCATGTTTACATACAAGGATTTGAAAGTCATAGTAACATGCTCCAATTAACACAGTTTCTGCAAGAGCTGGTCAGTAAATACTGTCTGAATTACCTTAAAAATCATGCTTTATTACTGCATTAAGATAGTATAAGAAAGAAATTGTTTAGCTAATACATCTATAGATTTCCAAATTATATGTGTATTTCTTTTGAATATACCTGCATTTTACCTCATTTTAATGATATCAATATTATGACATTATAGAAATATACTAAACCAAAATATTTGAGACATTTATTAAAATATTTTATTAACAAAAGCTTATCTTCTCATTAAAGAAATTATAAGGATTTTATAAATAATATTTTGTATTATATACTGAAGGAGTTATTATGGTTACAAGTTGAGTTTACAAAGTAAATAATTTTTCTGTTAATAACTTTTAATATCAATTATATTTCTCTTTGAAGTTATGTTATATTCATTAATAATGTTATTAGTGACTGCTAATATTTGAAGGCAAGAAACTCTAATAATTATTTTGTCAACAAACATCTCTAAATGAAGTTTAAAACTACAATATCAGAGGAAATTATGGAGAAAATCCTTTTGTAAAAGGATAACTGTTGAATCAAGTAATAATTGAAATGGTAAAGGGCCTTAGTAGTAATTTGTCCTAAGTGTTTTATATTACAGGAAAGTAATGATGACAAAAACTAAGAAACAAAGACTTTTTAAAGTCAGAAATATCAGATCTAGAATCTCAGGTTTCGACTTCTGTTTCAGTATGTTTTTTAACTGTATTTCATTGCTTTTGTAATTTAAATAAATGTAGAGTATTCGATGAACAATGAAGAATCCAAAAAATATAAATGTTATATTCAAAGTTTGAATTTTCAAATAGTAGATTTTTGTTCAATAAAGCAAACTTGATAAACACAATCTTCACTACCTACTGCAAGTGTCTTTTACATCTTTCACATATGAGATAGGTTCTTGTTTGCTTATATGTCAAGTAAATATCAAAATACCACATGTGTAAATCTAATTGTCATAATTTAAGGGCAGATGCTTTAACTGAGAATTGGTTTTAAATTCAGCATTTTTTCTTATGTGTTGAGAGTAGTAACCCTCACACAGACTGAAGATAGCACTTTAAATATTTTCAAACTCTTGGCAAAAATATTGACATATATGTGGATAGAATGAGAAAGATGAAATTTTAATTTTTATATAAAATTTAAAATATTTTGAATTTGCACACTCATTTATCATATATTTTTTAAATTCTCATTCTCTGTGTATACTATAAAAATTATATGTACATTTTCTTTGAATATACATACATTTTATCTTATTTCAATTATGTCAATATTGTGACATTATAGAAATATATTAAACCAAAATATTTCAGACACTTATAATATATTTTATTGACAGAAGCTTATCTTCTCATTAAAGAAATCGTGAGAATTTTATAAATAATATTTATATTATATACTGAATTTTTATGGTTACAAATTGAGTTTTACAAAGTAAATGACTTTCTGTTAATAACTTTTAAATCAATTTTATTTCTCTTTGAAGTTATATTAATATTCCTTATATTAATGAATAGCTTTTCAAGAAATTCAGTGTTTATTGTGTACACATAAATATATAATTATCATTATATATATATTCATCATAGAATTCAACAAATAAATTGATGACAATGCCTATCTGTTTTGAATGTAATGATAATTATTGACAGAATCTTTGCTTAGTTTAAGTTGACTTATCCTGATTATCTGTTTGAATCTACCCAACTATTTGCTGTAATAAATGCACCCAGAGATAAAACAAAAATAAGTTAAAATTGTTCATTAAAACAGGCATTATTATTTTGTAAATTTATCGTGTTTTGAGTTTCACGTAGCATATGTTCATCGTAAATAGATTTTAAACTGCCTTATCATGTGAGTTACAATATTTAGTTTACTTACAAGTCTTAAATTGAAACATTTATTTTTGTCAACCTAATAATCTATACATTTAATTCTTTACATATTTATTTTTAAATATACATAACAGCTAAATTTCAAATATATCATTTGGCATATCATTTAAAATTAAGTGTCTATTACTTGTTTACATTTTAAAGTATTAGATAAATCATTGCTTTTCACTTCATTTTTTAAATGATTTCATTACTAGACCTTGAGAACAAATTCATTAGAGAAATAACTTTTTTAAAAATACCCACTGTTTTTATTCTAACTCTGGTTATAAGTCATTAAAATTAATCATTTTCTCATGATACTTTATCCTGACATTTTAAATTCTCAATTAAAAAAAATGAAAAGCTATACATAATTTTGTACAGCAATCAAGTTTTGAGTGGGGTCAAAATTTAGGTATAGTTACTTTAAGAGAAGCTTAAGGTTTTTTATCTTAATATATTATCCTTATCTTTTAAAACAAAGACATAATAGCATTAAACACTTTTGTTATTTAAAAAGAAAAAAATTGACATTGATATATTCTAATGTTAATATTTCATCTTTAAAAATTACATTAAATTGCTCATGTTGATTTTGTCGACCTTGTTTTCCAGAATAATAAATCATTACTCTTTGATTTTTTTTGTTCATGATCATGGTGATCTTGATGAAGGTCGTCTTTTCATATCAATCAATAACCAGGTATACATTTATGCTAGACAAATATGTTTAATAATAAATAAGTAAATAAGTAAGTAAATAAATAAATAAATACATGGAAATCTGCTTTTGTAGCTTGCTCTGTGATAATTAAAGATGATAATAAGAAAATAGCCATTTGAAATTAAGTTATAAATGCAGAATTTGAGAAAGCATCATGTGTTTTCAGAAGTACAATGAGATGACTTGGGCTCTAGATTTTAAGAATTGGTGGGAGAGGAAGCCAGAAAATCAAACAGATGTCAGAATATTGTAGTAGATGCTAAGAAATTTGAACTTTGTCCTGTGAGTGATGGGACCAATTAAAGGCTTTAAGCAAGGTAACAATTTGGTCAGATTTGTATTTATGAAAGATCATTCTGGCAGCAGTGTGGAGAATAGATTGGTTGTGGGCATGACTGAAGGCAGAAAAATTTGTTAAGAAATCTCTGCAAAGAGACCACTGACACAGTACTGGGAATACAGGGCCCCTTTACTTGCTCAGTCACTAATTCTCAGTACTATTATCTACAGCAACTCACTGGGCCTCTTTGAAACCTTCAGGTGCCTCAGTAAAACAAGAGGATTGGACTAGTTGATCTCTAAGTCCCTTCCTGTTGTGATAATATAATCCTATAAAAGCTTCCACAGTGTATCCCATGCATTACAGGAGAAAGGTCCTGCTTACTCAATGGACATGTGTGTCTTTTTAAAGATGATTGCTATTATTAACATTTGTACCATAAGCAGAACCCAAGTGTTTCATACAGAAACTCAAAAAGTCACTAATACATGAGCATCTATTGAAGCACTAATTTGTTAGTAATCCCCTATTGAGGACCTAGCCTACCTTTATATTAAAATTTGGGGAACAAAAATCTCTAAGGTGACAAAATGCAGTTAGTATTTCTTAGTTTTCAAAATAAAAGACAGGGATTGTCAATTATCATCTAACCCTTGCAATTCTCAAAGGATTATGTGTTCATAGAGCATAGAATAGTTATAATGTTCCTATTTATAAAAATATGAGGAAGCATATTTTACATACAGATGATTATATAGTAACATAAAGTTTCAAAATGTATCTCTGAATTTGAGTGATTTTTCTTTTAGAAATTCACATTTTAACTCATGTAGACATATTTATTTTAACTTATTTCTCTTAAGTATAAAGTTTTCCTGTTGGAATATGTTAATATATATGATTTAAATTCAGGGTAATAAGACCTTGGACACTACTGACTAGTTTTAATAAAAGTTGTCATTACTCTCATTAATAAAGTCACAGAAGCCAATATCATAAATTCTTTGCTTATCTGTAGAGATTTGCTTATTAATGTTTGTTCAAAATAAATGACCATAGACATAATATCTATTTTGAAAAATATTCACATTGTCTCAAATCACTTGCTATGAATGTGACATGAATTTATATGCTGTTGATAAACTATCTACTTTTGTTTTTAACTGTAATATTGAAAAGGCATAATTTGATGCTATTTTTGTTCTATATTACTTTAATAGCCTTTTATATTTTTGATCTAGAAAAATCGTAATTGTTTTAAAATTTTAACTTTATATTTTCTTGAAGTGTACATATTCTTCTTTATAAAGCAGTGTATTTTCAATGACACATTTTTAAAGAAATCTTATCTCCCCCAAGTGTATAACAACATATTCTCTGAGTATCATTTGTTCTGTTTTCCATTTACTGCCTACCTTGGATTCCTATGAGAACCTGTTGCTTATAAGGGCTGCTTTAGCCGTTTTGGCTTATACTGGATTATTTTAGCTCTTGTTATTTTTCCTTGTAATATTTGGCCAGAATTAATGTACTATAAAATAAATTATATATCACATATTAAAGTATTAGAAAATAAGTAATTATTTTATATATTTTACATAATGTAAAATATAAATAAACAGAATAATAAATATTTTATGCCTGTAAAAATAGTTCTCCCAATCTTTAGAGCTATAGAGGAAAATATCGTGAATTGAGTAGTGCTCTGGGAACCAAGATTTAGCCACCATTCTTGTATTAATTATCTGTTGAATCTTGGGTGAATATATTCACATAGGTGATATTCGGTGTGCTCATCTTTAAAATGCATAGATTGGATTAATTTTTAAAATTTTTGCTTTTATTTTTAAGTATTTAATTTAGAATATTTGCATTCTTTCAGAGAATTATGTACTAATAATGTAGTTTTTTATACTATAATTCAAATTAACCTTCTGAAACTCTCTTAGACGTATAATAAATTTAGAGTTTAGTTTACTGTAAGATCAATATCTAAATAAACAGTGTGATATGGCTCAGAAAAAGCCTAATGAAATCCTCAACTTCAGATTCAGTCTAGTAACTACCCCATATATTGTTTTAAGTGCCACCTTCTCCAGCACCCCTGACATTGCGTTATTTCAAGTCTTTACCTTTTACCCCCAAACTTTTGCAGCTGCGCCTTAGCTCTTCTCCTGCAATCGGATTTACTTTCCTCCAATTCTCTATGCTGGCAATCATCCTTCTTAAAATAACTGCCCTTTTGCCACTAAAAGTAATAAAACAACTTTCTTTGACCCTAAAGATCAAAGTCCAAGTTCATTAGCATGTTATGTAAAGTCTTGTTTATTTAAATAGTCAGATGAGTTTTAGGAGGTGGATAGTGAAGTATCTTTATAACTATACAAGAATTTAGGCAAGAATTCAAGCCTAAATTCTTGTATAGTTTTATAAATACTCACTATCCATTCCCTAAAACTCATCTAGTTAACATTTCTAAAAACACTTATGAATCTTCTCTCCATCTAAAAAAAATATGTATTTATGTATTTTATGTATTTTTAAGATACACATATATACCTCAATCAGTATCTCCCTTAGTCCAGGGCAGAAGAGGCTTCTTATCTTGGCCAGCACATTAGACGACTTACAGTTCACAAACGCACAGAAAAAATTAGTTTAATAAAGTACACTTGGGCACCTCTGTCACTCTGGATTCAATGTTCAAGGTTAGCACAGGGTGACCATAACCCTAACTGTCTGCTTCTGTGAGTAACTCCTTGCTGGACCTAGATAATGCTTCAGCGCATCACCTGCACATGTCCTTGAAATAATGGCTGTCTGAATATTGAGAACATTTGTGGATCGTGCTGCTGCCTACACTACAGAATGCACTGCGACAGAGTGTGAAGACAATTTGAGCAGCAGAAGCATTTAGGTAAAAGACAAATTAACTTGTCAAATCCTTCCTCTCAGTGTGAATGCAATAGATTCCTGCATAACCAAGTATCATTTCCCAGTAGCACTGAGCGACCTTTTATTCTTTTTTCACTTTTTGTTTCAATTTTTGGTCCCAGAGACACTCGAGAATTACACAGTATTCAGAACAGCTGCAAGTAGTGATTTAAGAACATATTGAAATATTTAAAACATATCGTATTGTCAACGTATGTGTGCATATATATATACATATATATATATGTAGGACTAGATGTGTATAGCATAATACAGATTCTTTACATGAGTTATTAGATGAAAACTGACCATTAGAATTTTGAAGTTTTATTTTTCATAAAAATTTGATATTTAATTGCTTTTTCAAACATTTAAATTGGTAGCTTGATGTTTATACCCTTTTAAATTAAAAATATATATTTTTTTAATTTTAGTAAATAACTTTCTATTTCAAAAATATTTTTAAAAAATATAAAATGAAGGACACAAATTTTGTGGACATCATTACTATACTGAGAAAAGAGATTTTACTACTGTGATGACAAAAATAATTTATGAAATAATTAGTCATTTATTAATTACCTTTAAATTATTTTTTATCCAAATATTGTTACCCCATCAGTTAAGCAATCAAACATGGAACATATAGAGCAAATAAAATAATCTCTGGTATTTTGCTGATTTTCAGTCATATAAATATCATTGGTTTTCATATAATTTCTCTACATAATTTATTGGTGTGAAGTTATAATCATGACAGTAAGAAGGAAAGCATGTTCTAAAAATTTGTTACATGTATTTCTAACTCAAACATAATTTGCCTTCTTGCTCATAGTCCTATAAATATAATGAGTAATCAACTTTCTTGCAAAACATTGAAATAATGTGTTCCCTTTTGTTTTGTGGTCCTTTCAATAGGGAACTAAACATAACCCCTGTCCCTGATCAGGATAAAAAATTCAACATTTAAACAAAATAAATTGTTCTAGGCAACTGACCAGCTCTAGTCTAAATCATGTTTAAATGGAAACCTTTAAATTCATGTAAGTGATTTTCACCTAGAATCTTACCATTCAAGTCCAGATTTATACCAAGTCCTACAGAAATACTTCGAAATTTCCTTTTGCCTCACTGAACCTCAGCTTCTATTTTTGAGGTTGCTGTTTCTAAGGTACTTTATTCTTTAATTCTGCAACTGAAACACTGGCCAAAGATTATTCCTTGACATCCTTGAGGTTGCAGAGATTATCTGAACAGTTTCTCTATAGATAATGGCATTTTTAATGGAGGCAGTTAGTTCTAAATTGTCTTTGTGTCTCTAACAGGTTAGTGCTTGGCACACAGTGAGGCCTCTCAGTACAGAGTTGTTAAATTAATAAATAAATAGATAAATGAATTAATTAGAAGCAATACTATCAGTCTATTCTCCTTTCAGGTTACATTTTTTATAGGCTTTTCCTTTTCATAGCATAGGTTTTAAAGTCCACATTTTAATTGTAAATGTACACAAATGTGTATAGAGAGATTAATAGGAAAGATGTTTTAGACATTTAAAATGTTCTTGTATGGTAAATGCATGATAGGACTAGGCATGTCCAATGCAAAAAAAGATAAAGAGTTTGAGAAGGGCATTATTTTTTGAACATATCTGCAGAATTTCCATACAAAAGCACTTCATACTATGTGTGTATTCCTTGTGTAAAAAGTTTTTTGTTAATAATAACTAACAATTACATATTTCTCCTCAGCCTCAATGATTATATATTTCTCCTCCTGGTCTAAGCAATTTCACAAATAACTCAATTCATCTTTATAATAAGCATTTAAGATAGTTACTTTCATTACAGCCATTTTACAGAGGAAGTTACTGAGCAACAAAATGTATAAGTAAGAAAGTCACATAGCTGGTTATAATCAGTGCTTTTAACCACTATGCACTCTGTCTCTCCACTTTTTTCTTTCCTTCTCCATTTTTTTTCCTGAGAGGTATACATATCACACTATTTGTGACACATAGTGAAGAGGAAGATATTAGACAATATATAATAAATAAGAGAGAAGGATTTAGGAAGGAGGGGAAGAAAATATTTGCCTCTGTCAAAGACTTGCTTTTTTCTTTCTAGACTTTGTGGAGCTGAGATTTCCCAGTATGGGTTTTTAGTTGATAGGACCTTGTATGGCACCGTAACATGTAGGCACATTAAGAGATCAATTAATATATGGTGAGTAGTATCAAAATGCAAACAATTTCAGTTAATTTCAAATTATTTACATGCATACTAGTTATGTCATCTCTGACATTTTTAATTTTTTTTTTCCTTGAGCATTTTAGAATTTTCCCATCTGTGATAATGATGTTAATGAACAGGTTATGTGTCAAAATGGTCCATGTACTAAGTGTGACACAGCATAATTAAAGATATGTTTCTACAAAAACGATAAATGTCTTGACAAGAAGAGTGTTTTAATACCACTTGGAAATCCTCTATAGCTTAAATCAGAAACAGTTTTATATTTTTCTAAGAAAGGTATCTACCCTTCTTATATATTATTATATGAAAGAGATGCTGAATTAAAGGAATTTTATTTTTCTCCTCTGTAGTTTCAGAGGAGAAAATATTCACAAATTATTTCACATTCTTAATTATGAGTAATGCTTACTTAATAGCATAGAGGCTTTTAAACCTTTTGGATTTTTTTTTTTAATGAAAAACAAAATTAAAGACTCTTAAGCAGATGGGTGACAGGTAACATTTGCATAACAATCAATCTCTTTCTGCTATATAATGAATGCTGTATAGGGGCAACATTGGATACAAGAAGTCCAGCTAGAAAGCTTTTGCTCTAGGCAGATAATGAGTGATGTTGTCTTAGACTAGAATAGTATAATAGACATGCAGAGGAGTGGATAAACAGTATTGCATGAGAGAAAGAATGAGAAGGATGACACACAGATTTCTTATTGGGTCAATTAAGAGTGAAAATGACAGTTTAAAATTTCCATGGGACATTCATATGAAAATAAGCCTGGAGTTGAGTATAGATTTAAGGGTAGTCAGTGTATAGATGGTGGTTCATTTAGTAAGTAGGTATTTAGTGCTGAATATGTGTCAAACCAACTGGTTGTCTTTGAGATTACAATGGGATACAAATGCTGCTTCTACCCAGTAGTTGTGTCAGTTTTAGTGAGAAAGATACATGCTATGAAATATTATCTAAACTTGATGGTCAGGAAAGATTTCAAGATAGAGGAACATTAAGCTGAAACATAAATTAAATGTAATGTGTTTTACAAAGAGAGGAATAGGAGTCCTGGAATAAGAAACGGTATATGAAAATGGGGAGAAATAAAATTAACATTGGAATTAGAAATACAGTGATTATAGCTCAAAAAAGGAGAAAGTGAGTAAAACAATATATGACTAGTGAGGTTGCAGAAGTCATATGAAACAAGCCTTCATGGGCCATATTGGTAGCCAGTGATATATTTCAGCTGAACAAATGATTTTATTTTATATTTTAAGATTTTATTTACTATGTGAAGGTATATTGCAATCTCGAAGGGTTGGGGAGGCACTGTGGATATCCAAAACTCTTTTCATCTCTGTAGAAGGCTAATATCATTTGGATTAATATATTTTCAGTAGTGCTAAATGGAGTTGGATAGAATTTTTGATATTTGATATAGAGATTCAAATGTATGGGACATGGTGGTAGTTAGGATGACCTTTTAGAATTCTTACTTGAAATTACATGATGTCTCTTAGGGGAAAAAGCACATTAAAAAAGTTGCAAATGTTTTGGTCCAAGAGGAAAAGGTAAAGGGATCCATATTGGGTATACTAAGTTTATGGAAGTTCAGGTCAAAATTTTAATTATATATTATATATGTTATATGTATCTATTGTCAGTTCAAAAAGTGGGGGGTCCCTCTCAGTGCCTTTACTCTGTCTTTCTCACTGTTCTTATCTCTTTATTGTCACTGTCTCTGTCAGTGCCTTTTCTCTGTCTCTCACTGTCCCACTCACTCTCTGCCTCTGAGAGGAGACCACACTATGTCTGTAGAGTGTTACTCCTTTCCTAGGAAACTTTCTTTTTGATTCTGAATAAAAGGAGGTGAGGGGATAAAGCAAAAGGCATCTATAATCTGGAGGTTCCACTAAAGACATAGAATAGTTTGAGCAGGAGTTCTTTATCAATCAAAGTATCATAAGACAGAAGATTATGATTAGAGATATAGAAATTTGAGTTAGAATCTCAAAGGTGTGATAATTTTCAGGTGACTTTGTTCCTGATTTATTATTGACCCTCAGTGTAAAATGGATAAATATAAACAGAATGTAAAAATATGTAGATGTGAGAAGAGACTAAGTACAGAATCTTGAGCAATTGTAACTTAAATTTCATAGTTGAGGAGAAATCAGAGAACAACTTGAATAGTAGTAGGTGCAAGGTAATTTAGACAGTACAAACAAAACTAACAAAGAAAAAAGAAAAAAAAAGAGAGAGGTAAATAAACAGATATATTGCCATGCAAGACAAAGGTAAAGGAAAAAATCAATTATTTCAAATCTAGCCAAATAAACAGGTAGAAAAAAATACAAAGTATAATTTGGATTTATGACATTCGTTTATGACTATAAAGTGACTAAGGAAAAAATGTAGATAACATGTGAATGACAGAATGAATTGTTGTCATTTGTTAATAATATAATCACTATTATTTCACTAGAGAATGTGAACACACCAACGAATATTATACCTGCCATTAAGGAGTTTTATTATGACCAGGTCCTGTTTGTCAGTGCAAGTGAAAGTTATTCCAATAAGATTCTGAAGATAAAATGTGTCTACTTAATATTTTGCTCTGAATATTAGAAAGGCTTAGTGTACAACATTTGAAACAGTACTCTTTCAACGCATTCATATTACTCACTACCACATAATTTTATACCTAATCTTCTTTTTGTAAATATACTTATTTAAAAATTAAACTCGATTTAAAATAGATATTCGTTGTTGAATAACTATCTATGACTACCAAGTACATGAAATAGTATTTTAGAATATACTAATTTTTTTGTATAGTCTCTTTTAGTAAAAAAAAAAAAATACATATATATGTGTGTGTGTGTGTGTACACACACACACACACACACACACACACATACATACATATATGACTCGTTTCCACAGTGGGCTGTGTTTCCCGGCATCATACAAGAAATAAAATATAGTCAGAGTTGTAAATAAAGTATAAAAATTCTTGGTTTTTTTTGAAAAACAGCATTTCCTTCAGCCTAGCTTTTGAATCAGGATATAGTTATTGCTTTTGCTCTTACCTCTCATTCTTCTTTACTTTGTGTTGAAGGTATTTGTTGGCATAAACTTTGTGTTTTCAGAGAAAGTTAAGGTCAATAAAGTCCAAAGAAAGAAATAAAGTTTCCCAAGAAAAAGCCAAAGACAATACTTAGTATTTTGGAGCTTCCTAGAGAAATTGGGAATTACGACCAACCTAGGTAGCTCTTAAAATTATCTAAAACTTTCATAATACAGCAGTATGCCAAGAAGAAAAATCATAAAAATCTAGTTTATGCTAGAAGCTTTTTTTGTTTGCTAATCTTTTGAATATTTACCCATTAAAGGAGACTGTGTCACTTTTCATTTAACAATGTTTAATGACAACTGTTTAATAAAAATTCCACATATCATACAGCCTGCAGTAAAAGTAATTTCTCATTTACTCATGAACAGTGAATCTGTCAAAGAAGTAAATAATCTCACTGAAGAAGACAATATATTTACAAGCTCAGAGTCTTTGTTCAGTTTTTACAAACTACTAAATTGATTTTTGTCATAATTTTATTTGACACAATTGAAGGAGAAAACTGGTGTTAATAATTTGAAATATTTTGTTTTGGCTTGTGAAAAACTGTAGATGTCACCAATAGGGTAGCTATTACTATTTACTGCTTAATTTGCATACTAAACATTTTTTCTTTTTTCTTTGGTAGTAGACAAATGTTTTCTTTGAGATTAGATTAAAAAAAAATTTAGGTAAGATTTATTAAGGGTAAGAAACACAGAGAGAAAAATACATGACTTAAGGTAGGTAAAAATTTTAAAGATATATTTTTTATTCAATAATAGTCTTGACTGATGACCATGTAGGCTACTCTGACATTCCTATAGCCATCATTAACTTCTTGGTAGACATTTTGAACAAAACCAGCAAAATAAAAATGAGTTTTTAATCTTTAATTAAATTTTTATTATTGTTCCTTCATATCAGTAATCATTCATTTCATATCATCATCGAAAAAGTCCTTGACTTTTTTCTGTCTTTATTTAAAATTTGGATAAGTTGGCTTATGGTTCTTATGTTTTTTCCTCATTGCACATATTATCAATTTTCCTCTTATATATATACTATTACAATATACTATTAAGTCAAAAAAATCTCATAATAAATAGTTGCTTTTGTGTACTTGGACATAATAGTGAAGACAGATCTCTTCATTCTTTGTGATAGGAAAATCTTAGACCTTCACATAATGTCGATAACAGATTATTGAGGACCATCATGACAGAAGCACTAGAGTAATAAGAAAACTCACTAAGAGTATGTAATCATTGCAAATTAAATCTTTTAAATCAATTACTGTTTAGAATATCAATGTATTAAAGGAATGCCATTCTTAAAATACAATATGTAAAATTTCAAAATGATAGAATAGAATAATTCAACCTGTAAAGAGTTATTTTATCAAATAATTCTGTTAGTATCATCAAAAAAACACCTTTCCATTTGGAAATCATAGAAAAGCATATAATATGTGTGTGTGTGTGTATACACACACATACATTATATAGTTTTCCAAGCAAATATATGCTAACAAAGCAAGAATCACGTTAAATAAAAATATTTACAAAGTAAATATTTATCTTTTTTTACAACTATAAAGATGAAAAACAAACCATCGAGAAAATCAATAGCCAAAACATATCAAACACTTAGAATATCAGACAATTTGCTAGTGCTTTACATATACCCATTTATATAGTGGCTCTCAAAGTGCAGTTTCTAGATCAGCAGCATCTGATTGAAAACATATGAGAAATGAAAAATCTCACTTGGAATTCAGGGTGATTGTGACACAAAATAATCTTTAAAACCACTAAGCTAATATAATTCTCACAAACCTGTTTAATGCATGGACTATTATTATCACCATTTTACAGATGAGAAGTCTTAGCTAGATTATTTATCTTGCCGAAAATGACAAAGCAAATAAGTGTTGTGTTAAATTCCAAACCCAAACAGCTCATTTGTCTCCCTGTGCCTTATATCACTATATCATTGAAGTGTAAATAGTAAGAAAGGACTTACTTAGGTCCTTTTAAGCAGGGAATCAAGAGTAAGAATTATATTAAAAACCTTAGCACCAGGTCTCCCAAGTGCAAAATTTGGTTCCCTCTCGCTCTCTGTTTCTCTCATTCTGTTTTTTCCCTCTATATAAATATACTATTATATTGTGACTTCTAAATTAGAGGCCATATTTAAAACACTTGGCTCTTAATTGTATTTTTTCTCTATGAAAATTAGTTTCATAAAAGTTTTGCAAGGAAGATTTGGACAGTCATCATTAGTTTATGCAAAACTTCGTATTGATTCTCCTTGACTTTTTCCTTTCTGTGCTTAATCTATTTGGCTGAAATTCTCCAGGTCTATAAAACCCACATCAGTCTTAAAATCCAATTAAAATAGGGGAAATTGGATCAAAGAGTGTGTACTCATAATATTTTTAGGTAAGTTAAAGAATATATATATATTAGAAAAACTCACAAGCACATAACTAAGCAATGTCTCAGGCATTATATTTGGAGACTATAGGGCTAATTACATTGTATAGAGGGTAATGAAAATCCTATATTACTTTAAAATTATTCTTTTCTTGCTCTCTCAAATTGCCAAAAATTCTACTATAGCAGTGTTTTCTTAATGATATTTATGTCATAAACTACCCTGCTAACCTATCTATGCTATTACAATGTTAAATAGAATTATCTTATCAAAAATCTTTTCATATTGACAAGTGGATGAGAATCAGAAACACCTGGGGATAATCTAGTTGCAGTTTCATTTTGATTTAGTGATAGATAGACAGCTAAGCCTGTGGCCCAGTGGCCTTCAAAAATAGAACTAGTCTAAGAATTCTACCATGATTTTATTTCTAGTCAGCTAAGTGCAACTTTAAGATCATGGGGGTGAAACTGGCAGATTAAGTCAGAAGAAAAGCAAAGAAAAGATATTTGGGGAAGTTGCTTATTTACTTCAGAAAACATACACAAAAAGTTTTTTGTTTGCTTGTTTGTTTTTGTTTTATCTCAGCAATTCTTGGAAATCTCAAGAAATAACACATTACACCTATCAAGCCAGCATAATGTGCTTTGAAAAGTAGTCAAAGACTCACATAAATAGAGATCAAAATGCTATCTTTATTATCATTTACAACTATTTTTGGAGAACATGGCTGGAACATGCAGTGACAGTACTTGCTAACATTTACTTATGTTAATCCTACCCCCACTTATGTAGAAATTCATCATGGAGCATAGTTTGTCCTACTAAGATGACCAAGAGATCAAATTAGTGTGTTCTCTTTGAGGCAGACATACCAAAAAAGAAAAAGGAGAAGCGATGGGGTAAACAAATCTGTTTTTATCTTCTAAACTCATCATTAAGATAAATCACTACTTCTTGCCTGAGAAGTTGTGGCAAGAGGGAGAATGAGGAGCGGTCAGAGGTTTTATACTTTTTGCAGTTTTTTCAATATGGAAATATGAAGAACAGTGAACAGATTTTGTACCTTATATTATTTGGAGTCGAATAAATGTCTCGAAATAATTCAGTAACTAAAGGAATATAGACGTTTACTTCCCATTCATGAAGATTGCATAGCATTGTTCAAGATTGGCTGCAGTTAGGCTACAAAATAGGGATTGGACTGAAATGGCCTCATCCAGCTTTAACAACTGGCTTTGAAGGAAAATCCCCACCCACTAGAAGTGGAAATGCATGGAGAAAAACACCAAGAAAGCTCTATAGACCAAGCTAGACTTGGAAAGTATACACACCCCTTATGTTCACATCTTGTTGTAAAACAGTTATAGCCATGTCTTGATATAAGAGAGATTAGGAAATGCAGTGCAGCTATGAGTTCAGGAAGAAGAGGAGAACAGATTTAGATATATTTACTATGGTGACATAGCTCTTTAGAAAATATAGAAACATGAGTATTGTCATCACACCAAAGCCTGTTGTTTCAAGCACTCTCAAGGAAATGACATAAATGAGCAGATGAGCATGAATACAAAGAATAAAATAAATAAATACAGTATAATAAACATGACCAGGAAAAGAATTTGGTTACTGTGGTGGCTACTGACACATGGGGATGATTGGAAGCAAAAGGATCGGAAGACTTCTAAGCTTTCAAGAAAATTATATTGCAAACTGACCACAAAATTTACTGAAAGAGTCTGGGACTGAGCGATCTGTAAAATAAACCACAGCTTGGCAAACTTGTATAAGGAGGAAGCAGACTTTTAAAGCTGCAATCCGCCATTTAGGACATCAATCAAAATGCTCACTTCGTATGAGGTCATCTGAATATTCTGGACAAGAAAGAACTTCCCAGAGGATCCATACAAAATAATGGTCTAGAAAGTTTCTCTCAGAGAATAGGACTTTGTTCTATTCAAGCAACTTTCTTAACTATCAGATCAAGGAGTCTTAACTACACATGCCTACCAGGATTTCATCAATAACTGCTATAGAAGGGTAACCACTGTGTTTATCTAGTCTTCTCTTTTTGATGGTAATTTTTATTGTGTTTAATCTCTCCTGGCTCCACGTTTATAAGTAGTATGTGTTTGGCAGGTGGGAGCAGCATGATAACTTGCCTTTTATTTCGCAAGGTCACTGGGCAAAAAGGAGTCCATAGGACCTGGTGGACAGAACTGTGTATCACCAGGAGGTTTTAGACTCCAAGCGGAACGTAACTAGGTGGAATTTGGGTTGTCAACATTAAGGAAATTTATGGTATGTTTTCTTTATGAGACAAAGATTTGGTGATCAGGGGGAGAATAAGGAGAGGTCAGAGGTCTTATACTTAGAAGGCTTCTGACCCTTTTGCTTTCAGTCATTGCCATGTGTTGGTAGCCACCACAGTAACCCAATTCTTTTCTTTCCTTTTTTGTTTTTGCCATGTTTATTACACTAGATTTATTTCTTTTCTTTTTTGCCTTCATGCCTGTCTGTTCACTTATGTCATTATCTCAAGAGCACTTGAAACAATAAGTTTTGGTGGGATGACAATTCTTGTGTTCCTGTCTTTGCCAAAAAGCTATTTGTGTGTGTGTGCGTGTGTGTGTGTGTGTGTGTGAAAGTTATTAATAAATCTCATGGCTTAAAGTGATTTTAACCTTTATCTCATCTGTTCACAATTCAAAAGCAGTTTCAAAACTTTATGCTATGATTAGGGTTGCAAAATTTAGAAAATAAAAATTCAAGATGCTCAGTTAAAGTTGAATTTTAGATAAGCATTGAATATTTTTATTATATCCCATGCAATAATTAGGACAAGATGCTCAGTTAAATTTGAATTTTAGATAAGCATTGAATATTTTTATTATATCCCATGCAATAATTAGGACAGTCTCATACTAAAACAATATTTGTTGTTTTTCTTAAATTCAGATTTGACTGAGAATTCTATATTTATCTAGTAAGCTTAACTAATAGGCCCTTAATCTTTGGATTTTGTGTATTTCTTTTAATGTCTCCTAGTTAATCAGCCAATTCTTATTCATGTTATTGTAATACTTACATTATATTTAACTATAAGTGACAAGGAATGATCAACATAGGTTAATACTTTCGCCCTTCTCAATAGTTTTGTCTAGATTTGCAGGGTAGGTAAGTGTGAGATCTGCCTTCTAAAATAAAACAGGTCATTGTTTTGCCATGACACAGGGAGGGTCTCCAACTTTTCATCCTGCCATATGTGATGTGTCCACCCTGCAGTGTCAATTACCTGGTTACTAAGCCAATTCTACGTATACATACAGTTATAGAAGAATTCTACCACAATGTACTTATTTCCTTATTGATTGAGATAGATTAGCCACTTTAAAAGAAACAAATAACTGAGTTATCTGAAAATAACTTAATAATCCAGTAGAAAAGTGGCTTTCCTCCATTTCATAATGAAGGCCAATTTCTAGAAACAGAGTATTCCAGATACGGACAATTAAAATTGTTTTCTTAGTCTTTGGACTTGCTATAGTCTAATAGAACCACTTTATTCTGTTATCCCAAGAAGACAACATTATAATAATGGCCCACATTACATTTTATATGTTTATTAAGAAAATTTATGACTACCTGTATGGAGACTTTTATTTGAGACTGGACCAGTTACATGAATCTAAACAAAAGAATTATCTCTCTTGACCCTAGCTGAAGTTCAAAACTATATATATATATGCCATATGACCCACATCGAGCCCACACATTTAGAAGTTTAAAGCCTTAGCCCGTAGACTTGGTTGAGACGTGTAGTAAAAGCATAAGGCACTGCTATGATTTCCAGAGGAGGTTTCACTGAGACTGAAAGTCTCCCTCTTCCAAGATTTAACCCCCCTTCCTAAGTCTAAGCTGAAATGTAATATCCAGCTGTATCTATGTGCTGTACTATAAATTTCCCACAGAGAGCTTCAAGAGAGTTTCCCTATCTAATACTTACCAAGATCTGAACACAAAATCATATAAACTAGTCTCACAAAAATGCTGTCATTTTGGTTACTTTATTCCACTCCTATTTGTTAAAATGTCAAGCCGACTCGCCAAAAGCTGAGATACATTGTTAATAAAGAGCATTCTTCTCTTGTTCATCTTAAAGAAAAAGAGAGAGAAAAGACCTGACAAGTAAAAATAAAAATCCACTTGGAAGGTATGACATAAGATTTGGATATTATTCTAACACTGAGTGAAAAACTTGTTTTGGAAGAGTTGATATGGTATAATGTAAGCCTTGAAAAAATCATTTTGGCCACTACATAGAGAATGAATTGAATGGGTCAGTGTTTAAGTAGTGACATCCTGGAGGAAGTTGTTCTAGTAATTTAAGTAGGGGTGTTTGTGGCCTAGGCTAGAAATATTTCAGTGGCGAATGATAAAAAGTGAATGTTGGATTCAATTAGAAATCAGTACTGACGGGACTTGAAGATTGGTTAGATATAAAAGTTGAAAGAAAAGAAAGTATAAAAGAATGCACCCAGTTTTTTAGGAAAAAAAAATAATTATTTACTCAAAGTGAGATGACTGGAGAGGAAGTAGATTTTGCACAAGGGTATGTAAAGTAAATGAACAGTTCTATTTCAAGCATGTTAAGTTTGAAATGCTTATTAGAGATACGAACTGAGATTTCTAGGCAATTACATATGAGTCTCAAGATCGGGTTGTTAACCAAGACTGGAGATAAATATTTGGGGATAATCAGCATATAGATGCTTTTTAAAATTGTGAGAATTGACGAGGTCATTAAGAGAAAATGCATAGGGAAGAAAACCAGGTTACATTCATGATAAATCCTTATATTTGACATGGGCACTAGAATGAGCCAAAAGAGATCATTGAGTATCAAAATATCTGAGTCATGGAATTCCAGAGAATAACACATTTTATTTGGGGACAAGTGAAAAAATGGATCAAATGATGCATAATACAGGGTGAGGACAGGGAATAACTATTTGTTTGTGAAGATAAAGGTCAACATGTACTTTGATTAAAATCATTTTAGAAGAGTCATGTGGACCAACGATCAATTTGAATAGGCTCGAGAGAGAATGAGAGGTAAAAAGGTACAATAGCAAGTATAAACAAGACTTTTGTGAATGTTTTCTGGCTGTGCAGCAAGATGATCATAGAGTCAATGAGATTTTCTTTTTTTCTATATTTCTTTGATTGTAAAACCTTCTATGCCCTGTTTAAGAGGTTTTGCTTTTTCAAAGAGCAAATATACATATGCATATATATATACACACATATATATATTCTTATTATTTTCTTCAGAAGTTTTACTGTTTTACTTTTGTCATTCAGATATATAATCCTTCTAAATTAAATTTTGAGTTAGGAGGCAGATTTGGTTTTAAAGATCATTCTTATGATCTTTATATGAATATATGAATAATTTGTATATACATATATAATATTGTATATATTGTATACAACCTTTATACATATATGAATGAACCAGAATCTTTATTAAAAATAATCTTCTTCTCCTGTGCTCTGCAGCTTTGCCTAGATCTAGTTTCCATCTGTGTTACTTTATATCTGGTCACTTCTTTCTCTCATAGAGAGTGCATTTTTTCCATTCTTGCCTAAGAACCATTATGTTCTAATTTCTGTAGCTTCATAGGAGACCTTGATATACAATACAGTAAATATTCCACCTTATTTATCTTTCCTGAGGATTTTCATTCTTGTATCTACATATAACTTTTAATTTAATGAATAGAATTTATAGTCAATGTTTCCCACTCTCTTCTTATGCCATCCAAATGGTTTTGAGATACCCACAAAATGCACTACAGATATATTGTTGTTAAAACTTTCAAAGTAACAACAGCAGTGTTTATATAATTATAAATGCCTCAGATTATACAATGTAAATCTTATGTTAAAGTAATTCATTTAATTACATATATTCTTAAACTCTGTCGGGTCTTATGCACATTTTAGAATATGATGAATTAATAAAATTAGTCCTTTGAATAATAAATATATGTCCACAATTATGCATGCAAAATTTGAGGATTAAAAGACATTCAAAACCCAACCAAGAATTTCTATTAAAAAGACCTGATTGAAGCAACCAATATGTCCTTCAGTAGACTCCTGAATGAACTGTAGTACATGCAGACAATGATTCAACACTTAAAAAAAAAAGGAGCTATGAAGCCATGAAGTGACATAGAGGAACATGAAATACATATTAGTAACTGAAGAAGGCCAATCTGAAGAGGTTACATACTGTATGATTCCAACAAATGACATTCTGGAAAAGGCAAAACTATAGAAAAAGTAAAAAGATCAGTGGTTGCCTTGGGTTCTGGGGCAGGAAGGGATGAACAGGTGGAGCACAGAGTATTTTTAAGGCAGTGAAAATAATCTGTATGATACCGTGATAATGGATATGTGTCATCATACTTTTGTCCAAAGTTATAGAATGTACAACACCGAGCATGAACATTAGTCAGCTATGGACTTTGGGTGATTATGTTCTGTCAATGTAGGTTCAGCAATTATAATAAATGTATCAGTCTGATTGGGAATGTTGATAATGATGGAAGCTATACATGTATGGGGGCCCAGGGGCTTATGGGAAATCTCTATATCTTCCCCCCAATTTTACTCTGAAAGTTTTTCAATTGTATTATTTTTGCCTAAATTGTAGTGACTATTATCAAACTATAGGTTTATTTTTCAGCAAATAAATGTACTGTACAATTACCAGAGGGTAAGGAGGAGATGGGAGGGAGGAGGTGGATAAAAGGTTTGAATATGTGGTGACTGAAAAAAATCTAACTATGAGAAGTGAACACACAATGTAAATATATATATAAATATATATATATATGCCTTACTGTTAAAATGTACAGCTGAAATTTACCTGATTTCATTAACCAATGTCACCATAAAAAATAAATTAATTAAAAATAAATAAATGCATTTTACCACTGATTCTTGTTTTTGTTATTTTTGTTCTAAATATATCCTCTGGACATTAAATTAATTTGTGTTTCTCTTATATCACTTTAAGCTTGAATTGTAGAATAATAAAATAATTGCAAATATTTTTTGTCGATTTTTTAAAAAGTCAACCTAGAACATACATATTCGCTCTCAAGTTGTCAGTTGATTGACATATAGATCTTTTAAAGAATTACACAATACAATGAATTTATCTCTGGGAGAAAATCATATTCTTCATGTGATATAGAAGAGTATACTCTACCAAACTATATTTGAGTGTACAGACTTTAAAGATATGACACAACTTTATGTAAATGTATACAGCAGAAAGATGGCTTGTAATGACAAAATATAAAGAATTTAGTCAAGGGATCACTTGTATGGAAATTGAAACAGTGATGTGAAAAGACAGTAGAGATTATTTTGTAGTAAAGACCAGATATCAGATTGAGTAATTCGTGAATTCATTCATTCATGTCTGTATTTTTCAAATATTTATTGAGGTCTATAGGTAAGGTATTGGTAATATAGCAGTAAACACAATACTGAAATATCTTTATATGTATGAAGTCTATTTTTTAGTGGGAAGAGATAGAACGTAAATAATTAAGAAAATAAAAGATATCCTTTGTAAAAAGAAGATATGTGGCCTGGAGAATAATAAAGCCTTAAAGGGAAATAGGGAGGAAGTTTATAAATAAAAGAGTCAAGGAAGGCATTGCTGCTAAAGTGATATTTAGGAGACCTGTAAAAAGTGAAGAAGTGAGGCATTCACATATGAAAGTAATAAAGGAAAGAATGTTCTAGACAAATAGAATTTCAAGGCAAAGTACTTAAAGTATAGTTCTGCCATCTGTAGAGACAATGAGAAAGCCGTGATAAGAATGACTAGATAGAGGTAAAATTGAAAATGTATTGAAGGCAATAAATGACAGAGTTTTGTAGGCCACTCTAAGGTCATTAGGTTTGACTATAGGTAAGGTAAAACACCATTGGAGGATTTCAATAGTATGATATTGATAACATTGTAAAAATATCTATTTTAGCTGATACTTTAAGAATACAGTTTAGGTGAACAAGAGTGGTAGCTGAAACAATATTTAAGAGGCTAATGAAATACTTCATGGAAAACAATGATCAAGAACTTGAGCAGAGTGATAGCACAGGATGTGTTGATTTTGGAGAATATAAATATAAATACATAACTTTTAAAAGATGTGATAAATGTATATATGAAGATGTGGTAGATAGCAAAGAACTTCCTAAATATGTACACATCCTGATCCCCAGAACCTACAGATATATTATTTTATATAGGAAAGAGACTTTGTAGATATAATTGAGTTAAAGAACTTGACGTGGGGATATCATACTAGATTACCTGGATATGCCCAGATTAATCATAACAGTCCTTCATATGGAAGAGAGAAATAGATGAGACAAATGCAGATGTCACTACAGATAAAGGAGTCATAGATATGCAACATTGCTGGCCTTGAAGATAGTTGAAAGTGGTCTTTAGAATATGAAAGAGGCAAGAAAAATAACTCTCCCACAGCCTCCAGAAAGGAATGCAGCCTTTCTGACAGCTTGATTTTCTACCAATTAGACCTGTCTAAGATGTCTGACCTGTAGAATTGAATTATAATAAATTTATGTTATTTTAATCCCATAAATTAGTAATAATTTGTTAGAACAGCAATGAGAAACATATATTTTAATACCTGAAAGTAGAGTACTGCTATAACAAATATCTACAAACATGGGTGTGACTGGAATTTGACAGTGAGGAGAGGCTAGAAGTTTTAGGAATAAGATAAAAAAGACTGTAAATAGAAATTTGGATCTTAAAATCTCTGCTAGTTAGAAAGAAAAGATCCTGGCATAGAAATCATATTTCACTTCAGAGAATACCTAAATCATTTATTGTAAATCATTTATTGGTAGGACTATGTATATTAAATACAGTGCTGACTGAAAAGGAAATGAGGAATATATTATTGGAAACTGTAGGAAAGGAAATCCCTGTTATATAGTGGCATAACACTTAGAATTATGTCTTGCAGTTAAGTAGAAAGTAGTACTTGAAAACAATAAATTGGACATTTAGCTAAGGCAATTTCCAAACAAAGTGTTGACTATGTGGACTAGTTTCTTTGATACTAACAGTAAAATATGAGATAAAAGAAATTGGAGGAAAAGCTACTCAACAAATAGAAACCAGGAATTGATGACTTGGGAAATTCTTAGTCTATCAAGAATGCAAAAGATGCTAAAATGCACTGACAGGAATGTGTGTGTTAGAGATAAGACTGAAAGTGTGTCTATACCTTTAGCTGATATCTTAGAAAAACCAGAGTAAAAGGATTCGGTCAAAGGCTCTTTGGAGAGATTATAGATGTAAGTCACAGATCTTCTCAATGAAATTAGAAAACATGTTGGAAACTTAATGGATATGTTCCCTCAGTCATCTCAGGAAAAAAAAAAAAAGATAGGATTATCTGAAAAATCTGTGGATGACCTCTTTTGTAATAGAAGAAATCCTCAGGACATACATAGAAGAGCAATGAAGTTCTCAGGAATTTTATTCAGTAGAAACATTACTATTGGTACCAAAAAGGACAGAAAGATTAAGAGAGAGGCTGTCAAAATCCTAAATTTCTATAGAGAGGACACAGGCTGTTAAAACTACTCAACTGCAAATACTACATTTCATGAAAATGAATTAAGACCCAAAAGTCAGAGGCAGCAGTCCAGAGGATGGAACACAAGAGCCAGAGGGTTATTTCTAGACCTTGGTACTTAATGGAGTTTGCCAGACTGGGTTTCAAAATTTCCTGAGATTGCTGAATCCTTTGTTGTACATATTCTCCCTATTTGGATTGAGAGTCTATAATGTTAGCTTATGTCTGTAACACCTTCATATTTGGGGAGCAGATTATTCATTTCTTTAGTTTCAGAGGTCCATAGACGATGAGATTGTGCCTCAGGATGGATCATACCCAGAAATCTCACCCATACCTAACTTTGATTATTTAGATAATGGGATTTGAAGCTTTTTAGTTGATGATATTTAGATGATATTTTAGACTTTGCATGGATTCTGTATGAGTTTAGATTTTTAGGGACCTTGGTATAGAGTATATAGAGTAAATTCATTTTGCATGTAAAATAGATAAGTCTCTTCAGCAGACAGTGGATAGACTCTGGTAGACCTAATAATGGCCCCCAAAATACGTTTACACCCTATTCCCCAGAACCTATTATATGTTTCCTAAAGAACTTTGTATAAATGATTAAGGTAAAAGTAGAAAAAGGGAGATTAAAAAGAGAGTCAGAAGGATATGTGACTATGGAAGAGAATCATGGAGACATGGAATGTTGCTCATTTTGAAAATGAAAGAATGGGACCTTTAGAAGTTAAAAAAGGCAAGTAAATTGGTTCTCCCCTATAGTCTCGAGAAAGAAACACAGCCCTGCTGACACCATGATTTTAGCCCCGTGAGGCCTGTGTATCTAAACTCCTGAACTGTAAAATAGCATATTTGTGTTGTTTTAAGCCACTAAATTTATTGTAATTTGTTATAGTAGTAAATAGAAAGCTAATAAAAAAAAGCGTTGACATTATTTGCTGATAGATTAGAAGTAAAGTATAAAAGAAAGAAGTCAAGAAAAAGACCTCAAGATTTAGAGAACTATTTTTGGAGGCAAGATAAAATATTCAGTTTGGAAGATAGGTTCATGATAACACAGCAATTTAAGTGAAACTGTCGAGAAGGTTATATGACTGTGGAATATAGGGACTAGTCCGTGCACATGTCTAAGAGCCCTACATCTAGGTGGCACTTCAAGCAATGAGAAAGAATGAGATCACTCTTGAGGTGAATGTAGACAGAAAACAAAAGAGAAACATAGTCTAAAGTCTCGGGCAGTCTAAAATTTAGAAGCCAGGATCATGAAGAAAAGCAAGGAAAGATCACTGAGAAGCAGAAAATAAAGTAGAAAAGTTTTCCAGAAGCCCTGTAAAGAACGTATTTTATGGAGAAGGCTATGATCAGTTGTGAACTGCTGTTAAATTTAGAAAATTAGGACAAAGAGTTGACAATATATTTATCAATGTAAAGTTCATAGGTGACCTTAAAAATATTTGTGGGACGATAAGCAAAAAATTCTGAATATTTAAATTCTTATTAGAGGCTCTATGTTTATTTTTGGTTTCTTTTTGATATTTACTTTATTTTTCTTTCATTTTTATTGATGTTTTAAAGGAAATCTAGACGAAGAAATGTCTGGTTCTTACATTCATTGTTGATTTTCCATGAAAAGATTTCTTCTATTGTTCATGAAATGGTTTATTCTATTCACAGCGAATTTGATATTCGAACTCATTAATCAAATAACACATGAACTATACATGTGGTAAATTAACATTTGCTCTATTAGTACTCAACAAAAGCAATAGTAAAATCTTTATAAAATAATTAAAATAAATTAAGACCAGCCTTATTTTTAGTCATAGCTTATAAACAATGGTCGAACACATGACTTTAAAGGAGGCGTGGGTCCTACACCTGGTGGGTACCAGGTCTGGCTGTGATCCAGGCTTGTGGCAAGGAATAGGACGCCTGACTTAGAATGTTTGTTACATTAGTTTAGTAGTCTGTCTGCACCTAAAATATGTAAACATACTTCAGCTTATTGTATAATGCACGTGTGGCTGAAGGCCACTATTGTACTCTGATATGTGTAGAGCCATGTGGTCCCCTGGGGAGCAGAAGGGGAGCAAGAGAAGAAGAGCAACAGAAGTGTACTCTCCACAATAAAGTTGGCACCTGCTGTTTCAGTCTCATGTTGGCCCCTCATGCATTATTCCAACTGGGTGTGTTGCCACTGAAACCGTCCCTTCTCAATCATCTCGGTGCTGACAAGAGGTTTTATCATTAAGAATAACTATTAAATAATTTGCAGACTGGCAGCTGAAAGAGAAATATACTGTCCCTTAAATAAAAAGCAGACACAGTGCATTGTGAAGTGGAACTGCTACAACCTACCTAAGAAGATGCTTGGAGTGAAGATGTGTTATTAACTTTTGATGCAAGCTCTTAGCTTTCAACTTTCTAGTTTTCTGTCGCTTTCTAATAGTTTCCTAGGATTTGAATTTGTGAGAAAAAAATAGTCTCAACACGGATGAAACCATCTTATTCTCAAAGATTTGGTGATGGAAACTTTAAGATAGTAGGATCATCTGTTTGCTATCACATCTAATTATAGGTGTCAGATGGCTATTTATTACCTGAACTGACCTCATTTACTCACATTTGTTTTTGAAAGACATAGGAACCACTTTAAGATTCAAGTGTGATGATTATTCTAATTCCCTATATCATTAGAAGAATATATTTATGTTCAAAAATCACTGGAGTTTATTCTTAATTACTGAGATAGCATTTTCTCGAATTTTAAGTCCATCAAATAATAAAAATATTATCTATAGATTAATGACCAAGGAGCTAAATAGATGTAAATATATGGGAATATATGGGTATATGTATGTAATTTTCCAAAAAAAGTAATTGTTGAGAAAGACAGTTTGATTGATCACAGAAAATTAAAGACATTTGTAACTGTAATTTTTATATTGATTCTAAGTAAGGCAATGTTGGAGAAAGGTATCTAAAGAAAAATTAGATAATTAATACTCAGTAATTTGGTCTACAAGCTGGAAGCAACATTCTCAACTGGAAAACACAATTAAATGGATAAAAGATTGAGAAAATGAGAAAAATAATAACTGGCATTTTAAATTGTAGAAGGCCATATAGCTGTCCTCAGATCTCCAATATGTTTCTGTAACTTTATTCCTTGAGTGTCTAAAGGGTTATGATTTCTCTGTGATACAATAGACAGAGAGGACACTTCTCATTCAAATTTATTGGGAACTAGTTAAGTGTCCTAATTATTTGGTTTTTATTGTTTCTCTTTTATTTCTGTTACTCTTAAAATATTAAGTTATGTGCTTGCTTCAGCAGCACAAATACTAAAATGTTAAATTTGTCTTTCTATCTTCTTCACTTTCAGAGAGCATTACATGCCAAATTGTTGTTTATTTTATCATTAATAATTTTTTTTGGTCACAGATTATAAAAACATTTATTTTATAGAAGATTGATAGTTATCTTACATTCCCATTAAATTGTACCCCTATTAAATAAGTTCCTAAAATTTTGTAGCACTATTATTATTAAACATATTTGTGAACCTAAGATATACATTCTTGATTTTGTCTTTTTATTTGATTTAAGTAGTTGGTTTCATATTCTTTTTGAATGTTGAATTTTTTTCATGCAGTTGTTAAATTACCTCTGGGTATGTTCGATACTTTCAAGACTGGTCTAAGCACTTTTAGAGTGACTAAAGGGCAATCTTTATTCTAGGGTTAATTGTGTCCCTCCTCTAAAGCAAACCCTACTGGGGTTTCTAATAATGCCATATTTATTTAAGGAGATTTTATTGCTCTTGTATGAAACTTGAATAACTTCTATTCTATTTGAGCTCTGGGGATTATAAGTCTTAACAGATGTCCACTGATCTTTCCTCAGAAGTTCTATTACCTTGCTTCTGAAATTCTGCCTCACAAAATCTAACTTGTTTAGCTCTCCCGTAATCTGCTCTGTCTCCTTAACTCATCAAGACTGCAGGGGTCTAGTTGGATTCAATTTCTCTAAATGACCATCAACAGGGTTATTTCCATAATGACATTTATCACTTTTGTTTTTTTCATAAGATGCTTTACTTCTAACTTATCTAATATCCCCCAAATCCACAACTCTAAATGACATTTAAAGTGCTAAATCTGACCTCGTTTTTCAACCCTCCCTCTTAACTCCCCTAGCTATTCTAAGTCTTTAGGTATGCCCTATTAGGTATCAGCAAAACACCTGTATCAACAAACTTTTCTAAGAATATTCCTATAACTTTTTGTTCTAACTAAAACCTGGTATCTGAAGTCAATTTACTCTTTTACTACTTCTAAGAATATTCCTATAACTTTTTGTTCTAACTAAAACCTGGTTCTGAAGTCAATTTACTCTTTTACTACTTCTCTATCATACCCTTCAAGTCAATAGGCAATGAGTTAGTTGTATTTTTCTGAGCTGCATTCAGATTAATGCTTTGTTCTCTCCATAACAATATTAAAAATAACAATAATAATAAATGATTCAATAATTTGGTAATCATTTTGTATGATCAATTACCCTCTTTGTTGTATTGTTCACTGGAGATTTCAGTCTTTGTGATAACCACTAGTCTTGATTACTTGGTAATCTCACCTCCAATTATTCTGTCCTTTATCCTAATTGAACCACTTTTATTGCTATAACTTATTTTTGTCATTACTAATGTTTATACATCCTTTATAATTTCCATTTTTATCATCCATTTTATAGAACACATTTTCTGTATTTCCAGTTTTCTCTGATACCTAAATCCAATAATTCTGTGACATCCCTGAGAACTACAGCTATTCTATCCTACTACTTCCTTGTAACCTAATTCCCTCTTTATCATACATTGTAGGGAGTATTCTAACTTATTCATAAGTACTGTTCACTCACTTTCTCCATCTTAACTTCCAAAAAAAAAAAAAAAAAAAGAAACTCCAGTTGAAAAAAATTGAGGTAAAAAACCCCAAACAAAACATTTATCAGAGTTCTGTTAAATTACAGTCTAACAGTGTTTGAATGCTCACAATGAAACGAGAGAAGAGAACTCAGTGGGAACCTGGAATCATTTCCTTTGCCTTATCATACACGAAGTTTTAAAATGTATTTACATCTGTCTCTGAGCTTTCTATAGCTGAATATTTTATATTCAGTAGGCATTTCTTCAATTAATGAGAATTTATATGTTTTAATATTTGAAAGACTATCCCTTACTTCTCTTTTACATTTGCTTTTTAACATTGGTTTTACAATTATATTCTTTATTAGATATAAAATTATCTAGTTTTAAGAAAATATATTAACATTAGTGTATTCACTAATCACATTATTTTCATAGTAACTTAGGCAGGTTTGGCATATCTGATATAGAAACATTTTCCACAAGTACTAGATCTTCTCGTTTTTAAAGAAAATTTTAGTATAAGGATAATATTTCAAAGTTTTTCCCATGTGAGCTTTTCATATTTTTTGTTCATGGAGGATATTTTCACAATATATAGTGATCCTTAGCTGCATATTTATAGGAAGATTAAGATTCTGAAATACTGGTTCACTGTATGGAGATCGGGTAAATACCAGAAGTTTGGCTTGGAATTCTCAAAAACATGTCTTTTATTTTAGGTCATATAATTTTCCCCTGAATGGAATATTTTAATGTGCTGATAGAGTATATAAGGTTCTGATTGTTGAATAAAAGAAAAAAAAATCAAATTTGTCATAGCTGAATACTAGATTTTTACTTAAAACCTTCTTTATCTTCCATCCAATCCCTTGGTTATTCATTTTGATTCTAGAGACATTTGTCTTAGTCCACAACCGGTCTTAGAGAATACTGATCTCCAATCTGTAGGCCTTTCTGGGTTTCTGCAACATGAACTCATCTTCCCTACTTAGATTCTTTCGATCCCGAGGTTTCAGTGTTCTCTGTTGTTGTAAATCATTCACCAAATTCTAGACTCATCAATTTCCTTTTCTTTCCTTTGCAGATTGTTAAGTATTTTTAACACATTCCTGGTGTTTTAGTAAAGTTTCAGTTGGAAATAGAATTAAATGTTCTTAAAAGTATTATATTTAACTGATGCAAATCATCATGCAAATTGAAAGCCAAAGAAGTTTTAAACTTGGTGTTTTTAAAAGAAAAAATGGAAAAAATTAATAGATATTAGAGTATAAAATGATGTATGTGAATGAAAAAATGATAGCACAGGTATTTGTCAAGAAAATATATTTAAGGAAATTTATTACATTTATTAAAGTAAATTTGGGGAAATGGGGAAGAAAATGGTGGTTAACGTAAAGAGGAAAATATCACACTAAAAAAATTGATAATGGTTTGCCAAAAAGAAAGAAAATTAAAGGTGATGGACATGTCTTCCTTATTTTTTGTACATATGATTGGCCAGTTATTGAAACACTAATATAAGCATTGCATTGAACAATTGTTCATTTTAAATAATATTGTATTTCTATGCATTTATTGTTTTATACTTAAAATATAGTAAATGCAGTACTACTCTTTAAGTTATTCCCTGGAATTCTATCTTTGCATTTTTCATTTGGGTCTTAGTAATTGTTCGAAATACAACTTTCTTTTCTCTATTTTTCTCTTATTCTTTGTCAACATTAGTGATGAAATAGTACTATGCATAAATTATTACATAGAATAATAATATAGAATATAATGTATAATAATTATATTTATAAATAAATGTTAACTTGATGCTAAAGTAAATTTTTATTAAAATATTTTTCTCAATTCTTATCTTACATGACAGTGCTATACTTCTCTAAATCTTATATCAATAGGATCTGTACTTGGTGGTCATAAAGCAATTTAGATAAATCTAACATAATGCCATTAACAGATCAGTGAGGACTTTTTATATAACAAATTCTACAAGTGGTGTTCCTATTCAATTATGTTTTAAGATATTCATATGCTACTGTTGATTTCTTTCATATAATGTAATCCAATCGGTTTTCCCACTATTGTTTTATCTTTCGATGCTAATTTTCAACATTCTTTTATCTTGCATAAAGATCGTTTTTTTAAAATTTCAGTTGTTATTTTAAACTCGATTAAGCCACATCAAATTTGAATTAAGACTTGAAAACTAACAACTATTTTCCCTCATTATTTTGGTTTGAGTCACTAAAAAGAAAAAAAAAATGACAGTCATGGGTTCTCAGATGTTACTTGGTCGTGAGTATTATTGAAATTTTGGAAATAAGAAATTGTTAAATTTTACTATCAAAGCATGTTCAATCTTTTAGGATCATTAGGTAATGTAATATAAAAGAGATCCTCGGAAAAATGGGATACTAAAAATCAGATAAAATTCGTCGTTCCTCTATAAAATAAACTATTCATTTGAGTCCAACTTAGAGAAACCACAAATGGGCATATTTGGTATACATCTTGCAAATCTTTTGGATAAATTACAATTTATTTAGTTCTAAACAGCATCAGTGTCCTTGATGCAAAACTTGATTAGTACTTGGGTGTCATAAGCAAGAGTTATGCTAATTAGAAACTTATGACCTAATTATTGAGATATTTTAATATCAACACTTATTTAGTGAAAAATATTTAATAACTAAACTTTTGACGTGGCAAGAAGTATTCCAATGAAAAGGTAATATTACACAAATATTTAAAGTTGTTTTCTATTTAAAATAAGTCTACTCCTAAGGAACAAATATGTGGTAAGATAAGAAAAACATTCTCTATATTGTTTCATGTAGAGAACACTGCTTTTTAATTACCCATTATTTTTACAAAGCAACTAAAAATAGCATTCATATTTCAGACTTAAAGGAGTATTTGCACACAAAAGAAATTTAAAATTTTGTTTGTTAGCTCTCTATAGAGTGTATGATTTGGAAGGTGTAAATGTTACTCTTTCAAGTTTAATTTTCATTATAAGAGTAAAATTTGACAGTGTCCATGATATTATATTTTGAAAGAAGAAAAATTTAATCTTAACATACATAGTATGCCATAGTATGCTATTGATTTTTCCTTACCTTTAATTTTATGCTTTTCACCTTAGTTTTTGATAATTTAAACAACTAAGGTCTGATAGCTCTTAAGAGCTGTTGGTATCAGTGTGTAATGATTTTGACTTATTAATATATTTAAGAATCCAAATTATGCATATAATATATATTTTGTTCTAATAAACTTTATTTATATAAATATGTAGTGAGTCAATTTTGAACTACAGGCTAGTTTGTGGACTAAGGAGCTAGACCAATCCAAAAAAAAACACCTGAAATCCACATCTAAAATATTGAACAGAGCACTTGAACATTTTAAATTCTATTGAACAAATACTGGTTTAATTATCTCTTAAAATCATTTGAATGTTATATTAAATTATAAATTAAAACTGAAATTTATATATCTAAATATTAATTTTATGTATTTATATATACACATATATTTTATAAAACACATAAAATGTATGTATGTATGTGTGTGTGTATATATAATATATATATTTCATATATAATATATATATATTCTTTTCTGTCCCTTCATATTTCTGTTCACCTAGTGTTTCCAATAAAGTATCAAAGAAGATAAGACCTCAAATCATACCTAAGGTACTAAGAAGGATAATTTTAGAGACAACACAGTTTATACCACAAGTAGAGTTGACATGCAGACCTATTGGTCAAAGATAAAACAATACACATGTCAAGGGAGGCTGGCAAATAAGAAGACAAACTCATCCATAAAGCATCTCTGGCGAGGTCACATACTATCTGTCATAGACCTTGTCTCACTGTTAATGACATCTTTGAAATGGCATTGTTTGGCACATTCGCACATTGGTGCAGGCATAATTCTCAGAGTTCTATTGGCTTCAAAAGATTCATATCACAAATGTATATCTCAAAGGATATGATGTTCAGGTTAAAATAGCATAAAAAATGGAAAGCTGTCAATCTTTCACGAGTGTACAAAAATCCAAGCATCAATCTTATTTCAGTTCCTGGAAATCCCAATCAATTTTCTAAAGCAAGCTACTGATCCACCTTAAGAAAAACTAGTAATCTTCCTAACTCATTCGATTGACTTTTATGCCACTATAAACTTTTAAAACCTAAATTTATACATATATTTGAGATATTCATAGTTTTGTATTTATATAACATGTTCTAGTGAATTCCAGGTAATTTATGGCTACCATCTCATTAAAAGTATCCTAAACACTCTGTATTGCATAACCCTTGGCTATCTGTTACTTAGATTTATAATAACTGATGTCCACAGAGTCTAAGACATAGACAAATGTACAAAATTAGACATAAAATTATTTTTAAAATATTTATGAATTTGATTACAGTAATGTAAATCATTCAGCATGGCTTTAGAATGAATATTTAAGAAAAATTAGATGAATATTTCAAAATATAGTTAGTTTTGTTTTAATATGATGGGAATTTTTCAATATTACTCTGCATGAATAAACAATATGACATTTTATTTCTTTGAAAAATTATATATAATAAGCTATTTTTAAAATTTTATCATACATCCTGGAACACATTTTATGAATTCAAGTCAATAACAACAGAACTAAGATATCAACTTTTTGTGAATATTATTTTTAAAAAATTAAAATGCATCAACATATGACTAGATTCATATAAAATAATTTAATTACATTAATATTAAGTAGAAATAGCAACATAATGTATTTTTAACATTGATATTTGAGTTTAAATTTTACTATAATCAGTTTTATTTGTTTTGAAATTATTGGTTTTCTAATATTATTATTTAGTAGTTCAGTTAATTCTGAGTTTACTGTAGCACACACCAAAAGAGAAGAGTGAGATTCTCCATATTGAATAATCTAAATAATAATATGTGTAAATAATGTGTTTGGAATTGTGGTTAAAATATTTATTATAAAAATCAATTTATTACTATCAATAATTAAATAATTTATGCATCCAAATATATACCTCGGATTCAGAAAATATTTTGGATATTTTGTTTTTCAATGAGAATAATCAAAATTTCTATTTCTGAAAATTATTAGTATCTTAGATCATTTTGTATGTTCGATCTTTTATTCTGAGGTTTTATAATCAAAATACCGTATTCAATAGCTATTGGATGTAGTCTGCCGTTCACATTACCAATCCTTTGAAATATAGTTGGATCTATCAAATATTGTTTGTCTTCCATTGTAGATTTTGTTTTTCCCGAATCTTTTTTTTTAATCTTTTTTTCTAAATTAGTTGATATGTTTTCAAAAGTCAAAGCTGTACAAAAATGTATTTTTAGATAATTTTGCCTTCCATATTAATTCCATCTCACCGCCTTCATTTATGCTTTTACTAATCACTCTCAGTAATTTCTGGTTTATCCTTTTTTTTTTTTTTTAGTAAAAGTAAGGAGATATATGCATTTGTTCTAATTATACAAAAGTATTGATATCTTACTATTGGTATTTTTAAAATTTTGTTATTCTCCCTTAGAACTATATCTCAGGAATTATTCCCAATTCATAAGGATATTCTCTATATGCTTTTTTAACAGTTGCATGATACTCCATTGTGAAGACAAATGTATTGCAGTTTAATTATTTTCTTGTGTTTGACTATCTAGGTTATTTCCTGTATTTTCATTTATAAATAATGGAATAAATTGAAATATGTATTTGGTATGGTCAGAGAGTTAGAGTCAGGATAAAAATTTATAATGGTGACTGGGTCAGAAAGTGAGCACTTGAATTATTTTATTATGTATTGCTAAAATCTTCACAAATATATTCATTTTATTTTTTACAGGCAATATGTGAGGTTGACCTTTTCCCCCACTAAAAGAATCACTAAAAGCCCCCGCTAAAAGCCTCACTAAAAGAATGTTTTTTCAAGCTTTGTAATTTTCTATGTTAGAGAAATAACTCTTGTAGGGTAATATTTTATATTAAAAATTTTATTTAGATAATTTTAGATTTACTTGTAGTACAGAGAGATGACATGTATTCTTTTTCTAGTTTCATCCAGTGAGGGAAACATTTTGCCAAATTATAGTACATGTTTCAGACAGAACATTAGCATTAGTATAATTGATCAATCACATTCAGATTTCCCAAGTTTTACTTCTCTCCATTTGTTGTATGTGTTTTTGTGCATATGGATTTATTTCTACATAATTTGATCCTACATGTGGTCATGGATTCACCACCACAGTGGATATATTGAACAATTCCATCACCCAAGGATCCCTGGTGTTGCTACCCTTTTATAATTACTCTCCTTTCCCTCCTTTACCCTGAATCCCATCACTAGTCCCTGTAACTATTAATATACTTCCTCATTTCTGAAGTTTTGCTATTTCAAAAACCTGTAAATGTTATCATGCAGTATGTATTTGGCATCCATTATATTCTGTGCATAAATAATTTGTTCTTCATATCTCTGGTATAGATTCTGTGTATTGCAAGGCATGGATGTATCATAGTTTGTTTAATCATTCATCTGTTAAAGAGTATATAGCTGCTTCCAGTTTGGGACTATTAAAAATAAACTTTATAGACACATTCATAGAAAAGTTTTGTATAAACATAAGCTTTCATTTATCTGAGTTAAATGAAAAAGATGAAAATTGCTGGGAACCTAAATGTTTACTTTTTCATGAAATTTCCAAATTGTATTACGGAATACATGCGCGCGTGCACGCACACACACACACACACACACACGTATATATATAAAAGAGTGTACAATAATATATATATAATATATATATTATTGTACACTCTTTTACCATCAAGGTATGATTAATCTACCTTCTTTATATTATCAACATTTGGTCTTGGACTGTTTTTCATTTTAGCCATTCTAGTAAGTTGTAGTAATATATTGTGGTTTAATTTGAATCTTTCTGATGGTGAATAACATTGAACATCTTTTTATTTATTTTTGTCATCCTCTTCTGTTAAATGTCTATTCTTTTTTTAATCCATTTTCTGTTTTCATTGTTGAAGCTTGAAAGTTTGTGTAAATATATGCATATATTTATATATGCATATATATATATATATAACATACACACACACATATTGGGTGCTATATTTATTATGGCACCCAATAGTATGGCTACATAAGTATTACTTTATACTCTCAACTGTAAATGACAGTGCCATGTGGCTGAACAGCACTTTCTTTTGTTTGCTTGCCCTCTCTCATGGTCTCTTTTGCTGGTTGGTATTAATTTGTATTCTGGTGAACAGTGACTGGAAATTGTGAAAGTGCTTGAGGTGCTGTAAATATGCTTAGAAACAATCACACTAAAAATTAAAAATGAGGATTTTAATTTTAAAAAGTTGCACTCCTCTCAAGGTGAGCCAGAATGAAGATACAATAAATCTTGGAAATAGATTAGGAAGGAATTGGTAACAGTTTTTGAAACAGTGATCTGTGACAGTAAACAGAAGAAACTATGGTTAAAGACATATCCCTGCTACAGAGATTTTAAAAAGGATGGAAACTACTATCAGTGATTTATAATGTTAGCAACACATGCCCATAGACACTATGCTGGGATTTCACGTTTAGTTGAATTTAATTAACAATTACTTTAAGCAAGGAAACATCCTCATTCAAAAGAGAATGGGCTTTATTTCATAAAATAAACACATTCTATTGGCAGTAGGTACAGTTATACTAAACATAACTTACCACCTCTATGGAATAAAACATGTCAATATATTTTTCAGAATATATTAATATACCTCATATCTTATACCTCACTGTTCTCTCAGGTAAATCACCCTTGTAATCTTTACAAAAGTGTTTTCTTTTTTATAAATATATACTTTTTAATTGGTGTCAACCTCTTCTAATCTTTTGATAGTCATCTACCCAATAATAGTTCTTAGAACAACCATCTAAATGCATAAGCCAAATAAAACACATTTTCTTTCTGACATTTTTTTTACATTGCTCCAATTATTAGTGACTTAAGTTCAGAAAATTAATATATTCCTACACTTAGTGTACTAGCCCCCTTAAATAAAAGTCATTCTTATATTAAAATTCCATTTTCTGTTTATATTTCACCTTCCTTCAAAGACTCCTAAGTTACTCAGGCAGTGTGTTGAAAAATCTGTCTTACTACTTATTGTATGTAAGTGTAGTGCACATAGTGTGTACAAATATTTAACTCAACAATAATTTAATGTGCTTTGAAAATCAGTAGTCTAATGAAAGATCTGGTGTCAGAGATAATTGGAGGATTTAAATAATGGCAAAGTGAGAAACTAAAAAGAGTGGAAAATGATTTTGTATAAGGAATATAAAAGCTAAAAGTAAGTTTTTAATCTTCAAATTCTAAAGAATTTTATCCCTACGATTCATCTTCTTTGGAGAGAAAATTTGAAATTATATTATTTGAAACTTAGAGGAAAAACAGTTATACAAATAAGCTTTTCAATATGCTGCAAATGTTTGAATCTAGCCTAGAAGAATAATCTCTGGGAATTTAGTGAAATGTTAGAACATGTGCCTCAAAGTAGATCCACTATCTGTCCTTTCTCACCAGTTCACATTGATGGTCTCTGTAACTGGTTGTTTTTTGTTTGCTGGACTGATTCTTTGGTCAGTTATTCAACGTATCCTCAGATATAGAATTTAGTTGTAAAAAAATTTATTGCACTTATAGATTATCCTTTTTATTTTTACCAACTAACATTCCAATAATATAGTACTTTGACCAAAAAGAGGTCATTCAGAATTAGGAAAACAAGACTGACATAATATAACATTTGACAAACACTGACATGTAGGCAGACATAATTTTATAAATTTGAATACACTATTGATTAAAATGTTAACAACTATATGGAATATGATATAACAGTCTAGTAAAATAACATAAAATCAATACGTGTGCTTCATTTTTTTATGAGAAATTGTATTCATATAAGTAATTTAGCTTCTTTTTTTTTAAAAAAAATCATAAACTAACTTTCTCCATCAAGTTATCAAAGATAGTTAAAAGTAAAAGAACTTTCACCATTCTGGATGAAGAGAATTTTCACACATGTGGTGAGGATTTTAACTGGTAAATGGTATAGAAAAGGAAACTTTAAAGATATAGAACATTTTACTTTTTAATTCTCCCTTATGGAATATTCAGAGATGTATATAATATTTATAAAATGATCATGAATCAATTATGATAGTCATATGATAGAAAGATTTTTGTCATTAAAATGATAGTGTAGATATACCAAATCTATGATACATAAAAAATAACTAAGCTACAGATATGTACAAAACATGTATATTTTATCATAGTCTTTGTGCACCTTTCCTAAAATATTCAATTTTTATACCTTTTTATATCGTATGAATTTTCAACCATTTCATACATAGTAGTAGCCTGATATTCTACAATTATCTTTTTTCAATTAAGAAGTTATATTTGACATTTCTTTTGAATACACCAAACGTATGCCTCTAACCTATTTCACTGTGATTCATTTTTGATGTGTCATACTTCATGATAGCAATCTTTTAATGGAAGTTCAGGTCATTTATTATATATACATTCATGTAAATAAAAGCAGTAGAATAAATTACTAGAATTGGTAAAAGAGAGTAAAAAAGTAAAGTAAATAATGTAAGAAAGAGTCTTGATAATTGAATCGATTTTAGAATATAAAGACCTAAACTTGAGAAACTTTGTCATTATTTAAGTTAGTGATCTCTCTCTCCCTCCAATTCTCCCTTCCTCCCTCCCACCTTCTCTTTCTTCTTTCCTATGTCCCTCCCTGCCTCCTTTCTGTCTTTCCCTCCCTCTGCTTCCTTTTGTATTTCTTTTTTTTGATATAGTGTAGTTTCTTCTTTTAATTCATTATTTTATAACTTTATAAAACTATCATTTAAACTATTATATATTTCACATAATAATTCACCTTTATGTAATCAATATTGTACATATAATAAATATGTAAACATCATTTTCATAGCAAAATGATAAATGGCAGTTATTCTCTAAGGGACAAACATCATTACCCCCAAATGTTGATAGACTTAGTAGCAAATTAGAACATTGTGAAAATAAATTTGCAAATACATATTAATACAAATATTTTATGATTTTAATATACTATAAAAATAAAATATAGCCAACTCATTCAATTTTAAGTAACTGCTTTAAAAATACAATAGTTGTAAAAGACCACTAAAATAATTTAGAGGTTTAACAATATGGAAGAAAGTAAAATATACAATTATTTACCAGGTAAATATTACAATAATTCAAATGAGTAATGATTATAAGTTGTCATAACTTATATAACATAACAGCGTGTCATTATATATTTATGATATACAACTATTGTAGTGTATAAAACTCAATTGACTATTACTAGATCAAAATTTTCCACTTATATTCAATGCATTTGTTTTTTTGTTTTACTTTCATTTCTAATGGTGTGAAATCAGAGCACTCCCTATTTGCAAACCTGCCTATGCCATGTGTATTTAAAACTATGCATTCTCTAGATTTTTGTTATATTTAGAAATTTATTGTAAATAACATTCTCTAAGACTCATTATCACCAAAGCAATGGCAAGTTGGGTCATTGGGTCATGATCCCATATATTGAAATGGTTGTAGGAAAAACTGCAGGGAAAATAATATTTTAGAAAATACAATTACCCATAGAATTATAGTTTTAAAGTGGAAAATTTAATAACAAAAAAATTAAAATTATAGCTATGTTTCTGCAAATTTTTTCTCATTATTGCAGATTTAAAACTTTCATGTTTATTTAAAATTTAATGAGAACTTTGATGTATAGTATTACAATTAGTATGAAAATGCTTAAACTCAGAGTCAATAAAAGTGCATTTTATAAAGGAAAATCTCCCTTTCTAATAGAAAAGGCCACCTGGAACATTAAAATCATATCTAAGTCTGTATTCAATCTGGACATTCATATTAAGTAATTCATAATGGGTATCTTTTCTCTACCAGCTAATTATGTGATCTAGAGTTATGTTACAATTACTTACAAGTAAAACTCAGGATATTCTGTCTCTTATGAGAGCATGATTTGTTATTCATACATCTCATGTCTAACTTCCCTTAATATCTAAAATAAGAGCTATTTTCCTAAAATTTATTGCATGATGCCCTGTAAGAAAAAAGAATGAACACTTTAAATTTATAAAATAAATAGTATACGCAAGTTATGTACAAGATAATCTGTTATGTGCTGAACATATGAAGACAAATATAGCCAAGCTCCAGTCCCCAAAAACTTTATAGTCAAGCTGTAATACAAGGATATATGACAGTATAAACCAAGTATGCTGAGAGTATAACCTATGGTAAAGCTCAATAGCCCTTAATGAGTGTGGCAGAAAAAGATGTCTAAGATGATATTTAAAGGAGAAAGGGTATTTGGGCTAAACTATTGAGGATGTATGAGATTTCTCCAGGTCTTGATGTAGAGAACGAATACTTTATAGAAAGTCGAATACATTCAGTAATGACAGTACATATCTTATATAATTCATTTCAGAAATATTTTTTGAGTATCTATTAGTTGTCAAGGAATGATAAAACTCATAAATTACAAAATCAGGATACCTTTCCTCAAAAGCTCATAGTCAACCAGGAGAATATAGACAGTTATCTAGGAAAAAAAGTGCCTATTACAGGTGAGCACATGTGAGTCTAGAAAATATATTTAAGCAAGGAGTTGATAATATGCAGTTTTGTAAAGGAGAGGGCACCTCCAATGTACATAGAATGAATTTAATCAAAGTGTAGAAACATTCCAAAGATAAGTAGAATAATTCAAAAAAGTCTGTTTAAAGGTATAACCATGTTTGATAGCATAGCAACTCTGGGAAATTGAAATTAGTTAATTACCAGTGTTGCAGTGAAAGAGATGACATGAAGTGCCCAACTCCATTAAGTTGTAAAAACTCATTCATTATAAAAATATTTATTGATTAGCTACTATGTGTCAAGCTCTATGGTCATTAATTGTAACTTAAATTTATATTAAGCACATTTAATTACTTGATCTGTATGATATTCACTTTACTTCATGTTAACATTAAATTAGCCTTTAATTTAAATGTGCTTTTTCTCCATTTTATATAATTATAATCTCTTCAGTGCTATATCTATGAATTCAAAATGAAAGCAAAATCTACATGGAGTCGACCACCATAAATAAAATAGTCATTTGATTTTGTCATACATCTTTTTTAAACTCTACAAAATAATTTGGAATGTTTTCTTTGCACTAAGAGAACAAGAATTAAAATGAAATCTGGAAAGAAAAGTTGTCGAAAATTTGTTTTAGAATAATTAGTTTTTCAGGAAATTTAAAATTTAAACATGTTTAAGGGTAAGATTTTAATGGGATTTAAATTTTAGTATCAATTTTGAATTTAATTTAAATTTAAATTAAGTTGAATTTAAAATATAATACTAACTTATTGTATTATTAATTGACTCTCAATGCTTATGGAATCAAAGTAGTAAAATATACTGTCATGCAAAATAACAGTATTTTAGCTTTCATCAATTTTCCCATCTTTAATGAATCATGAGAGCTCACTATACAACATATATAGAAATTAAACTTCAAAACTTAAGACTCAAAGTACTGATGTAAATGTATCTATAAGCACCTTTATCTGCCAAAAGGAGGTACAATCATTATTTCAATTGCATAGATTAGAAAACCAAAACTTCATGTGGATAAAATTTTTCCATGGTCATATCACCAAGATATTATACCAAGAACAGACTAAGGATAATAATTGCCTATTTCAACTCCATAATTATAATATACTCCTGAAGAGGATCTATATTCTCTTCTCAGTCACTATGTATTTTAAATGCCATGCTTCACATCTAAAATGTGTTCCCATCCTAATTACTGGTCGAAACTCTTGTAAGACCGGGTATTAAATATGAAAACCTGTGATATGGTAGGAATTTATAAAATATATTACTAAGTGAGAGGAAACATGACACTTGTTTTTACTTCTCAAGAAAGATAAGTGATGACATTTGGGACCAAGTAAGAACTGCTTAGTAAATGTGAAAATTGTTTAATGTTGCTAGGAGAAGCTGTAAAAGGTGGACATCAATGTTGACTTTTGATAAGAATTAAGCCATGCACTTCCAGCAATTGATGTTTTCAGAGCTATTCATATTTTACATTGTTCATTTTAGTAACTGGGAAAAATATGAAAAATATTCTATTTTTTTAAGAGTACCTAAATCACACAAAAAAACACACCCATACACACACATACAAAAGAAAGGTAAAAATAAAGAGGTATAAAACTGTAACAAACAAATATTAAACAAAGAGGTCTGGTGTTGCAACATTAATATCAGACAGAATTCAAGACATAAATATAAAGTTCTGTCCATAATAATAAAAGAAACACTTCAATGAAAAAATTTTCTCAAATTTTAAATGACTTTGAAACATGAAATAAAAATCAAACATGAAATAAAATTATATTAACACATTAAAATATATAGTATTCACTTATGTAAATACAAAGTAAACACACAACTGACACAAAAGTGTTTAAAAAGAGATTTAATTGACATATATTACTCATTTGATTCACCTGAGGCAGTTTTGAACAGACAGCAAGAAAATCACCTGATAGCTGAATTCAGGATGATTTTAGATGTTTTGTAGATTTAACAACAACAACAAAAAACATTGTTAATCAAGAAAGTCAGTTTTTGCAGGTTGGCTATGAGAGATTTTGCTTTTTTGTAAATTGAAATATTGAAATATCATATATATGTAAATAAACAAAATATGCAGGGCAAAATTTAACATTATTCATGAAATCCATTTCCCATTCCTCCTAGGCTCATAGCTACACTACATTTTCCAGTATTTATTGCAGTTTAGTTCAGCCATACACCCAACTTTTGGTTAATGTTATGTGGTTGGAAGTAATGTATATTGGTTTAGTTCAAGCCTATAAAAACTTGTTGTCTGCTCTATCCATGTTGATATTCAGAGAAACCTCAAAAGTAGTCTCACCTTTACTGTATCAGAATGGAATGAAAAATGATTGTAGATAGATTATAGATATTATACATGTAATATGTATATTTATCTTCTATCTATCATCTATCTATCTAATCAGTCATCTATCTGTTATCTATCTTAGAAGAATTACGGATGTAAACTTGAATTAAATCCAGATGCCTTTCTTGCAAATATCCATTAAACTTTCTTTGTTCATGACTAAAGATACTACAAAGTTTTTTTTTTTTTTTTTTTTTTTTTTTTTGGATTTTAAAGCTCTGCCAAGATATTGTAGGGGTAACTCTAATTCTTGCTCAATTAAGCAAAAGTGTGGAATTAGCAGCAGAAAAAACAGAGACAAAGACAGGTACTTCTCAGCTTCTATATCTAAACCTATCAGATGTCTGGATTCCAACACAGACTCCATCATCACTCGTGGGTCTGCTTAGACAGAAAGGATTTAAAAGACATGACCTGATCACTGGAATAAAAAAAGCTTTGAGAAAATAAATGGAAAAAATTCAACAATGAGATGGAGAAAGACCAGGGAGAACACAGAGCAGTTAACTTCCGGTGAAATAGAAGACTTGTAAAAGGAAGATTAGAATTCAATATATAATGAAATTAAAAGTCAATTATAATAAAATATTTTCTAGAAAATGAGTTTTGAATTATTAACTCCAATTTATAAATGATGAGAAGATGATTATTGAGTACAAAATTATTAGCTTGGAATACCAAAAGAAAAAAAATAGCCTTGAACAAATAATGCAGAATCTGAAAAAGACACAGTAAATAAAAACAGAAAGAAAGAAAAAACTTTAAAAGAAGAGAATAAAGGAACTTGGAGCTCTTACGTTATACCCAGTGTTTATGAACAAAGGCATTAAACCTCAGAACCTAGGCTTTTGATGATAACGCAAGTTCTATAAAGAAAATAAACAAGGAGGTAGAGAAGATACAATAATAAAAGTGATAACAGCATCTATAGACATCTATAGTTTGAAATGATTCACCAAGATCTAGACAGAATGGGTTGAAAAACAAACAAAACAAACAAACGAACAAAAACAACTACAATTACACCAGAAATGTTGAATGTTTCCGGACCTGAAAAACACATTGTATTAAGGGAATACTTAATCTGTTTTTTTTTATTTATAGCCCACTATAGGAAAAGCAGTATAAAGAGCTAAAATCTACTAATAAAAATGTAAAGTGACACTAACATCCTGAATATACCCAGAATACTGTGTTCTTACTAGAGTTAAAGATAGGTATTAGCTTATATGCGAGAATGCAGAGAGTAAATCATGTACATATGCCATCTGAGAAAAATACTCCAAACTGAAATCAAATGAATAAATTATGACATTTCAATATAGAAAGATTGATGGTGGAGGATAGTGCTAGGCGATGGGCTTTATAATATATGATTTCATATAAAGAGAAAATGATTGGATATTGGCATTCTTAGAATAGAATAAATTCATTGCAAGAAAAACCTTATACCCAGTGTTTATGAACAAAGGCATTAAACCTCAGAACCTAGGCTTTTTGAGACAAAAAGTAAGGGGAGTACTTTGAGAGAGTATAGAGTATAAAACACTTTTTAAATGTTTTGCTTCATTGACATCAAAGAGAAAGAGCGTATATGGAGAATACTCTGCTGGTGATGGGGCAGGGAGGAATTAATTAGGTATCTTATTTTTTTAATAATAGCAATAATGATGATCAGGGCAAGGATATAGTCAATGTTTTAGAAACTAGAATATAGTTGCTAGGAAATTTGAAATATAAAGTTAAAATTGAACAGAATAAAGGCAAAGTACTTAATATCTTGCAAAACAAGAAATTTTTTTTAAATGAGTAATAAAAAATCAAGAAACAAATAGGAAATGTAGAATGAAAGTATTGAAGTCTATTAAAGTATATCTGAATTAAATGATTTGCTACATTTATTACTAAGTGCGGATTCACAAACAGAACCAGACTTCTAGTTGCTTTAAATAGTCTTAAAAAAAAGTATTTAAGAGAAGTTAAAAGTAAGAGAAAGGCAGAAAGATAGCAGTAAATATTAACAACAATAACAATAGTAAAGTATTACAATGCTCATAGCAGATGATGTGAAATTTAATGTTGAAAGCATTAAACAGGTTATTGAAAAAATATTTTATGACTCAATTTATAAAACATACAATATGCTAAACTATGCTTTACCTACAGAAAAACACTAGTGAAAATAATAATGTGATACCTATTTTCAACTATCGGATTGATAAATATTTAAATTAAAACATTGATAATATTTAGTGCCCTTATAGTAAATGGGGACATGCATCTTCTCATATAGTATGTAGGACTGAATTGATGGAAAATTTGTAACAAAATTGCAAGGAATATAAATTTTTGACTTAGCAATTTCACTCTAATTTTTTATAGAATGATTTTTTTCTTGGTATAATTATCCTTACACCTAAATACAGGCTTGAACACAGATACATATACCAGTTTTAGTAATTCTAATGTATCTGTAGGATAAGAATAATACATTGACAACTTTAGTTATTAGATCAAGTGGGAATTGATTATGGAAAAAAATGGTAAACTCAATATCAAGATAATTTTTTCCCCCTGAATGGCATTATCAAAATTATTTTTTGAATAAAGCTATTTGGGAGACAGTACATTTTTTGTGTGTAAAATAGCTTTTTGAATAAAGCTATTTTTTTTGAATAAAGCTATTTGGGAGACAGTACATTTTTGTTTGATTGAACAAGGGGCAAGATATAAGCATTCAAATATAATTAAAGATATTAATGAACTCTGTATTCATAAAAGAACATATAGCATATGGAATTGATATTTTGTTTACTCATAGTCTGAATTTGCTTGATAACTGCTAGAAACAGTATATATAAAAATAAAAATAAAAATAAAAATTTTTATATCTTATTCCACTTTTGTTGGCCTTCACCAAGCATGGAACGTCATATTTTCTATGTCATAAAAAAGAGTAGCCCCAGTAAAGGTGTTCTGAGTGAGGCATCAATATTATCTACTGAAAGTAGCATTTAAAGTGAGGATATATTTAGTCGGCAAAATGAGTATCATAAAAGCTTTTTGTATTTGTCCAAATTCATTTTTCTTAGATGAAAGATATTCAAGGAGAGTAAAAAGCTTAAAATATTTGAGTTAATAATTTCTTTTCTTTTATAAGACTGCTACTATAGTAAAACTCAAAATATTCTGTTGTTTAATAGTCATAGTCAATAGTCAGCATTTTAGCTATATCATCATCACTATTATCACATATTTATTGAAACTACACAGAATATATTTCATTAAAGTGTGTGCTTTTATATGATATTTTAAAATAAATTACAGTGATTTTAATACAAAGTACACAGTCTGAAGATTTATTTCCTTTACTGCACAATTATAGAATAATAAAAAAAGAAGATGAAATTCTACAAACTCTGTCCTTACTTAACATTTATGGTCTTCAGTGTGTTAAACTGAAGTCCCAACAGGTGGCTTACTCTTTAAATTCAGTAACAGATATTTACCTTAGATTTTAAAATGACATTTCTATTAAAAATCAAAACTAGAGAAAAAAACTTTGGAAACATTTTTAAATGAAAAAGAGAAAATATTTACTCACAAAAACAGAAGTAACTCGGACAGGGTCATCTAGATTTCCTTTTTCCTAATTATCTACTTGCATATCTTTAAAACATATGTATATCCTTTTCTACAGAATATTAATAAAGCATAATTAACAGTTGATATTAGCAGTCACTAGCACTTTATTATAGTTTTTAGTATATGATGCAGTAATGTTGATTTAAAGAACACCAATGTCAACAAGTGAAGAAACCAGAACAAGTTCTGTCGACATAATAGAAAGCATAACAAAAAATATATAACATGTGCTTTCTTATTAATTGACTTCATTTCATAGTTATCAAAATATCAGTGATTTGAAACTGTGTAATATAATTGCAAAACATCCAGTAAAATATCTAGTCCCTTGTCCACTAGAAGATCAAAGTGGGAAGTAAGTGAAATCAGGATACTTATTTTCTCAGCTCTCTGCTTGTTGATTTGCAGTGAGTTGGCTGTCTCCCTTTATAAAAGCTATAGTTCCATTCCCAAGACACACTATCTATACCATCTTCATGTTCTGTAAAATGATCTCCTTTTGTTTCTTTAAGCCTTAAGGTGGGAATGACTCTCTTCAAACTGTTGGCTTCAGAGTACTCATATTTCTTGTTGGTTTCCTTAAACCCTGACCACATCAATGTGGTCAGCAGTCAATTTATTAAAGATACCACAAATCGCACAGTTTGGAGAGGCCATTTGTTTGCTTATAAGAATCTAACTGTTATAGTTGAGGACTCTAGAATATAATTACATATAAATATAACTCAAAAAATATTATAGCTAGATTTAACATATTTTTATTTGTTTATTATTTTTTATTAAATTTATTGGGGTGACATTGGTCCATAAAATTATATAGGTTCCAAGTGTACAATTCAGTAATGCATCATCTGTATACTGGATTGTGTGTTCACTACTCAAAATCAAATATCATTTTATTACCATATATTTGAACCCATTTACCCTTATCTCCTCTCCCCTTTCCCTCTAGTAACCATTAAACTGTTGTTTATGTCCATGAGTCTTTGTTTGTCTTATTCATTTGTTGTTTTCAGTTTTATATCTCACATATGAATGAAATCCTATGGTTTTCAACTTTTTCTCTCTGACTTATTTTGCTTAGCATGATAATCTCAAGATCCATTCATATTGTCACAAATGACAGTATTTCACCTTTTCTCATAGCTGAATAATTATATATGTACCATATCTTCTTTATCCAATCATCTGTCCAAGGAAACTTCGTTTGTTTCTATGTCTTGGCCGCTGTGAGTGTGCTGCAATGAACATTGGGGTGAATATATTTCCACAGATAAATGTTTTCAAATTTTTGGAGTAGATATCTAGAAGAAGGATCACTGGATCATATGGTAGTTCTTAATTTATTGAGGAACTTCCATACTGTTTTCATAATGGGGGTACAAATTTACATTTCCACCAGCAGTGTATGAGGATTCCTTTATCCCTATAATCTCTCTAACACATGCTATTACTTGTCCAGTTGATGTTAGCCATTTTAACAGGTGTGAGGTCATATCTCGTTGTGGCTTTGATTTGTGTTTTCCTAATAGCTAACAATGTGGAGAATCTTTTTATATGTCTGTTGGTCATTTGTATTTCTTCTTGGGAGAAATCTTTGTTCGGGTTCTTTGCCCATTTTTTTAATTGTACTGTTTGGTTGTTGTAATTGTTGAGTTGTATAAGTTCTCTCTATATTTTGAATATTAGCTCCTTATTGGAGGTGATGTGTGCAATTATCTTCTCTCATTCAGTTGGTTGCTTCTTTGTTTTGTTGATGGTTTCTTTTGCTGTGCAGAAGCATTTTAATTTGATGTAGTCCCATTCATTTATTTTTACTTTTACTTCCCTTGCTTTGAGATCAAATTCATAAAATTCTGTCTAAAGCCAAGGTCCATGAGGTTAGTACCCATGTTTTCTTCTACACAATTTATTGTTTCAGGCCTTATGTTTAGATCTTTGATTCATTTTGAGTTAATTTTGGTGTATGGTGACAATTTAGTATTATTATTTTGCATGTGGCTTTCCAATTATCCCAGCACCATTTATTGAAGTGGTTTTTCTTACTCCATTGTATGTTTTTGGCTCCTTTGTCAAAAATTATTTGCCTATACATACATGGGTTTATTTCTGGACTCTCAATTCTGTTTCATTGGTCTGTGTGTTTGTTTTTTATGCCAATAAGATGCTGTTTTGATTATTGTCACTTTGTAGTATAATTTGATGTCGGGCAGTGTGATAACTTTGGCTTTGCTGCTTTTTCTCAGGATTGCTTTGGCTATTCAGGATCTTTTCCATTCAGTACAAATCCGATGATTTTGGTTCTAGTACTTTAAAAAATGTCACTGGGATTTTGATAAGGATTGCATTAAATTTATATATATCTTTGGGTAATATGGCCATTTTAACTGTGTTGATTCCTCCAATCTATGAACACAAATCTTTCCATTTCTTTGTGTCTTTTTTAATTTATTTGCAATGTCTTATAGTTTTTAGTATGCAGGTCCTTTATATGCTGCATTCGGTTTATTCCTAGGTATTTTATTTTTTTGGTTGCAATTGCAAATTAATTTTTTATGTATTTTTCTAGAAATTTATTGTTAGTATGTGGGAACAAAATGGATTTTTGTACATTGATTTATATCCTGAAAATTCACTATATTTGTTTATTGTTTTAATAGTCTTTTAGTGCAGTCTTTAAAGTTTTTGATAGAGAGAATTATGTTACCTGTAAAAAGTGGCAATTTGACTTCTTCATTCCCAGTTTGGGATCCTTTTATTTCTTTCTCTTGCCTGATTGCTCTAGCTAGCACTTCCAATACTACATCGAATAAGAATGATAAAAGCAGACAACCTTATCTTGTTCCCGATTTTAGTGAAAAACTTTCAATTTTTCACCATTAGGTATGATAAGAGTTGAGGGTTTGTTGTGTATGGCCTTATTATGTTGAGGTACTTTTCTTCTGTACTCATTGTATTAAGTGTTTTACTTGTAAATGAATGTTATATCTTTCAAATGTTTTTTCTGCATCTATTGATATAATGATATGGTATTTATTCTTTATTTTGTTTATGTGTTAAATTACATTGATCAATTTGTATATGTTGAGCCATCCTTTTGTCTGTAGAATGAACCTCACTTAATTATGATGTATAATCTTTTTAATGTATTATTATATTCAATTTGTTATTAATTTGTTTAGGATTTTTTGTATCTGTATTTATTAGTGATTGGTCTGTCATTTTCTTTTTGTGCTTGTGTTGTTATTATCAGAGTAATGTTTGCCTCAAAAATGAGTTAGGAAGTATTGCCTCTTTTTAAATTTTTTGAGAGTTTGAGAAGGACTGATATATAATCATGTTTGAATGTTTGGTAGAAATCATTAGTGAAGGCATCTGGTCCTTGGCTTTTACTTTTAGAATGATTTTTTTATGATTGTTTCAATTTCCTTACTGCTTATCAATTTATTTAGATTTTCCAGTTATTTGCAATTCAGTTTAGAAAGGTTGTATTTTTCCAAGAACTTGTCCATTTTTTTAAGGTTATGAATGCGATAAGATATCATTTTTCTCAGTATTCTTATATGATTCTTTATATTTCTGCGGTATCTGTTGTGACTTCTCTTTCATTTATGATTTTATCTATTTGTATCTTTTCTCTTTTTTCCTTAGCGAGTCTGACCAAGGGTTTGTTAATTTTAATGGTCTTTTCCAAGAACTAGTTTTTTGTTGCATTTCTTTTTTTCTACTCTGTGTTCTCAATTTTACTTAATTCTGCTCTAATTTTATTATTTCCTTCCTTTTGTTATCTGTCGGCTATATTGTTCTTTTTAAATAGTTTTTAAAGATGTAATGTTAGGTTGTTTATTTGGGACTTTTGTTTCTTGAGATAGATCTGTAATGATATGAACTTTCCTCTTGTCACTGCTTTTGCTGCATCCCCAAAGTTTTAATATGTTGTATTTTCATTCTCATTTGTTACTATGTATCTCTCAATTTTTCACCTTATTTCTTCTATAGTCCCATTCTTTAGTATCATGTTGTTTAACCTACACACATAAATATATATATATTTTCTACCACTTTCTTTTTTCAGTCAATCTCCAGTTCCAAAACATTGTGGTTGGAGAATACTCTTGATATAATTTCAATCTTCTTACATTTGTTGAGGTTAGTTTTGTTTCCCAACAAACACATGGTCTATCCTCAAGAATGTTCTATGTGCACTAGAAAAAAAATGTATAATCTGGCATTTTAGGATGAAAGGGCCTATAAATGTCAAGTATCTCTAATTGTTTTAATTTGTCATTTAAGGATGCTATTTCCTTATTGATTTTCTGTTTGGATAATCTATCCATAACTGTCAAGAGGGTATTTAGGTTCTCTACTATAATTGTGTTTTTGTCAGTTTCTCTCTTTATTTCTGTTAGTAGTTGCTTTACATATTTTGGCGCTCCCTGATTGGGACCATATATATTGATAAGTGTTATGTCTTTTTAATGTATTGCTCTGTTGTTATAAGACGTCTATCTTTTTTCTTATCTTTTTATCTTGAAGTTTATTTTGGCAGACACATGTATGGCCACATTCACTTTTCTTGGATTATTGTTTTCTGCCCTTTTACTTCAAGTCTATGTTTGCCCTTGTAGATGATATGTGTCTTGAAGGCAGCATATGGTTGGATTTTGTTTTTTGATGAAATCTGCTGCTCTGTGACTTTTTATTGGTGAATTCAATCCATTTACACTTAGGATGATTATTAATATCTGAGGTTTTGCTATAGCCATTTTATCTTTAGTTTTTTGGTAGCTTGATGTTTCCATTGTTTCTTTGTCCTTGTGTTTCTGTCTGTTATTTTAGTTTGGTGGCGTTCTGTAAATTATTTCCTTTGTTTCTTCTTCTTCTTTTTGTTTTTTGTTAAGTCTCAGTTCTAAATTTTTTGTTGTGGTTATCATCAAGTTTATGTAAAATAAATTTCCATATATACTGTCTTTCTCTCTTTTTTTTTTTTGCTTGTGTCTTATTTTCATTCTTTTTTGCAAATTTAGACCTTTCCCCCTCCCTTCTTCTGTTTCTGTTGTCACAAATTATCCCTATTTATGCTGTGAGTTCATTTCTAATTTGCGATAGCTATTGCCTTCTCTTTTTAAAACATGTTTACCTCCTTCAAAGATTATGTAATATTTAAGTGTGTAATACCCTATTCTGAATAAGGCTGCAATTTCCTGCTTCTGTCTGTTATTCATATTACTCATAGTTTTGTATCTTTTTGTTGCAGATAGAATAACTCCCTTCAGAATTTCCTATAATGCTCGCTTTGTGGTAAAAAAGTTTCTCAACTTCTGTTTGCCTGAAAAGATCTTTATTTCTCTTTCATATCTAAAGGAGAACTTTGCTGGATATTTTATTCTAGTCTGGTAATTTATCTCTTTCAATAGTTCGAATATTTGATTCCACTCTCTTCTAGCTTGTAGAGTTTCTGCTGAAAAAAACTGATGAAAATCTAATGGGATTTCCTTTATAGGTTACCATCTTTTTTGCCTTTGCTGCCTTGAGAATTCTTTTTTTTTTTGGTCATTAGTTTTTGACAGTTTTAACATTTTGGATTGAAATAATTAGGTATTCTGTTTGCTTCTTATATTTTTTGAGGATCCAGTTCTTTCCATTAATTTGGAAAGTTCTTATTGACTATTTATTTGAATAGACTCTCTGTTTCCTTCTCCCTCTCTTCAACGCTGATACACCCATTATTCTTATGGTTTTTTTTTTTTTTTTTTTCTGATAGAGGCAGATAGTTCTTGTAGAGTGTTTTCTTTTCTTTTTTCTTTTTTTCTTTTTTTTGACACTCAGGTATCTCTTTTCTACCATCTGTGTCATTTAAAAACTTTTGCATTTGATATTGCTAATTATTTTCTTTGGTTGGTCAACTCTATTTCCTAAACTCACTATTTTATCCTTCATCTCTTATTTTGAGTTCTTCAGCTCCAGAATTTCTACTTGTGTTTGTTTTTGTCAACTTTCAATCTCAAGTAAAGTATTCATTTTGTTCTTTAATTTTGTTTCTGAATTCATTAAACTGTGCATCTAAGTTTTTTTTTATATCTCATTGAGTTTATTCAAAAATGCAATCTTGAATTCTCTGTCATTTAAACCACATATTTTCATGTCTTTAAGTTTATTTTCTGGAGATTTTTCATTTTCTTTTTAAGCTGCCAAGTTCATGGTACTTGATAGATTATCTCTCTGCCTAGGCATTTATGGTCATAAACTATTTTTAAAGATATTATTATTAAGAGAATGCCTTTTTAGCACATTTATAAGGAGCAGTTTGTTTGTTTGTTTGTTTGTTTGTTTGTTTCTAGTATGTGGCTCTTGAGGGGAACACAAGTCTCCTGCACTGAGTAGGCCTCCCGGATCTCTGCTAGACATCAAAAAATGCCCTGTATTCCATAGAGAGGTGCATGTCTCCTCTGTGAGCAGGTTGTATCTGTCTCAGGCTCACACCTCCATGGAAGAATGTAGTGGGTGATAGGGTTCTGAGCTCCCGAAGTCCCAGTGCTGCCCCAGTGGCCACATGCAGTGTTGCACTGTCTAAGGTGCCCCAGGTGCCCTGGTAAGGGGGTGGTTTGCACTGATTCACCTTTCTTTAGATGTTTCTATATGTAAAGCTCTTACAATTGTTTGAGTAATCAGCAGGGTCTCCTGTGTTAGAGGATAGCTGTTCAACTTGTTGTAATTTTAAGGGGAGAGATCAGGGGGACCCCTCATACTTCCATATTTCTGACATTACTCTGTTTCTTATCGTTTAATGGATAATACAATACTCAAAGCTGTTGATCAGACCACATGTAGACTTATCTTGTAAAATTTTAATTTTATAAATTATAAAAAACATCTGCAGCAATACACATATTTTATTAAATAATACAACAAAGTCTAGTAATGATCTTTGAGGAATGACAATCTTATAATAAATTAGGTTATTTTTTCATTAGAATGAGTTTTAAACAAAAGTAACACTTTATTTCTATATAAGTAAAGAAAAATCTGTAAAAGATTTTCATGCGAATTTCTCTGCCTTGAAAAGTATATTATGAAAATTAAAGCTGGAAAAGAAATAGGCATCAAGATGATAAGAGAAGGAACAATATTCATTATTTTTTATTTATTTTCTATTCATGTTAAACTAATCTCTTAAACTGTTAAGATGTTTTCAAAAAATTCAACCACAATCGAGCTATCATAATTGTCATATTCATTATATAACTAAGACATTCTGTATGAAAAGTAAAGTTATCTAAATTTTCAGCTTGGACATTATTGAAAGAAAAAGGTGTCATTCCTAGAATGCTGTAAGTTTTAATAGGTAAAACAACTATGCAGATGTGATGAGTCATGGGCTGAATGCCTTCTCAGAAAGGTTACATGAAATTATTTTATACTTCATGTTTGAATCATGAATATTGTTTGAATTCCTTTATTGTGCGAGGAAATTTAGAAATAATGGATAGATTCTGACATGCTGTATAAACATTCCTAGTGTGGTAAGTACTAAGAATGTACTTTCAGAGTTTTAAAAACTTAAAAAAAAAAGTGAATTGAATTTCTGAAGCTTGAAAAATGATAAAGGAGAGGTGAAAGAGAGATAGTGTGCTAATGACTCTAGAGAGTTTGAAAACATTATGGTCATGTCTTTTGAGGGAATCTCCTAAAAGGAGATAATGGGCATGGCTGAATCTGCAAAGAAGAGATCATGCTATCAACTACCTGAGAACAGGGAAATCAAGAACCAGGGGCAGTCAGTCAGAACCCGAGTAAGTTATCTGATTCCTTGAGAGTGAGGCTGGAGCTATACTACCAGAAATAAATTAACTGGTGCCACTTTTTACACCCACCACACTAAAATTAAGATTTATTCTTTTTTGTTGTTTGTTCATCCTTTTGTAATTCTGAAATGTTAAATTCATGCATCATGAAAAATATATGAAAGGTATTTCATGAAGTTATCTAACATGATATTTGGGAAATGAAACATAAGATTTGATAATTCTTAAAATTGTAAATTCATAGTTCTTTGACCAGTTCAATTAATGGCTTTAAATCAAAATGGGTTATTTTTTCTCATTTTAGTTATACATCAAAATACATACCTTATAAACATTACTATCACCTTGAATTATGTCAGACTTCATATTGTAAACTATTGAAGTAATTAATTCTAATAGTTCTATCTTTCTTGCCTATTTATGACAAATGTGCTCATATTTCCCCATATCTTCCTACCAATCTTTGATTTTTCTCCCTGTAATTATATCCTCTCCATATGGACCAAATCATATAGGCAACCTGCCATACTGTTGGAAATTCTAAACATAATTACCCCATTTCTTAATAGATGGCTTCAGATTCCACTATGATATTAAAACTGATGGGGACTCTTTAGTCTCACGTTGAACAGGCAACCTTCATTTGTTCCATCTGCCCAAAGTACAAAAATAACAAAAATATAAAATTAAGTCAAAGACAATAGTCAACTCTGTTGTAAACCAATGACACTTGCATTTTTGTGTTTATGTCAGTTATGGCTAATATTTTAGAATGAAAGTTATAACTTTCTATTTTTCATATTTTATGTATGTGTCAATGTATATGTTTATATTATATCTGTGTGTCATATTTTCTTACTTCCAGTTAGTATTGCCAAATTAACTTTAAAAATCCCTTAAAATATCTATTTTAATTGGCTATGACAATAAATGTTAAAAAAGAATTATAAAAACTAATCCAAACATTTTTTTTACTTAAGTTTTGTTTACATACATTTGGCAAACAAGTCTAGTTTAATATTGCTGGTTTAATAAAAAGAGCTATGTGTTCTGATTTATCAGTGTTAAGTATGAAGAAAATTTATTTTTAATTTTCTACTTGGGTATGTTCTTTCTAAACTTATCCAGGTACTAGTTGAATAAGCTATCATTATGTCTACTAGTTAATAATACTGTAGAAACGTAAGTGTGCATTGAATGGTATTGAGTCATTATCATGACAAACTTTATTTTAAAACAATTATGCTTAATAATAAATCACCCTAAAGACAGTTTCTTAAGTCTTTCTAGCTACTTAAAACCTTAGATTCATAGAAAAAATATTTTATTTGTTATAATCCAAAAAAATGTAATCAGTTTACTTATAAGATTTAAAAAAAATGCTTTACCATCAATAGTATACTGATATAAAACTAGAATTTGTTGTTCCCTCTGTTAATATGACCGCGAATTTTCTCAGATTATTAGTCTGTTCTTAAAGAAAGGTTTTAAAACATTTTCTTAACTTTCTGAGGAATCCTCCTGGAAGACAAAGATTCTGTCTAATCAAAATAATTCTCAGTGTTTGAGGCTGATTTATCATGTCCTTAATCATTTAAGAAAACGAAGTCTTCTCATTGTAAAAGTGAGAATTTTATTTTTAACAGTCAGATCATTTCATTTCTTTACTTAAAAATTTTTTGTCACAATTAGAAAGCTCTAGTATTATTTTTCAGTGATCCATGATCCTTTTTAATCAAGTGTTCTAACCTCCAGGCAACTCTTGACATTTTCCTTCCCAAAATCTAATCCTGACTATCTTCTATACATAAAACTAAGTTTAATATTTCCCTGGAAAATCACAAATAATTCACTTTCACCTCATAAAAAGAGATACTAAAATAATTAAGCCTATATAATATTATAGAGTTTACATAAGAAGTGCTAGGCAAGTTAAAAAATGTTTAGCCTTTCCTAGATCAAATTTGTATGAGTAATATTATTTGTAATATTAATATAAATATTTAAAAACACGGTGTACCTGAGTTTTGACAATTCCTACTGTCCATATGTTTTGATTTATCAGAGTTCTAATTCCGCTGTCACATGTTAAATAATACTATTATAACTTATAATTTTAATTATTTTTTAAAATATTAACTTGGACACAATTTTACTTCTTTAATAGTAATCCATTATATTCTGGATCAGGGATTTCTAACTGGAAATTCTTATCACTTACCTATAGAGCTTTATTAATACACAGTTGTTTAAGAATTATTTTTAAGTTGCAATTAGATGTTATTCAGCTCCCTGAAACTTATAATTATAAATATGTTCTTATAATCATATGCATGTTTTCTCACTGTCTTAAAACACTCCCTTATAAGGGAGCGATTGCCATTATAGTTGTTAAAATTTCATCAAAAAAAATGTTCCCACATGACGAATTCCCTTTCACTGGTAAACCATTCAAGAAATCAAATGGTTCTTCCTTATTCCCCCAAATTATATTATTCTTATCATACTTTATCATCTGAAATAATAGAGCTAACATATTATTAAAATTAAAACTTGCTAAACCGACAGGAAAACTCAATCTTCGGTGACCTAAGGTTTTATCTTTACTTTACTCTGTAGACTTGGTTACCCTCCAATCCTTTCTTGCTTGGTTATACCAATTGTCCCTTAGAAAATAATAACTAGATTACCCATAAATATTTGCTATTCTACCTAGGATCTTAAAGCCTCTGACTTGGCCAATTCAAAGTTTCTAAAATACCACAAGGAACTGGTTAATAATATAGTCACTTGTCATAAATAGATTGAGGCTGCTTTCCCTCGATCGATATGAAAGTATCAGAAACTTAGTTCTCTGGAAACAAATTACTGGAAAATTAATTTCATACCCCATTAGAAGAGCACTTGCATGTACTTCTTACCACTAACACTGCTCCCAAACCCAGAAGGTCAGACCCCAGATTTATGTCAACTAAAAAGATATAAAAGCTACTCTGAAAAAAAATTCCACCTCAGTTGGAAACTTGAAACTGAGGTTCTCTCAAGATGCATTAAAGAAGCAGATAATGTTACAAAGTAAACAGCTATCTGAAAAAATTTTCACCAAGCGTATGACATCATAAGTTAGTTAGCTTCAATCCAAGATATTGAAACAAGGCTCCAAGGATTCCCTGTCTACTTCCTATTCTTACCATTTTTATTGTCCTTCTTAATTGTATCTTATTTCTTCTCTTTTCCTTCCACTATCACCTTTGCTATCCACACATCACCTCCCATCACAACGATAGTTTTTCATAATGGGCTTTACTTTCTATTGTCTTCTCCTTCCCCTTACCCCGACTGTTTCTCCTGCATTAATGCCCTCATATCTATAAGAAACCAAAAATGTATGGCATTCCTTTACTCAACTCACAGCACAATCTCACAATTCAACTGATTGTTGAGTATGTATCCTGTTCCTCTGAAAGCCTCTAGTTTCTCCCAAATCCTTACATCTGTCTTAGATTTAAGAATATTCTTGTTATCACTTAGAGACACTTGAGCTTTTCTCTTTTCTACAAATCAAAAGAAATGTACTTCAATTTCAATACATTTTATAAAAAAACTCCTATGAAACTTCAGGTACGAATCCATGAGACAGTTCCATGACCCCAGGATAAAGCCTAGTACCTGCAGACACTAATCTCTGTATGGGAGTGAAAAGACTTGGGCCCGCAGAGACAAAGAAGCTTTCTATTGGGTCTCCAGGAATAACTGGGTTTTCTTTTTATGCTCTGTCTGCCTACTCCAATGTCTCTGTGTGGAGGAGGAGTCTTGGTCCATAGAGTCAAAAAAGATTCCTGGAGTGTGCCACCTAGTATAGGTGGGTTTGTCTCGCTTATTGCCTATCTACCTTGGTGTTTCTTGGCAGAACATGGAATTGTCAAATTTGCTATGAAAAGACGTTATTTTTAATGGAGCGTCTAATTTCCACCTTGCCCATGGTATTATGTTCACTTGATATTGCTAGAGGGACTCTCATTTCAATGCAGGGGGAAAATAAGTTCACTTAGGCTTTCTTCTCTTGCTAGCACCAAAGTTTGAAAATAGTGAGTTTATGTAGTATTCTTCTATTAGATGAGAAGATACATGATGTACTGTTTCTCTAGTCTTTGGATCCACAAACAGTCTCCTTTCTCTTTAAACCTTTTTCATTTTTCTTTTGTAGTTTCTTACAAAATTTCCTGGATTTATAAATGTGACTATCTGGTGAGAACTGAGAAAAATGGGTGCATACAATTGGTTTGGTCTCACCATGATTTTTAAATTTAAATAGATTCTCTTAAATCACATTTAAAATAAAAAAAAAACATGCATACATTGCACATCATATTGAGGCGACTAATCGTTCCTATTTGAAACTCTTATTTTTCTTGTTTCTAGAGCACTGAGAGTCATTTTTTTTTCTATTTTCTTCAAAACGATCTTCCTTCTCCTTCTTGGATCATCTTTGTGTCCAATATTTAAATACAGATATTCTGGAAAGAATAGATTTTTTTTTATCTCTTTTCTGTAATTATGCTATATTTTATCTTTTCATTGGTCACATTTTGTTCATAGTTTTTAACTATTCTCACAATTTGTAATAAATTAGAAAAGTTTTTTTTTCTGATCCTCAGCTTTATTTTTATAGTTTATTATGAACATAGTTACATGCATGTGCTGAGAATTTAACAAAACCAATATACTTAAAATTTTACTTGACAACTAATATACTGCTGATGTTTCTCCTTATATTTCCTAATACAAAGCCTGAAAAATGTTTTTTGCCTTTTTATTGCTAGTTCCAATAATTCCCCATTTAAATTTATTCACTGCAATAAATCAGATAATTGTTACCTTGCTCAAAAAATGCTACTACAATTTCTTCTTAATTGCTCTCTTCCTCTCTTCCTCTATATCCATTCTCTTCCTCTTATAATTCATCCTCCATGTTACCAATTCAATTAAGTATTGACATATATTCGCATAGAAATCATATTAGTCCCAAATCCCCATACATACCTCAGCTCCCTCTCTCTGGACACTCTACTCGAATTATTTCTAGTCCTTTTCTTGTCATATTTATATATAATTCTATATACATAAATACTTATTTATTTTATTACATATTTTTAATTAAATTTATTGGGGTGACATTGGTTAACAAAATTTTATAGATTTCAAGTATAAAATTCAATAATATGTCATACGTATATTCCATTGTGTGTTCACCATTCAAAGTTAAAATTTCTTCCGTCACCATGTATTTGATCCCCTTTACTCTTATCCACCTCCCTCCTTCCTTCACTTCCCCCTCTGGTAACCACTAAACTGTGATCTGTGTGCACGAGCCTCTGTTTGCTTGTCTTATTCATTTGTTGCTTTCAGTTTTATATCCCACATATGAGTGAAATCATATGATTCTCAACTTTTTCTGTCTGATTTCTCTTAGCATAAGAATCTCAAGACTCAACCATATTGCTGCAAGTGGTAGTATTTCATTGTTTTCTTATTTCTTATGGCTGAGTAATATTGTATTGTATTTATGTACCAAAACTTTATTCAGTCATCTGTTGAAGAATACCACAGTTATTTCTATGTTTTGATCACTGGGAATAATGCTGCAATGAACACTGGTATGCATATATCTTTACGGATAAGTGGTTTCAAATTTCTTGGGTAGATACATACCCAGAGAGAGGTTGCTGAATCATATGGTTATTCTATTTTTAATTTTTTGAGGAACCTTCTACTGTTTTCCATAGTGGCCGTATCTATTTACATCCCCACCTGTAGTTAGTGAGGGTTCCTTTTCTCCTATAACCTCTTCAACACTTGTTATTACTTGCCCTTTAAATGATAGCCATTCTAACAGGTGTGAAATATATAATTATAATTATTTTAAACCTGTATTTGTCCCAATTTAAAAAGTTTTTAATAGATACAAACATTCCATAATATTCCAAACTGAAATTATTTTTTCACCTATATTATATAGTAAATAGTAACCCTCATTTACTGTACATGCTTCTATCATGTCACTTATAGGAGAAATGCTTTCATTTATGTATGTCTGTCATAATATCATGGTATAGATGTCTTATTCAGGATTGTATTCAAACCATGCTAACACATGTTTACATAAAAATCTGTTAAATCATTATTTTTCATAAGTTGTATAGTAAGTAGCTTTAATATATTATGGAAGCTCATATATATTAGGAATTATGATGTTTATTCATTTCCCAAAATTAATAAGTGCCAAATTTTAATACAAGTGGTATATATATATATACAATTTAAAAAAATTTAGATCAAGAAAGGGAAATAAAAAAATGGATTGTTATTATTTCAATACATAAATACAAAAATAATTTACCATTATTGTTTTTATTTATTACTTCTGTTTTTGTATAAATGAATATGATATATAATTCAGAAGGAACAAACTGCCAATTGGTTTTCTTCCTCAAAAACATGTATCTTCACAGACTTTTAAATTTGCCTTAAGACAGTCTACCAAATAGAAGCATGCATATGTATATATTTCTTTCTTCCTCTTTCTCTCATTTTATTTGTATGCATGGTATAAAATGTTTCAAAATATTTTTCACCATACTATCTTCCTTAAAATATATATCTTAAGGATTGTTCCTTATCAGTTAATATAGAGCCAACTTTATTTTCAATGAATTAATAATATTAAATTTTGAGTATATTTTATGTATATATCATAATGTATTTAACCTGTACCTTCTGCCTTATGCTGGACATTTAGGTTTCAATATAATTTAATATTACAAAGAGTAATGTATTGACTATTTCATCAAGACTGAGATTGTCTTAAACTTTACCCCACTTTTGCAATTCTAGTTTATCATGCCACAGTTTTGTGAATGTTGGCAAAAGATATGAGATTCGTGAGTCAAAAACAGAAGACATTCATTACTTACAGTAAAAGTAATAGCCAAAGCATTGATATTTGCACTGGTTCTTGGTACCGCAGTTCCCTCAGGGCGATGTAAAAAGGGCCGAGTAGTAACCACACACTGTTGCTGTTGTTACAAGAGGAATTCAAGTTCAGAAAACACAGGGCATTAAGTCTATCTAAATTTTTCCCTAGAGGGAGACATTATCTTTATTATACAGGATAGTAAACAAAACTGACATTTGCTCTGAAGGAAACATTATTTCTATTTTCCAAAGCTATTCATTATACTTTTGAAGAGATAATCTAGAACAAGACTCTTAGTGACTCTGTTCACAAGATATGTGGAAATGTGAAAGATCTGTGAAAGACTATCTCGCAATATGTCTATGTTTAAATGTCACATATGTGTTTTTACCTGGAGGATAAATTTCCATTATAAAATTACTGAGTAGCATTTAAGTAGTTTTCATTTTCATTAACATTTTCCAAACTCTTTTATAGAAATGTATAGTTTCCACTTTCTACAGCAATATTGAAGAGTACTTGTTCTGTGAAACTCTCTCCTACTCAGGAATTTAACAAGCTTAATTTTTTTTTAATATAGATATAATGAACATATAACAATATATTAGTTTCAGGTATATGACATATTGTGGTAATTGTGATGCAATTACAACAATAATCTTGTTAACATCCATTACCGTCCATTACCAACATGGTAACAGCATTTTATGTGATAAAAATTTTTAAGATTTACTCTCTTAGAAAGTTTCAAAGATATAATACAGTATTATTAATGTAATCATCATGCTGTATAATACATTCTCATGAATATATTTTATAGCTGGAAGTTTCCACCTTTGGCCAGATACGAGTTTTACCCATTTTGCCCACCCCCATCCCACCTCTGACAATCACCCATCTGTTCTCTGGATCTATGAACTCTTTTGTCTTTCTCTGTCTGAGATATTTTATTTAGCATAATGCCCTCAAGGCCCTTTTATGTTGCCTCATATGGAAACATTTCATTCCTTTGTATGACTAAATAATATTTATCTTTTCGTCCATCATGGATGCTTAGATTGTTTCCATGTCTTGGCTATTATAAGTGCTACAATGAACATAGTGGTAAATATATCTTTTCAAGTTAGTATTTTCATTTTCTTTTGATAAATACCCAGAAGTGAAATTGCAGGAGCACATGGTAGTTCTATTTTAATTTTTTGAGGAAAGCATCATGATTAGTGACTGCACCAATTTACATTTCCACCAACAGTGCACAGAGTTGCCTTTCCTTCACATCCTCACCAACACTTATCATTTCTTGCCTTTTTGATAATAACCATTCTAATGGGTGTGAGGTGATATCTCATTGTGATTTTGATTCATATCTTTCTGAAAATTACTGGAGTTGAGCACCTTCTCATATACCCATTAACCATTTGTATGTCTTATTTAAAAAAAATGTCTATTTGGATTCTCTGCTTATTTTTTAATTCAAATTTTCTTTTTGCTGTTGAGTCGTATGAGTTATTTACATATTATGGATATTAACTCCTTATCAAATATATGATTTCAAAATATTTTCTCCCATTCAGTAGGGTTCTTTTTCATTTTTTAACAGTTTCCTTTGTTGTGCAGAAGCTTTTTTAGTTTGATGTAGTCCAGATTGCCTAATTTGTTTAAATATTTTAATATTTAAAAAATTCATGAATAAAAAGTTTTTTCCATAATTGTTAGTACTATATTTTTGTGCCTGTTCCATGTAGCATTTTTCATGTTTGAGAGACATTTATTTTATTTACTGTTTCTATTCATAGCTTATATGAATTTTTCCATAAAATTGTAAGTCATTGTTCACACTGGCTTTAGAAGCTTTTTATTAAGGCATTTTATAGTTCTTTGTTCTTGTTTATGAGTTATAAATACTTTCCTCTTTTGTAATGTGTCTTTGTCTTCTTTTACTGTGTTTTGTTTATTTCTCAGTCTAGAGGTTTGGGTTTTAAGTATGCAACAATACTCATTTATTTTTCAAGGCAACTGAATTTGTGTTATTTTTATGAAGTCCTTCTATATTTTCCTTTTTACTTGTGTATAAAAATAATGCAATTAAAATAGTATGCTATTTTAATTGCAACTTTTAAGGAATACATATATCTAATTTCTCACAAAGAAAAAAAGGAAATCTTATTTTTTATTTTAATATATATGCCTTTTATTTCTTGCTGTATTGCTCTATCTAGAACCTGCAACACAAGGCTGAATAGAAGTGATAAGAGAATACATCCTGGCCTTATTCCCAATTTTAAGTGAAAAAAAAATATTTTTCATCATTAAATTATGTTCTGTACATTTTTTACAGAAGGAGGTTTACTTCCTTCTTAATTTGCCTAAAACCTTATTTTTCAAAAATGAATATTGAATTTTATCAAGTGGTTCTTTTGCATCTGCTCAGATGATCATATAATTTTTCTTGCTTATATTGATAGTATAGACATACATTAATTGATTTTCGGATGTTGGATAAAATTGAATTTCTTGGATAAAACTCATTTTGTCTTGCTGCACAATATACGTTTTTTATTTATTACATTTATTGGCTAAAATTTTGTTAAGGATATACAGTAAGTTCTCACTTAATATTGTGGATCATTACTTGGAACTGTCGCAGAACAATGTATAGCAAAGCCTATGTTATCATAGGCTAATTGATGTAAACAATAATTAAGATTCTACAGCATCTCATCAACATTATACCTGAAATAATGTTGAATGAAATGATATTATTCGAAGACCTGCTGCATGTATCAATATTCATAGAGAATACTTGTGTTTAATTTTTTTCTTTTTTACTTATAATTCTGTCTGAATATGATGTCAGGGTAATTCTTGTCTCACAATATAAATTGGGAAATTCTTCATCCTCTTTTATTTTCATGTGAAATTAACACAATTTTTTTCTAAGATATTTATAGAAATCACAAAGAAATCTATTTGGGCCTGGATTTTTCTTTGTGAGAAAGCGTTTAAACAAATATTCAGTGTCTTAGCATATAGAGAGCTATTCTTGTTATTCTCAACAGAGTTTTAGTATCTTTCAAAAAATCATTCATCATTGAGGTTGTCAACATACTGATATAGAATTGTTCTTAATATCCCCTTAATTTTAATTTAAAATAAAATTTTATTGCATAGGGATTTCTGTTCTCTAAATCTTTCTGCTCCAGTTTGTGGACTCATGACCTAGTCTCAGGCCTGTGTATTTCATAGCAATTAATATGCCTGATCTTTTCTGATGGTCTCTCCACGGCCTTGGAGCTTTCTCACTTGTGTGCATTAATCCGTACTCAGCTGAAGACCAAAGACCCCTTCTCAGATATCTGAAGCCACCTTTATGTGCATCTTTCTTTTCTCCATTAATCTGCTCTGGGAATTTTAGACCTTGGCTTCCACAAACTCTGATCACAATCTCATCTATTTAAAGATGAGAGTATTCTTTCCCTGTATCAGAGCTTGGAAACTTTCTTTATGCAGTAAACGGGTCTATTGTAGGGATTACCTCATTTGTTTGCCTTCTCTCAGAGTCCTTGCTGCTTGATGTCCAATGTCCAAGAAATATGTATATATATTTCTTGTCACTTTATTATGACTGGAAGAAAATGTCTGAATTCCATATTTTTATAGAGAACAAGTAAAGTGAGATAGTCTAAAAGGAAAGAACATTTTATCACCAATATACTTGTGGACATTAAAAAAATCCCTATTATAATATTCTTAAGCTTCTTTCTATTTACATTAGTTTTTATTTTTAGCTTAGTTTGTTGGTTTGTTTTTGTTCATTTGTTTTGGCTAGGGTATGAAATTTACTTCAAAAATAAAACTATTACATAGAGGAAAGAAAAAAGTAGTTTAAAACATCTCACATTGGTTGAACAAAAATATTTTTTTCGATCAAGAAAATATATCTCTATTTAATATGTACTGTGACAAATTTATAGTCATTTTCAAAGCTTACCTGCAATATAAAAGACAATTTGGTTCACTGATTTGTATTTTATAACAGTAAAGGAGAAAAGTACAGATGCTTTGGACCTTAGTTCAGAGCTCAATTAACTTTGAAAGGTTTAAAAGTAATTTCCAAGGCCATACAAGTATCTAATGAATCAAGTGTCAAAGGAGGTGAAAGTGCTTGGGCAAGAGATAATAATAAACCTTCTCCTTTTTTGACCCACAATCACGGATGGCTTTCTGCAGCTGGTAAGTAAGACAACAGATTTTTCATGCCAAGGATGAAGTAAATCAAATAAATATAAAGAAAATAAGAGTACTCTTTATAAAATAAATGAACAAACCTTAAATATAACAAATAAATTTTGAATAAAGTTATTATTCATCAAATAGCTTTGTTCTGGCATTCCTTTATATCTTCTTAGAATATGAAATTATTTGCTGAGAGCTTCAATGACCATTTGTTTTTTCTTTACCTCCTTTTAGAATGTATGGGTATCTGCCGAAAAATATTACTTATTTTTATTCTTTTGATGCTCTTTTAGATGACTTGACACTACAATCCTACTAGCTTAGGATCGTTTAAACAAATATCTCTCTTGTATTCTTTCTATGTGTTCTCTCTTTCTTTTCTGCTTAGCTTTTACTATTATTTTTAAAATAGCAAAAAAAAAAAATGTCACTTTTACTCTATGACATAAAAACATCCCAGTATGAAAACTTATAACTGCATATATTACATTTTCTATTATTTGAAGTTTCCTATGTTATGATTGCTTATAATACATAATTTTTGCCACTAAAAATCACTCGTACTAGATTATATAATGGGAGAATAATGGTGAATTTTTAAATTTTAGTATAGTATGTTAGCTAATAGATTAATCATTAGTCAGAATTAAATAAAAATTTTGCCATAAAAATTAAATTGCTTACTTTGAAATATGTAATAGAAAATAAGTGGGAATATTTTTTCCAGAAAATACATTAGTTAGTGAATTAATCAATAGTTAGATTTAAATATATTTAAGATAAAAGACCTCCATAGATTTTAAATCTTATTTAGCAATGGTCAAATATATGTCTGAGTAATTAATAATGGGAAGCCAATGCTTCATCTTAGAATTGAAATATTGAAAAGTTGGAAGAGATTTTAATTATGTTAAATATCCATCTTTTTTTTTTTTACAAAAATTTTACTTTGGGAATTCAGTCCTACACTGTAATTATTTCTAGTAAGTCTTCTTAGTAGTGTGTCATCTAAATGCCTAACATTTAATCACAAAATAAAAAAAGAAAAAAAAGAAAAGACTATAAATCAACAGTGTGCAATCTCAGATAGGCAGTATATGATTCACTTTTGGAGTTCAAATTTCTAGACCCAAGTCGTATGTCACCTTTCCTTAAAAACAAAGAAATCTAGTTAAGGATATTGCTTATTTAATGTATACATTTTCAAGGTTATTTAAATTACCATTGATTTTCTTAAGTTATCCAAGTTTGAGCTAAACTAATCTCTACATTAAAAAAAAAACTTATAAGTAAAGAAATCTTCCTGAATATATAGTGCCAGATAAAACTTCTCTTTGAGACTGTGTTTTCTTCACTTTTTACTTTACCTGCATAACTAGATTATTATTTTTTTATTTATACAATATAACTGTTAAAGTGTTTCACCTGTAGTTGTAGTGCCTTTCAGTCAAACTCAGACACATTAAAAAATCACCTTCTTTATTAACATGTAATAATTAAAAGAAATTGCAAAAAGGCATCCACAAAACACACATGAGATTCCTGGGTGGTCTACTTATCACTCAGGGAAATGTGGACCTATATATATAAACAAAATATATAATTAGAATAATCAAAAGATTACGAATGGAAGATAATTGTAGTTTTCTGCAAAATAACAAAAAATAGAATAAATAGACTAGATTATTGCTCTTTTGGAGGGCATTCTAGGAAAATTTAAGAAATTAAGAAAATAGAATCTATGTTATGAATGAGAAAAACATTATTTAAATATTATTAAATTTATGGTATCAAGCTAGAAACATCACTGAATAAATAAATCAATTAAAATAGGTTTGAATATAATTATTTTAGAGAGATGTTGCAATTACATATATTTTTAATAAAACTTCCTTTCTGATGTATCTCCCAATGAGACCTCAGAGGCTTATTTCAGCAGTAGAGGCCCATTTTCTTCATTAACATTCATTAAGCATCACTTATTAAAAATCCTAGCTTGCTATTAATACCTTGCAATTGAATTCACAAGTTTAAAATTTTCTTCTATGATTAGGCTTTAGGGATTTATTATTATATTAATAATATATTTATTGGTACATGTTTATAGATAAAAGTTTATTTTTGTTAGTCTCATATATGAATATGAGAATAATACTAATTATCACTGTTGTATATTTCTTTTATTGAACTTGTAGATAAATACAGTGAGATTGAACTTAAATAAAATACCATAACCACAGAGGTAAAAAGAAATTTGTCCACATGACCCTAGTAGTAAATTACTCTGTGTTTAATTTAGAGAGCCAAATTGAATCTTTGACATGTTGGACTGTTAGTCATATTTTATGCAGATGAACCCAATAGTTTTTTCCTAGACTTGGGCTATAAATAGAAGAGGCATTGCTTTTATAATGTGACACCTATGAAAAGTTCCTCTGTATTTCTCTCAATTACTAAAAAAAAGTTTATTAAAAATGTATAATGTAGTATAATCACATTGGAAAGCAAAAATTGCTTAAGATTATAAAGACTACTGTTTATTTTTGCCTGCATAGTGGGTTGTGCAATTACTTTTTGATCTCTACATTTTACCTTATAAACCACCATATTTTATTTTTGATATCAGAAAACAGAATATACATTTCACAAGACATAAAATAAAGCAATTATTTACTGTTAATATTTTTATAGAAAATAAACATCATCAATTTTTCTTATTGTCTGTAGTAAATAGAAGGTATTCTTATAATTAACATATTAAACATTTAAAAACAACAAGAAAAGCATAATAATTGTATTAATGAGGTATTTGTTATGTGGGAACCTAAAATCCCTGTCAAGTTGCTCAGATAGTTACATAGGTAAACCAAAAAATGAAAAATAAAAGTACCTTGATAATAGATTTATTTAAATATTGTAAACTGAATGAAAGAGCAAATTTTTTCTTAAATTTTTGAAGGATATTGATAATCTTGGGGGGGGGGTGAAACAAAGCAACCCAAATTTACTTTTGCAAGGTATATATTTTTTAAATACTCTTTATTTTGCAGAAACTTTTCATTTTACATTTGCGTATATGACCCACATGTTCAAATAACTTTTTTAATTGTGAAAGAATGCTCCAAATATCTTAGTAATTATTATCAGCACTGAGCATGAGTTTCAATATATTGTATAGATATTATTTAAATATTTTCTAAGCCCTATAAATTATATCACAGATTACACAAAGAATAGAAATAATTGCTAGGAAGTAACTTTATATATAGATAAAACTATGTTTTCTAAATGCAAGGTGAAGTAAATCTTATTCGATTTCCTCAAAGTAATTTGACAATTTTTGCCAGAGTTAAGGGAAAAAAATATGAAGTCTATCTCACTCTCACCCTAGATTAGCTGCTTTTTAAAAACTAAATAAGCAGAAATTACTATGATGAGATGATCAATTGCCATGTTATTTCACATAGAGATGTTTTATAAATATGCTTATTAGATAGGCTGATGATATAAATAGTAGCTATCAATCTCATTTTCTTGCTTATACTGGAAATAATGGACTAAGTTGTTTTAGTCCATTAGAGCTGCTATAACCACAAACCATGAATAAGGTAGATTATAAACCATAGAAATTTATTTCTCACAGTTTTAGAAGTCAGAAGTATGAAATCAGGGTCAAGTGAGACCCTTGTTCTAGGTGGCATATTTCTCTTTGTATCCTTACGTGGCAGAAGGATCTGGGCATTCTCTGGGGTCTTCTTTATAAGAACACTCATTCATCCTCATGACCTAAGCATTTCCCAAAGATCCCTAATACTATCATCAGTAGGTGATTGTAATTATCTCCTAATATTATTAGTATAGCAGCATATGAATTTAGAGGAGGGAGGAGCACAAATATTCAGACCAAGGAAAAAATTTAAACCAATGTACTTAACAGCTTGACTTCAACCCAAGTTTAGATAGATTTGACATAAAATCACCCAACAATGATTCTGATAATAAGTTTAATTTAACTAAACAATATTTTAAGTATCATAACAAAGTATATGTTGAAGAAAATGGTCAAAAATCACAAAAATATGGCTTTTCTTGCCAACTTCAAATATCTACTGTTTATGCTACTATTTTTATTCTTACCTGTATTTTTTAAAAACATAGAACTATAATACAATAAAGAAAAAAAGTGAGTTCCATTTTAGGTTGACACCTTAGGTAATGAAACTTCAGCTCAATGTTCAGAATAATTGGCACTTAGAGTTACTTGCTTAAAAATACCACCAGAACATTTATAAAAGCGTCACACAGTCATTGGTAAAAGAGATACAGAAATGCCACTTTCCTGCTGATGACTGTTTCAAATTTGGAGATGCAATACATTTGGTTTAAGATTAACACCTCGACAACACTATGGATCCAAGTTAATTTATAACTATAAAATTATTTTTACATTCTTAAAGTCAGAAGTTTGGTTTTGATATCAGACTGCAGATTAAATTGAGGAGAGTGAAATACACATTTATTTTATCAATAAATTTCCATAGGACTCTTTGCATTTCACGGTTTGCGAATCATATAATGATTTAAATATTTCATATCTTACTTTCAGAAGTAGTAATATCAGGCACTCAACAGTGTGCCTTTGATTTAAACTGAAACCAAGCATTTTTTAAAAACAACCTGTTTTAGAATCACACGCACAATTTTAATGTTAAAAACTTGTCTTCTTAGGAAAATATGTACTTCGTAGGGCCACAACTTTAAACATAGAAGGAAAATTTGGAAAACTAGATGTAAATAGTTGTAAGAAGTGTCACTTACTTCTTTGAAGTTATTTATATCACTAAAACTGGGTCTACTGTTATAAAAGAAAGGTAAGAGAGGAAAATATGTTCTGTAACAATTAAATTCAAACAAGATCCATTTGAAATAACCATGTAATTCAGGAACAAGTGGTATTTTGACTTCTATTTTGAAGCATTTTAATTATTTCATGTTTAAAATTTATTTCTAACACATTTTTTGAAAGATTATGAAAAATAGGCTTTATTATGTCTTTGTGCCTTGAGGTAATAATGGACATAAAACATCCAGATATTCATTTATTTATATACCAACACATATTTAGAACATACAATCATACTCTGAATAATGATATTTTGGTCAATAATGGACCACATATATGATGATGGTCCTGTAAGATTATAATGAAGCTGAATTTCTGTTTAAAAAATGGAAAAATATGTGGTTTAGAAGAAATATTTTTTCTCTGATGGAAGCAATATCTGTGGGGCTTGGCAATAGATTCCCTCTTACTCAGAGCACCTCAGTTTTGAGTACACATTACATTTAATCAGTTAGACACTGACTTATTTCAGTATAGACGAGCTTATTAATACAGTGATACATATCCTAGGGGCACTAGAGTTCTCCCAGATCAGGCTGGATGTTCTTCAGAGTACATTGTTGTATTTTTTTGTTGTTGTTAAAGACCTAAGATCTTGTACAAGGACATAGGTCCGCAAGTGCTACCTTAACAAGTATTAAATGCCATTGTTACTTTAATAAAAGCTTTCTGTGGCAGTGTAGAGTCAATCTGTCCTTGTACTTTGTAAATATTTTCAGGTTATAATGATGTAAAGCACTGATCAGTTTTATTTCTTCCATCAGTTCAATGCCAGAGAGCCTTTTGTGCCAGATAGGGTTAATTGAACCAAAACCAAATTTCCAAAGTCAAAACATTGTATCTTCAAAAACAAAAACAAAAACAAACAAAAAACATTGTATCCTCACTTCTATACTCTCTCCATGTTAAACATCCTCTTTTTTAAAAAAAAATCAATAGCACGAAGATTCTTAATCTGATCACTCCTCCAACATGCGATAGCCAAAATCAAATGGCTATGACAATTCTGTATGTTCCTTAAACTCTCCATCTTGATTTCTTACTCCTACTGATCCTCAGACCCCCTTTCAGGGCATTGTGACAGTCATTATTATGATGATGTATCCCTTAACTGCCAGTTTCTCTTTAATATTTTCAATCAACTCAGCCCATATTCTTATTCACATGGCAGCTTCATATAACAGCTTCGTTGTTATATTTCTGAACTTGTCAGAAGGAAGCAGGGCAAGCCCTTTGTGGGGCAATGTTTATAAAGTCTATAGTAGTGTTCCACAATGTCTTAGGCCTTCATAGTCACTCACCACTCACTCACTGACTCACTCAGAGCAACTTCCAATACTGTGAGCTCCATTTACGATAAGTGCCCTATACATGAGTATCATTATTTTTTGTCTTTTATACTATATATTTACCGTGCATTTTCTACATTTTGATGTGTTTAGATATGCAAATACTTACCATTACGTTACAATTGCCTACAGTATTCAGCTTAGTAATGTGCTTTACAGGTTTGTAGCCTAGGAACAATAGTCTATATCAGATAACCTGGATGTGTAGTGGGCTGTACCATCTAGGTCTGTGTAAGTGCACTCTGTGGTGTTCCCATGATGACAAAACTGCCTAAAGATGCATTCCTCAGAACAAATCTCTGTCATTAAGCAATGCATGACAGTATTCAAATTATTCATTTGGTTATTATTGTAATAAAAATCTCAATCAACCATACACATCTCCAATAAAGAGTACAGCTAAGTAAGGGAGGACATATACATAAACAAATGTAATACAAGGGGGAAAAAAATGCCTTAAAAGAAGATAGGTAAAGTGCTGTGAAATTTCACAGAAAGAAAAAATATTTGTATTTGAAGAACCAGGGAAAACTTAATTGAGGAATTCATACTTGAACAAGGAAATAGAAAGTGTTTGATCATGAGGAAATAAATAGTAAAAATTATTCAAATATCTGGGTCAACAATTAGAAAATATATAGCAACAAGTAAATATTTGAACCAAACAAATAATAGAGTGCCATATTTTTGATGCTAGAATATATCTTTATTCTCTCAGAAATTATCCTGAGTCCAAGAACAAACATATTTTACAATTTATATACTAAAATTATTCCTATTTTATGAAATAATTTATATTTTAAAAATTGATGTTAGAGAGGGAAAATAAATTTTGCTAATTAAGAATATGAGTTTCTAGCATGAATTTTGCACATTATCTCAATACACATTTACAAATTATCAAAGCGTATGTGACCACAATTACATAGCAGAAATTTTAAAGTATTAAAAATATGTTAATATTTCCTATTGGGCCAAATATTTCCTATGGACTGTATGCAACAAGAAAGGGAAAGAGTAGGGAGAGAGAGAGAAAGAGAGAGAGATACAGGAGTGTGGCAGGAAGGGAGAGAGATTACAGAAAAGATTTTAACAATGATTTTAATATGTCTTACATGTGGAGTAATAAAAATTGAGTATATTTTTGGATGTTAAGGTTTCCTAAAAAGAACACTAGATTTTTAGATCCAATTTTTATATTTTATATTGAAAATTTATAGATATCTTAAATTAATTCTATGATGCCATATAGATATACATGTTCATATTCCTAGGTATTTATAGTTTTTTATAATTTGAGTCAATTCTTGAAAGTAAAACAAATGGATAATTAGATCATTCCATTCTTGAGAGACGGCTTCCTAATAGCTCAAATTTAAAACAAAATATACAGTTTAGTTTTAAATACTAGTTACATGAAAATTTTTGATGAAAAAAAATACAGAGTTGTTATTTTGTTGTATTTGCCTCTTAGAGAATTCTATCTAAAAATATATTTACTAATAATTCTAAAAATAATTTCATCAAAAATGATTTCATGAAGAATTCATAAGATCTAATTTAATGTTATTTCTGTTTTTGAAATGCAAGTTTTTTTATGCTGGTTTATAATGAGTTTGCAAAATAAAAATAATAAACTAATACAAATTCAAGTTTTAAATTGAAGTTTGAAACAATAGTTTAGACTAGGGAAAATATAACATTTTATAATCACTTCGAAAGTCTTTAAACTTTTTTCCCCTCCCTTTTAGTATCTTGTTCTATACTGAAATGTGTACTAGATCTGAAAATATATAAATTGGTTTTTCCCTTCCTTGAGAAGGTGTATATATTGTTATTTTTATAAGAGACCATGGGAAACAAAGTGACTACATTAGGTTTTTACATTATTTATTCAACAGAAATTAACTTTAAAAAATCACAGATATTATTTTCACTTATTTACTTTTTCTTAAATCAAATTATTTTTAGTTTCTCCAAGTCTGTAGTCTTGAGCTCTTAGAGCATTTTCAAGTATTCAGGGGACCTAAATAAAAAAATAAAAAATAAAAATATCTCACTTTCTTGCTCCAGAATCAGGAGTCTTTCCTACTTCCTTCCTGCCTTATTTTAAAAACTTCTCCCTACTTAATTCTCTAGCCTTTTCATCTTGAGGCTCTTTTGCATTTTGGTTTGATTGGGCTTGTATTGAAAACTACTGTTTACGACTTAGTGTCTATCCAGGGAAATATTCTGGAGCTTTATAATATGTGAGCACCTAGGAGATGTCTCATCACTGCCATAGCAATAAAGAAGAAGTCATATTATAAGAAAAATTTAACATTCTGTCAGAATTGACCATGATAAGGTTTAAGGTACAATCAATCTTCATGTCTGTGATTCTTCTTAGGTTCAACATTTATTTCTATATCCTTTTCTAATAGACAATGAATAATAGTTGCCATACAATTTTGTGAAGTAGATGGGTGCTTTCACATTTTTGGCTTAAACTCTCATTGTCTCTTTGTCAAAGCTATATTTTTCTACCATGGTTAGAAATCAAATAATCTATTTTTTAATTTCTGTTTTTATCTTTGCATTTCTCTTCTCTTGAGGGTATGGTGGTGGAGAGTTCGATCACCTTGTAAATGTTGAGGAAATCATAATTAAGTGACCCTGTAAGATGTGTTTCAGGCTATCCCCATGTTCCTCAAAGATCTAGGTCTAAGGTAAAGATTTGCATTTAAAACTGTTGATGTTTAATAACATCGTAAAATATTAAAGCTAAAGGGGATAATAAAGAAAATTCTATCCTTATAACTTTACTTTATCTGAAAAAGTTTAAAAGTGACAAAGTGTAGACCAAAGTCACAGTGTTTGTTAACAACTGAAGAGAGACAGAATCTCCTGATCTAACATAACCTTCTGCAGCTAATTGGATATGGAATCTTTCATATGTCAAAACAGCAATGATGTAACAATACATCATCTACCTTGATTAATGACCACAATGAAAGGCTTACTTACCACAACAAAAGTAAATGCAGATTCAATAAAAGCAGATTTATTGAATTTTAAAAGCTATAATGTCTTTTTAATGTGTGATTTAATATAATGCAAACATAGTCTTTTTCAATCTGCTGACATTATGGTTAAGAGGTCTGTAGTACCTGGTTTATTTAGGTAGCCATGAAAAGGAAAAAAAATCAAAAATGAATAATTATATTGGAAAAGTGTACAGTTACAGAGAAAAAAGTCACTCATGTGGCAGAGATAAATGTGTCTGTGGTGTTTACATGTGTATTTAATTTATATATGTAAGAAAAGAAAAATTTCCCCATATGTACATTAGAAAATGTCAAAAGAAACAAAAGGGGGACTGAAAAGGAAAAGCACTACTTGGTTTTTTAAATGAAAGTAATATTAAATTTAGACATTTATGAGAACTCATTAACATTTACAACTAATTATAGTGGTGCCTAATTTTTATTAGAAATTTATTTTTAAGAGCTCTTATAATCACCATCTTAATCTGTCCTCACCATAGGTGTGGGAAATACAAAGGAGACTGTATTTTCTCCTTATTACTGATGAGACAACAAGGTCAAAATGTTTAAATGTTCTGTCCAACTGGGTTGTTTTGATCCTTGATATGTGAGCAAACAATATATCAAATTAACAGCTTCACTCACTTTTAACCAAATTCTTTATATTAAAAAACAAACATCATCTGCAACTCACATGGTACTATTATTTATCGAAAAACCTTCGTAATTGGTTTACCTATAGTATTTCCTTTATTCCAAAGAAAGCTTCCTTAAGAAAAAATTTCCAACATTAACTGTTACCAAATGCATTTTATTAATTGTACACTACTAACTATAAAATATTGCCCAAACAACTTAAGGTTCTCACACATTCTGAGATCCAACATGATACAAGAATATAGAACTGATCTTAACAGTAGAAGCTATATCAGTTTATACCTAGGTCTAGCAGTTTGTAAGGATATGCCAACTTTAATAAATTTAAACAATAAACACTAATAAGATAATTTCATTATATAAGCTAATAGCCTGCCACATTCCCAAGTCAGTTCTCATTCACACATATGATTAGTTTCTAGAGTCCATAATGGACCTTGGGTTAGTTATGCGACATTAATCTCAATTTACATTTTGAGTATAGTGAGTCAGTGGCGATGGAGACAGGTAGCCATGTTCAATCATTCTGTATGAGGGGGTACTACATTATCAAGACTCAGCAAACTTCATGCCGCTAATTTTCAATTTCTTTAATCATCATGCCTAGAGATTATGGCTTTCTTTTCTCCCTGTCTTAATGAGACCTATTTTTCTATTTCATTATAGTAACTTTAGTTTGGATACTTAAACTTCATAGCCCAGTATTAACCTCCTTCTTTTATCACTGAGCTTCCTCAAACCACCTACATTCCTCTGAAATATGTGATTTTAAAGTGTTCATTGAAAGTGCTGAACTAAGTAGGGCACATTCATTAGGGCATAAAGTTTTACATTTTTAATGTGGCTTTCTAGCAATTATATTCACCTTGACAATATTTTATGCAGGTTCACAGCTTTTACATTTACCTTTCGGTAATGATAGTTTTGTTTTTAGATATTGAATTTCCCATGAAATATAAATTAAAACAATTATCTAAATTATGGAAATTTAACTTTGTGTGGTATACATAAGCTGTATCATTGTAGCAGTGTGTATATGATGTATTATCAAACTATATCCTTAAAACTCATATAATTTTATTAACCAATGTTTCTAATAAATTAAATTAAAATAAATTAATTAATCAATTATACATACATACATACATACATACATAAATTTAATTTCATCTGTACCTTCTCTTACCAGTTCAGGCCTGTCTGGCAAAAGACTGAAATTATTGATGAGAGAATTGTTAATGATGGCAGTGTTATTAAACTAGACCCCAAGAACAACAAAATAATTAAAAAGAGTCAAGCCGCATGGAAATTTTAAGAAAATATATAAGTAATCTATGACTAATAGAAGAAATCAAAATAGAAATTAAAATATGTTCAACATTTCAAACAACAAAACACTTATTAAGATAAAGGATATAGTTTTAACACACAAAAGTCAATAGCCTCATTTACACACACACAAAAAAAAGATAGAAGATATAATTTTAGGAGGTCACTTAAAATGGAAATGAAGAAGATAAATATAGTTAAGAAAAAGCTAATATAAACAAAAAATCTTAGAAATATGCAAAACATTCAGGAAGATTCTCAATAAACAAAAACAAACACACTTTTAACAAATACGCACATGGAATTAAATAAAAAATATATTTTTTTTGTAGATGACAATGTTGTAAAGAGGTGAGTCTAATTAATTTTAATGAAATTCTGTTAGATTAACTATAAATATTTTATGTAACTATACAAATTGATACTACTAAATATAGACAAATAATTATGTAAAAATAGTTTTTAAAAAAGGGCAAGAAATCTGCAAATAAGACAAATTCTACCACATATTAAAACAGATTATAAAGCCTCTATAATTAAAATATGTTGTGTTGGAGCATCGATATACAAAAAAAGCAAAAAGGAATTTAAAATTCAGAAAAAGACAAAAAGAAAAAACAAAATTTAATGTGTGATCAATATAATATATGAAAAATCTGCCATCACAAATCATTTATCTAAAGGGAATTTTCAATAAATTATTCTGAGATGGAGAGGTATTTAGAAAAAAATCAAAATAGATCTCTACACTAAACATATGAATAAACTCTAAATATATCTAAATGTATCTAAAAGAATTCTAAATATCTTTTAAAAATAATTTCTAGGAAATAAATACATGTGAATTTCTCTCTAAACTGGATATATCAACTTTCTTATGACTCAACATTAATTTCAAAAAAGTAAGATTGAAAAAATATATAAAAAGTAAAATTCTAAATACACACTTTTTATGTAAGCAAAAGTCACCATGAAAGGTGTAAAGAAAATTTAAAGTATTATTAAAAATATTAAGAAAACATGAGCAAACTATATCGCACAAAGGGCCAATATTCAAAATATATGTATGGTTTTAGTGATTGAGGAAAACAATAACAAGAATAAATTGACTGTAAGCAAAATGAACGGGGAAAACTCACTGAAGTAACTTTAAAATTGCTTTTCTTGTGATGAGAGCTTTATGATTAACTCTCTTAGCAGTTTTCTAATAAGCAATACAATATTATTAACTATAGTTGTCATGATTTACATTATATCTCCATGATTTATTTATTTTATTGTTGGAAATTTGTACCTTTTGACCCCCTTCACCAATTCCACTGATCTCACCACCACCAGCCTCTGGCAATCATCGATATATTCTCTCTATTCAGAAGCTCATTTTTATTTTTAATCTTAGATTCCACATATGAGTGTGATCATATTGTATATGCCTTTCTCTGTGTGACTTATTTCTCTTAGCATAATGACTTCAAGTTTCATCCATTTTTTCACAAATGTAAGATTTCTTTTTTCTATGGTCGATAATATTTTATAACATATCTACATTTTCTTTATCCCTTCATTCATCCATGGACTTCTAGGTGACTCTGTCTTCACCACTGTAAATAATATTGCAAAGATCATAGGGGAACATATATTTTTTCAAGTTAGTGTTTTGTTTTCTTCAGATGGAGACTCAAAAGTAAAATTTCTGGATTATGTGATATTTCTATTTTTAATTCTTTGAGGAAACTCCATACTGTTTCCCATAGTGGTTGCATCAATTTATGCTCCCACCAATAGTTCACAAGTTGTTTTTTTTTTTTTCTCCAGATTCTCACCAACATTTTTTATTTCTTATTTTTTTTTTTTTGATAACAGCCATTTTAACAGGTATGAGGTGATGAAGACAGAAAACAGTTTGGTGATTGCTAAAAGCAGAGTATGGGGGGTGGGCAAAATGGGTTTAGGTACTAAAAAGGTAAAAACTTCCAGTTATAAAATAAATAAGTCATTATGTATAGTGATGGCCATTATTGTGGTAATAATTTCATAATATATACAAATATTAAATAATTATATTGTACAATTTACAATACTGTTGTATGCCAATTAAACCTCAACAACAAAAAAAGTTTATGAAAAAAAGTGACTCAAATATGTCAAGAAACATCAAGTGAATGTATGTCCATTTTTCACCACAACTCAAAGAAATAGTTTGATATGAAAGAATGGATGTAGAAAAGTAAAATTATCCCTTTTTGCAGATGAAATGATTCTCCATATAAAAAAAACCCTAAAGAATCCACACACAAAAAAAAACCCTATTAAAAACAATAAACAAATACAGTAAAGTTTTAGGATACAAAATAAACATACAAAAATCCATAGTGTTCCTATACATTAACAATGAAATTTTAGAAAAATCAATGAAAAAAAAATCCTTTTGCAATTGCGACAAAAATAATAACATACCTAAGAATAAACATAATGAAGCATGTGAAGGACCCATGCACTAAAAACTATAAGACATTATTAAATTGAAGAAGACAAACATGAAAATGGAAAGATAGTCTGTGTCACAAGTTGGAAGAATCAACATAGTTAAAATGACTATATAGATTTAATGCAACCCCCCAAAAATTCCCAATGGCATTTTTCAGAGAAGTAGAACAGAAATCATCAAATTTGTATTGAATCAGAAAAGACCGTGACTAGCCAAAGCAATCCTGAGAAAAAGAACAAGGCCAGAGGAATCACAATGACTTCAAATTATACTACAAAGTGACAAAAATCAAAATGGCATGATGTTGGCAGAAAACCAGATATACAAACCAATGGAACAGAAGTGAGAGCACAGAAATAAACCCCTGTAAGTATGGGCAAATAAGTTTTGATAAAGGAGCTAAAACCATATAATGGAGAAAAGAAACCCTCCTCAATAAATGGTACTGGGAAAATTGGAAAACTACACGCAAAAAAAATAAAATAAAATAAAAGATAATAGGCTGCTGTCATCATGCACCAGAATTAGCTCAAAATGGATCAAAGACCTAAATATAATACCTGAAATAATAAACATAAGACCTGAAACAATAAATTTCCTAGAAGAAAACATAGGTACTAAACTCATGGACCCTGAATTTAGATAGAATTTTATAAATTTAATCTCAAAGACACGGGAAATAAAAGCAAAAATAAAGGAATGGGGCTATCTCAAACTAAAACACTTCTGTACGGCAAAAGAAATCATCAACAAAACAAAGAGGCAACCAACTGAATGGGAGAAAATATTTCCATACGCTTGATAAGAGCTAATATCCAAAATATATAATGAACTTATACAACTCAACAACAACAACAATAATAACAAAAACAATCCAGTTAAAAAATTAGCAGAAATCCTTAACAGACATTTCTCCCTAAAAGATATATAGCCAACAGACATGTGAAAAGATACTCAACTTTATTAGCTATTAAGAAAATACAAATGAAGACCACAATGACATATGACCTTACACTTGTTAGAATGGCTATCATCAACAGAGAAAGTAATTACAAGTGTTAACTGCTGGTGGGAATGTGTGTACATTGGTACAGCCACTATGGAAAATAGTATGGCATTTCCTCAAAAAATTAAGTATAAAATTTCCGTATAACCCAACAATCCCTATTCTGGAGATCTACCCCTCAAAATTGAAAACATTTGTTCATAAAGATATGTACATCTCGATGTTCTTTTTAGCATTATTCTCAGTGGCCACAACATGTAAACTGCCAAAGTGTCTTTCGGTAGATGATTGGATAGAGAAGCCGTGGTACATATGTACAATGGAATATACTCAGCCATAAGACAAGATGAAATATTGTCATTTGCAACAACATGAATGGATTTTGAGATTATCATGCTAAGGGAAATAAATCAGACAGAAAAAATTGAGAACCCTGTGATTTCGATCATATATAGAACATAAAACTGAAAGAAACAAATGAACAGGACAGAGATTTATGGACACAAAGGGAAAGGGAGGAAGTAGGAAGGTAGATAAAGGTAAAAGGGGTCAAATATATGATGACAAAATAAAATTTAACAATGCGATATACATATGACATATTATTGAATTTTATGCTAAAAACATAATTTTATTAACCAATATCACCCCAATAATTAAATAAGATAAAAAAGATATTCTACAACATAATTTATGATAAGCAACTCGAGCTTGAAAGTTATATACAGTGATAATCAAGATACCTTGAACTTTAGAAAGTATATTTTCAGAAGAAGGTGATAATTAAAAAAATATTCTTAAATCAATTTTAAAAACCATTAAATTAATAATAAATGAATTTAACATTTTTTTTTGTTAATTGAATGTGTTAGGTCTTACAAAAGTATAGACCTCCATATAACTATAGTTTAATCAACAATAATAAACAGATTACCACAATTATACTGTGGTAATAGCTAAAATTGATATAAATTATAAAAAGAATAATAATGATGCATTCAATTATTACTTGCTATCTGCCAGGAGGTGACCTCAGTACTTTACATACTTTACATCTTTTAACCTCACAGTAAATTTATTATGAAATCACGTAGAATAATGCTTCAATTTTACTTTCTACAGGCCACCAATCTATTCTTTTTTACTTTTATGTCCCATCAAATAAGTTCATGTATCCATTTAGTTCTGGAGCCAAAGACAGATTTCCCCTTCAATTATCCCTTCAATTATGACCTCCTATATCAAATCCATTATTAAATATAACTGGTTCTACCTCCAACCCACGTTTCATTTCTGTTCATGTCTTTTTCCATGTCTTCAATTCTATCACAAGTCAACATCTTATCTGGCTTGGAATACTGCATTTGCCACCTCAAGGATTATTCTTCATAGACTATGTCAGAGTTATTTTATATAATGAAAGTTTGATCTTGCCATTCCTCTGCTTAACTCCTTCAACATATTCTCATTGAACTTTTAATAAAATTTAAAACTAATATCATATTCTGAATCTTACAGGAGTCCCTGCCTACATTTTGAACTCGTCTTATACAAATATTCCACTCATTTTAGCAATACTGGCATTGTTCCTATTCCTCACTATAACAAGCATTGCTCCCCTTATTTTACATCTGCTGCTTCTTACCCGGAAAGCTATTCCTAAAGTATTTCAGTTGGCTGCTGGAGCCCGCAGGCCTAAGTCAAACAGCACCTGAGAGGAGGAGTGAGGATTAAGAAAAAGACAGAGATAAGAGATAGATTCCGGAGGGCTAACAGTCAATACCGCAGCCACGAGTTTCTTTTGCACAGCATATTTATACCCTACTGAGTGCGTAAGAAGCAAAACACCTCTAAGTAATAAACAATCACTGAAACTTTGTAGCTATCTTCAGTTTCTCTCCCCCAAGCCAGGTGCACTTCTCCCTGAGTCAGCAGACTGCACAGCTCACCAGCTCTGCAAAACTCCCAGCTTTACTGGCAGTTTAATCCTGCCTCAGAATGTCTCCCAACAGTTGGCTGACACTTTTCCATTTTTCAAGTATCTGTCAAATGTCATTCCCACAGAAATTTTTTCCCTAAGTGTTCCATCTAAAATAACACTCTACTATAATCCATCATGTACTTCTATTTTTTCACAACATATTCATGACCTGAAATGATTTTGATTTGTTTTATGAATTTATTTGTTTATTTTGTGTTTCTTCCCATCAAGAATTAATAAGATTCTTGATGGATCTGACATTACCTATCTTTGTTTTAAAATCTTCTGGGCCTAAAACACTGCCTTGGATGTAAAAAACAGTAAACATATAAAATGACATTTTGTGTTGAAATTATATAACTAGTGGAGTTGCATCTTCCACAAAGTAGGATTCTAATGTCAAACAGAAAAGTAAAATTACATATGGTGAAAAGAGTAACCTAAAATATACTTTCAATATTGATAATTGCAGGGTAGACTTTTTGTGTGCAAGATGACGCACTCTGTAGACATTACTGTGACTCCTCTAACTTTTAATTAGTCATTTTTACTTCAGAGCAGTCAAATAACTATTTGATAACATTTTCCTGAACATTTTATAATTTTCTCCAACTATCACTGAAAATTAAAGGTTAAATTGTAAGCCATTTCCTAGTGCTTTCTTCATCTCTCTCACTTTCTTGTTTTTTTTTTTTAAGAGGAAAAGTGATTATATTTTTCAAATAACTATGAGTATTTAAAAAATTGTTTTCAGCTTTTTCATGATACATAAAATTAAGGAAACTTTAACAATTCACCCTTTCACCCACCCCCAAAAAAGGTGTGCCTCTTAATTTTCTGGCAATTTTGTAATAATACAAAACATATACTTAAAGCAGGGTTAAAGAATCTAAATCTTAGATATTAATAAAATTCTGAATACCGTGAGACAAAAAAATGATTTTTTAAAATATAACCTTTCTCTTTTACTTTTTATTATGTTTTATTAAGTTTATCAGGGTAACATTGGTTAATACAATCATATGATTTTCAGGTGTACATTATCATTTGACATCTGTATATTCTATTGTGTGTTTAACACCCAAAGTCCAGTTTCCTTCAGCTACCATATATTTGATCCCCTTTACCCATTTCATCCTCCCCCATCTCCTTTTATTTAACCCCCTTTACCCAGGTTACCTCCCCTTCCTCCCCCACCCCACTGGTAACCACTAGTCTATAGTCTTCTGGTAACCACTAGTCTATCAATAGTCCATGTCCATGAGTCTCTGTTTGTTCTACTCTTTATTGCTTTTAGGTTTATATCCCACATAAAAGTGATATCATGTGATTTTCTACTTTTTCTGTTTGGCTTATTTTGCTTAGCATGTTTATCTCGAGGTCCATCCATGTTGTCGCAAATGCCAGCATTTCATCTCTTCTTATAGCTGAGTAATATTTCATTGTATATATGTATCACAGCATCTTTAGCCAATCATCTATCGTAGGACACTTTGGTTGCTTTCATTTCCTGGCCCCTGTGAATAATGCTGCTATGAACACTGGTGTGCAAATATCTTTTTGGATATCAGTTTTCAAGTCTGTGGGGTAAATACCCAGTAGAGGGATTGCTGGATCATATGGTAGATAAATTATTAGTTTTTAGAGGAAAATCCATACTGTTTTCTATAGTGGTTGTACAAATTTGCAGTCCTACCAGCAATGTATTCCACATCCTCTCCAACATTTGTTGTTACTTGTCCTGTTGATGATAACTATTCTAACAGGTGTGAGATGGTATCTCATTGTGGTTTTGAGTTCATTTCCCTAATAGCTAGCAATGTTAAGTATTTTTTCATAGATTTGTTGCCATTTGTATGTCCTCCAGGGAAAAGTGTCTGTTATGGTCCTTTGCCCATTTTTTGGATCGTATTTTTGTGGTGTTGTTTTTGAGCTGTATGAGTTCTTTGTATATTTGGATATTAGGCCCTTATTGGAGGTGTTGCTTACAAATATATTTTCCCATTCAGATGATTCTCTCTTTACCTTGTTGACAATTTTTTTATTTTTTATTTTTTTTTTTGCTGAGCAGCTTTTTAGTTTAATGTTGGCCCATTTATTTATTTTTGCTTTGACATCCCTTCCCTTTGAGGTCAAATTCATAAAATCTTCTTTAAATTCAAGGTCCTTGAGTTTAGTTCCTATGTTTTCTTCTATACATTTTATTGTTTCAGGTCTTATATTTAGGTACTTAATCCATTTTGAGTTAATTTTGGTGTGTGGTGATAGACAACAGTCTAGTTTCATTCTTTTGCAGGTAGCTTTCCAGTTTTCCCAGCACCATTTATTGAAGAGGCTTTTCTTTCTCCACTGTATGTTTTTGGCATTTTGTCAAAAATTATTTGCCCAGATAAATATGGTTTTACTTCTGGACTCTTGATTCTGTTCCACTTGTCCATGTCTCTGTTTTGCTGCCAATACCATGCTGTTTTGATTACTGTCACTTTATAGTATAATTTGAAGTTGGGCAGAGTGATGGCTCCAGCCTCATTCTTTTTCTCAGGATGATTTTGGCAGTTTGGGGCCTTTTGTGCTTCCATACAAATCTGATGATTTTTGTTCTATATCTTTAAAAATCGCCGATAAGGCACATATTGGTCTGTAGTTTTTTGTGTGTGTGTTATCTTTATCAGATTTTGGTATCAGAGTAATATTGGCCTCAGAGAATGACTTGGGAAGTATTGCCTCCTATTCAATTTTTTGGAAGAGTTTGAGGAGAATAGGTATTAAATTTTTGAACGTTTTGTGTAATTCACTGGGGAAGCCATCTGATTCTGGACTTTTACTTTTTGGTAGGTTTTTGATGACTATTTCAATTTCCATACCGCTGATCAGTCTGTTTAGATTTTCCAGTTCTTCTTGGTTCAGTCTAGGAAGATTGTATTTTTCTAAGTACTAGTCCATTTATTTTAGGTTATTAAATTTGGTGTTATAAACTTTTTCATAGTATTCTTGCACAATTCTTTATATTTCTGTGATATGTCCTAAGTTTCCCTCTTTCATCCCTGATTTGGTTTATGTGTGTCCTTTCTTTTACTTAGTGAGTCTAGCCAGTGGTTTGTCAATTTAATAAACCTTCTCAAAGAACCAATTCTTTGTTGCATTTATTTTTTCTATTGTTGTTTCTGGATTCAATTTCATTTATTTCTGCTCTAATTTTGATGATTTCTTTCCTTCTGCTTACTTTAGCTTTCATTTGTTCTTCCTTTTCAATTTTTTTTTTTTTTTTAAGATGAAGCATTAGGTTATTTATTTGAGTTAATTCTTGTTTTTGGATACAGACCTGTAATGATATGAACTTTTTTTTATCTAATAACTGCTTTTGTCTTGGCACAAAAGTTTTGATATGTTGTACTATCATTATCATTTGTTTCTATCTATCTCTTGATCTCTCTTTTTATTTTTTCTCTGACTCAGTTATTCTTCAGTAGCATGTCATTTAATCTCCCTGTGTTTGTGTTTTTTCCTGATTTCTTTTTGCAGTTGAACTCTAGTTTCAAAACATTTTGATCAGAAAATATGGTTGATATGGTTTCAACCCTCTTATATTTGTTGAGGGTATCTCTGTGTCCCAGGGTGTGGTTGATTCTTGAGAATGTTCCATGTGCACTAGAAGAGAATGTATAACCAGGTGTTTCGGGATGGAAGGCTCTGTATATGTAAATTATGCCCAGTTGGTTTGATGTGTCATTTAAGGACGTTATTTCCTTATTGATTTTCTGTTTGGATGATCTGTCCATATCTAATAGTGGGGTATTTAAGTCCCTTACTACAATAGTGTTTTTGTCTGTTTCTCCCTTTAGTTCTGTTAGTAATTGCTTTACACGTTATGGGGCTCCCTGATTGGTAGCATAGATATTAAAAAGTGTTATGCCTTCTTGGTGCATGATTCCTTTTATCATTATGAAGTGTCTCTCAGTATCTTTCTTTACCTTTTTTATTTTAAAATCTATTTCATCTGATATTAGTACCACTACTGCTTTTCTCTGAATGCCATTTACTTGAAATATCTTTTTCCACTCTTTCTTTTTGAGTCTATATTTGTCTTTAGAGCTGAGATGTCTCTCCTGAAGGCAGCATATAGCTGGGTTTTGTTTTTTGATCCATTATGCAATTCTGTGCCTTTTTTTATTGGTGAGCTCAATTCATTTACATTTAGGGTGATTATTGAAATACAAGGTCTTCTATAGCTATTTTATCTTTCGCTTTCTCGTAGCTTGGTATTTCCATTGTTTCCTTGTCCTTGCGCTTCTGTTTTCTTTTTTCTTTTTGGTTAGCTTTCATGGATTTTGCCCCTGGTTCTTCTTCTTTTATGCTATATACTTCAGTTCTGAATCTTTGGTGTGTGGTTATCATTATGAGGATGTAAAGGATAGTTATATATATACAGTCATCCATTTTCTTCTGCACAGGATTTATCTCCATTCCTTTTTGTGAATTTGAATCTTTGAATCCTCCCTTTTCAGCCATTTTTATCTCAGTTTGTCCCTATTATGCTGAACAATCATTACTATATTGTTATAACAATTATCTTTTTATTATTTAAGTGTATAATGCCCTGTTCTTAGTAAGGGTTGCACTCCTCTGCTTCTATTTGCCTGATAGTAACTTTACTTCTAATTACGTGTGTATGTGTGCACGTGTGTGTGTGTGTGTGTGTGTGTGTGTGTGTGTGTGTGTATTTTTTTGGGTCATTTCGTTTTAGGCGAACTGATCCCTTCTAGTATTTCCTGTAGTGCTGGCCTCATAATGGAAAATTCTCTCATTTTTTGTATGTTTGGAAAGGTCTTTATTTCTCCTTTATATCTAAAGGAGAGCTTAGCTGGATACAGTATTCTGGGTGGTAGTTTCTTTCACTTAATAGTTTAAATATTTGATTCCATTCCTTTCTGGCTTGTAAGGTTTGCGCTAAGAAGTCTGAGGATAATCTAATGGGTTTACCTTTACAAGTTACCATTTTTCTCCCTGGCTGCCCTGAGAATTCTGTCTTTGTTATTGATTTTTGATAATTTCAATACGATGTGTCTTGATGAAGGCCTTTTTGGGTTGAGATTATTAGATGTTCTGTTGACTTCTTGAATTCCAAACTCCAGCTCATTCCTTAGATTTGGGAATTTTTCGTCCACTATTTATCTCTAAATGCTGTCTAATCTCTGTTCTTTTGCCTCACCTTCGAAAACGCATATTATTCTTATGTTTTTTTCTCCTGATGGTATCAGCTAGTTTTTGTATTTCTCTTTCATCATTTTTCATTCTTTGGTTTCTCTCTTTTTCCTTCTGATTTATTTCTAGATTTCTATCTTCAGTATCAGTGATCTTTTCCTCAATTTGGTCGACTGTATTTCCCAAGGTTGCTATTTCATTTTTCGACTCTTGCAGTGTGTTATTTTTATCTCCAGATTTATTCTTTTCTTTTTGAGGGTTTCAATCTCCTTGCTCTGCTCGCCATATGTTTTTCAATTCCTGCAATTGCTGATATGACTCATTTTGGAACTCATTGAGTTTTTTCAGGAGTACCATATTGAATGCTCTGTCATTTAAGTTGCATATTTCTATATCTGTTAGTTTATTTTCAGAGATTTTTCTCTTTCTGAGATGCCTTGTTACCCTGGTTGTTCATAGGATTTAATGGACTATTTCTCTACCTGGGTATTAATGGAAATGTATGCTACTCTTCTTCCAGTAAGAAAATTTATTATATAAAGGCATCTCTTTAGCCTGATGCAAAGAAGGCAGTTTTCTTTTGGTTTCCAGTAGGTGGCACCTAAGCCTCTTAGATCCTTGCTTTGTATAAAACTTGAAAAATGCCTCTTTATTTTCTGATAAATATTTAATCATGCTAAGTACCCTCAGTTTTAGTCTCTGTCTGTGTTAGCCACAGTTTCAGTAGCTTTTGCTCAGATTCCCCTGGGGCTCTGCAGTGATTGGTCTTGGAAGGTATGGGGGAGGAGTCCTCTAGGTTAGGGGTTAGGGACTATGGCTCAGTTTTGCAACCACAGTCAGTAAATATCAACTCTTGTTTCTCTGCCAGCCACTACTCCACTTTCTGCCCTGATGACTGGGCCCTGCTGCCAGCCAGCCATAGGGAGTTCACAACTTTCCCAGGCAAGGCTGTCCAGGGAACTCGCCATAGGAACTCACTGCTCCTACTCCCCATCCCCTTCTCCTGGAGGGAACCCTAGCAGCTGCAAGAGGCAGCTTCTTCATTTCTCTCAGTCCACCACCCGACACCTGGGGTTCTGACCTGTGGTAGCTCTTACATGCAGATCCCATGCTCAGACGTGCTGGTGTGTAGTTTGTGTGTTTTTTGTTGTGTTTTAGATGTTCAGCTTATTGTTTCAGTGGGGATGTCTCTTACTCTACCATGTTTCCAAAGATCCAAAAGAATGTTTTGATGGAGCAACTGAATGGGTGATGGTCTCACTCATAATAATAGGGTAGTAGCAAGTAATAAAACAAAACTATTTCTTTTTTTGGAAGGGTTAAATTTGAGATTCTTTAAAGAATCCAAGTAGAATGTTGTAAATACAGTTCTTTGTAAGTGTAAAGTCTAGAGAAAAATTAGCAAGATATAAAAATTTTATAGTTATCTTTTTAGAGGAACTATAAAAAATGTTGACATGAATGAGATGACTAAAGAATTGAGGACAGAGAAAAATGAGAACTAACACTGCATCTTGGACAATTCACAATTGTGGGTAAGAAAAGCAGGAAAAGCTAGTAAAAAAAATGAGAAGTAGTAGGAGGAAGACCAAGAGAGTGATATTTCAATGCAACTTCTAATTCAGTGGCATATTTCTGATATTTTTCTTGAAGCACATAATAAAAAAACAACTCTCTTTCTCTCTCTCTCTCCGCCCCCTCTCTGTGAGTGTGTTTGCATGTGCTGAAATAATGTAAATATTAATGTGTCAAAAATGTTTTATAACTACTTTGCAGCACTGATTTTCTAAATATTATATATTTCCCTTTAAGCATGTGAACATTTATAGCAGCTCCTAATGAGTTAAATGTATTATTTTTTAATTACTCAATGCTCAGTTTTCCCCTTACTAGATATGAGAGTGAGTGAACGTTGTTGGCTAATTTTCATACAATGTGTCTTTTTAAATTTTCTTTTAATAAATGAGCATTAACTTAATTGTTATTTTTATTGTTTCATTCTTTATTTGTTTTTGCCACAGGACGCTGTCCTTCCTAGGACACTTTTACTTTTGTTTTTGTGTGCCATAAAGTAAATGTTAAATGTCACAGTCTTGAAACTTTTTATCTAAGTCGATTATATTTCAGAAAAGACAATTTAAATACAAAATTAGTTTTAACGTTTTATACATAATATTTTCTATTGCATCTTTGGGAGCAAAAAAATATATTTATATTCTATGCATTAATATATCATTGACTATTCTCCAAGATTAATCATTTGGGCAGAGTTTAGAATGAAAAACATATTTAAAATCTCTTAAAAATAATGTAAAAGCCTTCACAGGTTATACCACACTCATACAAATGCCAACTTATATTTTCAAATAATCAGCATTTTTCAAAGGACATCATAAAATTCTTTTCTAGGTAAAATCAACAACAAAATGTTTATGTCTCAAAAAAAATTACTTGCCACAGTTTCTTTTCAGCAATTTAGAGATCTTGCTCCAAAGAAAACATAATTTACATAATTTTTATAATGAAGGTTGAATTAACTTATCTAGAAATTTTTGTTTATATGCATAATTTTATTTTTCATGGTGATTTTTTATAACTTTGGCATCTCCTTTATATGTTTAATGTTAAAATATTTTATATAAATAGTAAGGTCAGTATCAAATGAAAATATAAAGGTACACTGTCACTATGATCAGCAGTCACCAATTCTTAATTTTTTATAGTCACAGACACTTCTATCTATATGCTTACATGTATAAATACATATTATTTCATGCAATTTCAGAGATCATTTTTCAAGGTGAGGGTAGGAAAACAGATTAGTTAAAATAAATCACAAACATATGGATACTAAGACTAGTATTTTTTAAAATAAAATTGACATTCAAAGAATTATTGAATATATATTATATGTAAGCTGTAATATTTTCTTCTAGGAATATAAGTACAAGTAAAATGTGGTCCATGATCTCAGGGACATCAAAATATGAGGGATAATAAATGTATGTAACTTATCATATCTCATAATTATTGGGACCATGTCAGTGATATGGACAAGTGCTATGAGAATACAGAAGGAAAAAATAATTAGTTATTTCTTTGACATTGGAATGGCTCCCAAGTAAAGGCAGGTTATGAAAAATGAGGATCATTGTATGAGTGTAAAAGAGACAGAAGAGAAATGTAGTAGACCATGAGTCAAGCAGGTATATAAGTAAATATATATTGTGCTTTATTTGCCATATTTGTATCACTATGGACTAGTATAGTTTGGGTCTTTAAACAAATACGAAACAAAAGTTTAATGGCTTAAGATTGTAGACCCCCTAAGACAGAAATGGAAGAAAGAGATTGAGAGTGGAGTTAGCAAAGTGAGGGTCAAAATGACAGAAGGCCTAAGAAAGTAAATAGGGCGAGGATTTTACTGTCATTGAACTATGTATTAAGGAATATAGACTCTTTCCAATAGGCAATATGAAGTTCTGGAAAGTTCTTAAACTGTGCTTTAATTTTTTTTTTTTATATGAACGATTTAGAAAAAGAAAGTGGTAATATGGCAAATTACAAAAGAAAAAAACTCGAAGTGTGAGGGAGTCTATTAATACCTCTAGTGTAATATTAAGACAGAGCAAATAAAAGAAAAATGGAGAAATTAGAGTCAATACATGTATTTTGAGAGAAAAACAACAAGAGATTTTGGTACAAAGCATTGAGTTCATTTATTTAACAAATATTTTGTAAGGTTTTGACTAGGCATCTTATCAAGGAGTCTAGTAATTATAAAATATATATACTCCACTATGGACTTAAAAGATTCAACAATTATTCTCAAGGAACTAACAATCTATTATAATTTATAAGTCAATAATCTCATTATAGTCTTAATTGACTTTAATCAGCTGTATTTTGAACTTCTACTACTAGAAATTTCTATTTTAAGATCTTTTAGAATGCAGATTCTTCTTCTGATTATATTTCCTCTATGTACCTGATCTTTAAATTATATCTGCAATTTTATAATATATATATAATAGAGTATTACTAGCCATAAGAAGAGATAAAATACTGCCATTTGTGACAATATGGATGGACCTCAAGATAATCTTGCTAAGCAAAATAAGCCATACAGAAAAAGTTGAAAACCACATGATATCATTTATATGTGGGATATAAATATAATAGCAACAAACAAAGATAATAAACAAACAGAGACTTATGGACATGAAAAATAGACTAGTGGTTATCAGAGGTTATGGGGGGTGGGAGGGAGGTAGATGGAGTAAAAGGAGTCAAATATATAGTGACAGAAAGAAATCTAACTTTGGGGGGTGAACACGCAATGCAATATATATATATATATATATATATATATATATATATATATATATGCCTTACTATTAAATTGTACACCCGAAACTTACTGAACTTCATTAACCAATGTCACGATAATATATACACATATTATATATTATGATACATGTGATAATATATACATATTATATATACATATGTACATATATAATATATGCATATACATACACATATATATATTAAAACCAACAATATATGTGTGTGTGTGCGTGCGCACGCGTCTGTGTGTGTGTGTGTGTGTATTATTGGTTTTAGTATAGGCTCCTTACAAGTATTTCTCAGGATTTGTTGTTTAACATGTGGGCAAAAAAACAGCGAAGTTTAATTTTATGGAAATTTGATTTTTATATGTTTATTTCATATAAGTTAAATCTAAATTATCATGCTAAGCCAGATGTCAGACGCAAAAAGATGATGAGAACAATATGATTTCACTCATCCGTGCTATATAAAACTGAAAGCAACTGATGAACATGACAGAGACTCATGGATGTGGAGAGTGGATTAGTAGTTACTAGAGGGAAAAGATGGGACTAAAGAGGGTTAAATATTTGGTGATACAAGGAAATTTAACGATGAGTGATGAACACACAATGCAATATATCTATGATATATTATAGAATTATACACTTGAAACCTATTTGATTTTATTAACTAATGTCACCCCAAATTTTTTAATTAAAAGTAAATAAAATAAAATAAAAACATATATAAAACATTAAAAATAGTGAACTTCTTTATATTTCTTTTACACAATACTGTTGGTAATTTTTGTCTTTTTTTCTAAGGATTTGTATGGCAATGATATTATAAATCTTTCTTAACTCCTGAAAGGATGGTTGATCTTTAGAATGCCATTGAAAATAAACTTGTGGGACAGGTAATTCCTATGTGGCAAATCTATTTGCACACTGCCATCAGCATGCGATGACAAGATATAAAAACTGTCAGAGCAATTCATGTGAAAAACATTACACCAAATAACATCATAGAAGACCATATAACCAATAATAACACATTCTTCCCGATTTCTTTAATTCTATACATGTAATAAATCATTTCCTTGATTATATATTATAAAATCAACATTTTATTCAAATTATATTGTGAATTGCTATAAACAATAAACACACACACACACACACACACACACACACACACACACACACATTCACATAGACACAGAAAGTTTCCAGTGCATTAAGTTTCAGTGAGAAGATGTATGAGCCCCTGGCTGAATGGAAGACTCCCTGATAGAAGCAAACCTTTATTAACCCATGGCACCGCTATAGTAGTTCTAGCCAGCAATTCCACAGACACTTAGATCTAAATTACTTAATGGTCCTTGTCAGCAGCCTGCAGTTCTAGGGATGCTGCAAAGCAGTTATTTTTTTCCAGTCACAGAAAGCCTTGACTAGAGTGAAGGATATTGAAGAAGTAGGGCATGTGTTATCAATGAAATATATTGGCTCTCTAATGTACATCTCCTAGAAACCATTATTATTCCCAAGTTTCTCAGTCTGAAAGTCTAGTAGCTGCCAAAAGAAAATAGTGGTAGTGGCAGAACAACCAAAGCTTAAAAGGTAAATGTCTTCTAGGCATGGACGATTGATAACTAGAGCTGAAATAAAAAGTACTTCTAACTACAAATCTATTTAAAAACAAAATTAATTTTAAAAAATTTCAATGACTTTATTACATTGCACTATCTAGTTATACGTGTCTGTTGAAAAGAAAGTTATTTATATGCTGTATAAACTTGGGCCCAGTTTCCTTTTTTTCTCAAACGAAGATGATAATGTAAAACTTGTAGGATCATTATTAGTAAATATTTTTTGTACTTTTAAAGGCCTTCAAACAGTGCTTGGCATATAGTGGGCATGATATGAGTGCATAGTAAATAAACTAAGTAGAGAATTGAGAAAATCAATCACAGAAAATTCACAGAAAATGACTGTTTACCTAAGGAGATGGCAAGAAGCTGATCCCAGCCCTGCCATTTACGAGATCAACATTTTTGGACAAATTGCTTAACCTTGTTAAACCTCATCTATGAGATGGAAATACCACTTGTTTCATAGTGATAATTCTAAGAATTAAAGGAGCAAGTGCCTGTAACACAGCAGATTGAACAAAATAGATGTTCAGTATGGAACAGATAATATCACTAAGTTTCACTTGTGACTAATTAGCGCTGGGCTCATCTTTGGGTTACTTTACACTTGTCATCCTTGTGGCCTGTGGTGAACCCGTTTCAAGCTTCTATCAACACTTTAATAGCAAAAGCCTTTTGAGGCAGTGTTTATGTAGTGCAGGCTTGGTGGAAATGATACTGTTAAAAAGGAAAACCTCAGGGTGCTATAACCAGAGGCATGTCTTAAAGTATAACCTAGAAAATTACTTGGAATCAATGATTTTTGAAATGTAAAAGACTTGCTCTAGTTAAATTTAACTTAGAAGTTATTATTTTTCTACCAGAAGTAGTAGCTGAAGAAGATTGATAGATTGAATAAGATTCAGTTCTATACAGCACAGAGATGCAGTTAATGAAGTCTCTATATTTGAGTTTAAAGAGTGAGCAATTATAAACAGAGAATAAAGTTAGTATTCAAGAACCACCATATGAAAATTACCATTTTGACTCAGGTTAATTTGCAATGAAAAAAGATCAATTGATGACAGAGAACATAGATGAAAAACAATATATTCCATAAAGGAGTAGGTAAAAACATCAATCCTAACATCTAACTGAAGGACATCCATTTCTTAATGTAAAGAGTTGTATGCTAACATGATGGTCATGTGAAATATTCTGTGATATTGGTTGAATGAGAATATTTATGCTGTGTACATTTGTATTATGTGCACTGAATTACAGAATACTAATATAGAGTCAATCAAGTAATACATAAATACAAATATTTTTGAAGGGCTAATTAGTAAAAGAAAATAATTAAATTGAAGGGATTGTTCTAAGGACATTATGGGAAAAGCACAAATTGAAGAAAGTATGGCAATGACTATAGGAAAGTTCATTAATTTTCCTGTTGTCCCTTCAGTGGACTGGAGAATAGAAGTTTAGAAATGAGCGAGACCATAGATCTAGGAACAACTATAATAGCAACCATAACATGATAGCCTAATCCTGAAGAAGTTCTACTTAGAAACACAATTTGATATTGGAGAAAAATCTATCTTGTCATTAGTAGATCAGGCACAGAGAACTCCATCTGATCCAGAGTAGTCCTTAAAGATGTAAACACATATACTGATCTTCAACTTCAAATATAAGATGTACGTGTCTATATATAATCCAAAAACCTTAATTTAGGGAAAAAAAAAAGCTTGAGTGTGTTGGTTATAATCTGATGGAACTGAAACGTTTAAAACATAATAATACATTCTAAATTTTTACCTTAATCATTTTAACACTGCAAAGCCTCATTAATTAATTTAAGAAAAATATATTCAATGATTATTATGTCAAGATATATAATAAAGACATAAAAACTATAGTTCCTGTTCTTAGAGAAATCTGTTTAGTGAGGTAAGAGAACAGTCAGTAGAGACTTATACTAGAGTATTATAAATGCTACAGGGGATGCATAGATAGGGCTATGATCAAGTCAAGACAGGGGGTTAATGGATTAAGGATGTGATAAGGTATTTTGGAGAGAGTGAAATTTTAGCTAGACGAAGGAAATTGAAATTAACTAGGTGAATGGATGGTAGAAGACTGTATTTTGAAGATGAAGCCAACTGCCCCAAAAGTATACAAATGCAAGTAGAAGATGACAATTAAATATTACAAATAGATTCATATGGATAGCATTTAAGTATTGATAAATTGAAAGGGAAAAAGGGGTGTAATTATATGTAATTTGGAATTAATGTTGAAGTCTGTAGGAAGCCACTGATAAATGTAAATAGGAGAATGAAAGGGTTTTAGACAACCACTTGGATGGTGCCATAGTTGTAGTTGATACTCTGAGCAGTTGAACCGATTTCTTCCTAGAACTGTTGCTGCTATGAGTATTACTCATGGCTCACAGTTGCTTCCCTTTAAAGAACTTCCCTCAGCCACAGTAACCTGCGTACTAAGTGTGTTATGTTCCTTCCTATGTAGAGGGTTCCGTGGACAAAACAACTGACTGATAAAGAGGTTTACAAGGCTGCCTCAAGGGATCTCTAACCTGGTCAAGTAATTCATGCTCCAAAACACCCTGGGAGATCAGGTCGAAGGTAGACATGAGCAAAGACTACATCCTGGCTTAGCTTTTTTTCTCCTGCTCTATCCTGCATCCATTATTTCCCTCCTCTGGAGAGCATTTCCTCGGTGAATTGTTTACATAACAATTTCCAAGTAAGAATTTGCTTTTAGAAAATCCAACCTAAGTGAGTCATTTATGTAAAGAATAGGCCTCAGCAGAGACAGAAGATTGAGGAGAAGAGTTAATTTCAAAATCAGAATAATTACAGAGTTCTTACTAAAACTAAAGTAAGAAGAAATAATGAGGATCAGAAGTAAAGTATAGTACTTAGACTAGTGAAGATAGCATAATTGCCAGAAATATGGAAGGCCAAATTGACAGGACTAAGATGCATGTGATAAAAGAGAAGGTAGCATCAAAGATGACATCAGGCACTAGTTAGTGGCATTAACATTTACTGAAAAAAATAAGGTATTTAACGATTTATGTAAACATTCAAACACATAGAAAATTTAAAAAAATAAAAATATAAATTCACTTTTAAAAACATCTAAAAGAGTCTATGGCCATACTATCCTGAACATATCTGATCTCGTCTGATCTCAGAAGCTAGGCTGGGTCAGGCCTGGTTAATACTTGGATGGGAGACTATCTAAGAAGACCAGGTGCCGTAGGTGTAAAAATAAAAATAAACATAAACATCTAAAATCATCGAAGAGGTGTCTGAATTGGGAACAAGAAATAAGATCAAGAATGAAAGAAAAAAATATAAAATCTAAAAAGTCGTTCCTGTATTAATAAATAATGACAATGGACTATGACTTGAAGCATGTGATTAACTCGGCTTTCCCTTTTTATACGGTTAAGTAGGAAAACAATATAAGAAAAGGGAATAAAGTAAGCGGAGTAAATCTGATGGAGGAAGTAGTTATTGATTAAGCTTTGGATGTGTCTAGTAGAAGTTGAAAATTCTGGACACAAGAAAAATTTTGACTTCGTTATATTCGTTGGCAATGAGAAAATACCTAAAACACATGGTGAGAAATTATTCAACACTATTTGCAAAAATATCAAGCCCTGTTCCTAATACATATACTCTACAAACTACAATTTTCCCTTTTCATACCTACACTCTTGACCCTATGATTATATCTGATTGTATGTCAACAAGTTGAAAATTCTGCTATCCGTTTGCATAATTTGCCTTATTCTCTAATATTAGTGTTCCTACACTTGCTATCTGGTATTGCTCAACTTTTCTTTTCATCTGATCCACTTCTAAACTAAGGACTCTATTGTCCTCAGGCCCTTTGCTTTGCTATTACCTGATCACTTTAGGCAATTCACTAAAGGTTTTCTTTGTATCCTATCATTCACCAAAAAGTTATTTTAGTTAACTACTAAATCTAATCACTTCATTAATCAATGAATTCTATGTTAAGCTTATATACCTAAATTCTTTGTGTAGATGAATGTGGGGTGGGAGAGAAGTCTGGCATTCTTTATGTAATTCCTTAGTTCTAAATCACTGGAATTTTACAACCCAGTCACTTTTGGTTAATTTGCTGGTTAGGCAAACTATAATAGATATTTAAGATTGTTTTAAGTCAATATAAAGATGAAACTGGGTCCCTGATGAGTAATTAGTATACAAAAAAAAAAAAAAATGAAAAGTGACACAAACTCATAGATACAGGCAACAGTTTAATGGTTACCAGAGGAAAAGGGAAGTGGGGGAGAGGTAGAAAAGGATAAAGAGAGTCAAATATATGGTGATGGAGAGTGATTTGGATGGTGAACACATAATGCAATATACAGATGATATATTATCAAATCATATACTTAAAACCTATATAATTTTATTAACCAATGTCACCTCAATAAATTTATTTTTTTTAAAAAGTGAACACAATATTCAAGTGGAAAATAAAGGTAGGTTATGGTTATTATCAATACATTTGGGTTGCAGTAGCCTTTATTTTTTATTTTTTGGTTGTTTTTATCTTACATAAATGTATCTTGGCCACAACTTTTCATACAGGAAGACCTAATTCCAATAGTGACATTAGAGACCAAATGGTTCCTGGAATATATAGAGACAGTGAAATGAAGAAAGATATCAAACATAAGAGCCAAAAAAATAATTTACACAGTAGTCACAACTAACTGGAGAGGTCCCAGAGAACTGGAATATGACACCATGCTGTTTTTCATAATCCAGACCAGGTGGCATACATTTTCCTTTCACGACAAATAGTAAAGGACAGAGACTGAGACTACAAGAAAAAAAGTGTGGGATTAAGATGTTCACTTATAAATTCATCCTTCTGCTTTAAAGTAAAGATTCTTACAAAGCCATGCCCATCCTCTATGTGTGCGTGCGCGCGCGCGCGCGCGCACACACACACACACACACACACACTACTAGAAAGGGAAATCTATCTACATTAATTAAAATTTACCATGTGATTTATTTCCTTAAGAAAGAGGGGGCTAGTGCTAAGGCAGTGGTTTCCAAAGCTTTAAATGTTTTTCTCTTACTAATTTTGCATATAACTTACATCAGTAAATATTTTATATTATTATGAAATATGAGTGTGTAGACACTCAAATGCAAAAAATATATGACTGAAACAAAAAAAAAGTTTTATGACATCCTATTTCTACTTTATTTTTCCCTTCCTTTTATTATTTTTTTCATTATTTCTTCCTCCAGCCTTTTCTTCCCTCTTTCCTTTTTATTCTTTATTTCTTTCTCCTATTTCTTCTTTCTCTTCCTTCCTCTATCTTTTTCTTTTTACATTTCCCCCATTTTTTTTCTTTCTTTTAATGGAACTAACTAAATTAATTTCATGACAAATAAACATGGATCATGAACCTCATGTCATAAAAACATGGAAAACTGATTAGGTATAAATTAACAATTTTTACCCAATAATCAGGTAAATTAAGGACAACATGGAGTATTTAAGGAAAAGGGCTTGAGATTAAAACCTAGCACTTTTTGAATTTTCTCTTACTTAATGTTCCTTTGGACACTTCCACTACTAAGGCTAAATCATAAGTTTTATAACCCCAAGCTAATGAACATGGAATTGTGATGTCTTTAACAAGATAATAGACTTAAAAAATCTCTTTAAACAAAGACCATGCCTTTTTAATTTACTTACTTGCTTCTTTAGTACATCTGGAAATAAACTTGGGGAAATAAGTCATAAACTTTTTCATATAAAGAAGATAACATGTTTAAGATCAAGATTAACCATGAATGAGTGGACAACCTTGAGTGGTAAGGATGACGTTAAAAGACAATGCCTCATTTTGCTATTCCTGTGATTTGGAATAGGAGAAAGAAGTACAAATTCCTCCCCTAGGTGTCTTGGTTCTCAGAGAGATCTATGTTCTTAGTGATTGTATACAACATGGAGTGAATTAGAGAGAATGTAGATAACAGCAGAGAGAAAAAAGTGATGACGTTTATATAAGAAGGTAAGGATGGAATTACATAATTCTTAAATCCTATGTATTCTAGGTAGCTCAGAAGCTGAGTTTAGGTCCAGAAAGCCTACTATTTAAATTTCTAGGAGTGGATATTCTGAACCAAGAAAATGGATTTAAAAAAAAATTAACATTCTTATTAGAAATAAAGAAAGGCCTTGCTTTCCAAGGAACTGCCAAAAGATCTATCAAGCTCAAGGAGGTCAATTAACAGCACTCCCAGAAATCAACCTTAACTTTCAGAACATCCTGAGAATATTACTTACCTTTCAAATACAATCAAACCACCTACATCGAAACACCAGAATGAGAACTTAGTTTTCCCTTTTTATAACATCAAAAGATTATAAAAGTTATTTTTTACGTTCCCTGATGCCAATTTGGAGAAGAACAGAAATAAATATTATCTAAAAACTAAAGGTTATACAAAGCAACAATTCAAAGTACTAGAGCTAACAAGATTGTATAATTGTCAGGACTAAATTTTACCCTGAACCTAAGCATGAGGCTCTTGAACTTCTGGTTAACATGGTCAAGATAAAAGATCAGTAGTTTCTCTAATGTATGAGTTATAATACAATTAATTTTGATACTTTACACATAGTCACAGAATTACTTTTTCTAACTCATATATAATACTTAAGCCTATATGCTAAAATAAAGTTAATATTTCAGAAAAAACATTGAGACTCATTGTCACTTGATTTTATTTTGTTAATAAAGCTTAATACAACAAATGTATAAATTCTTCATTAAATATGTTTTTCTCCAAAATAAAAAGAATTACCTTCAAGATTGCACAAACGGTTAATCTACTTATGCTGGGTTTTGCTGCTAATCTTTTGCTTATTTTATTACAGGTTCTAAAAAGAATGCTAATTCATAGCATTACTGATGGAAAGGATTCTAATAACTCATAATTTCTTTTGACTTGGGTCAATACTAAAAACATACTAAAACATTTATAAAAATTATTAAAATGTATAGAATATATGTATCAAAATTAACAATCAATTTTGCTAGTGATTATTCTTATAATTTAAACAAAAATATTTAAAAGATAATAGCCTTTTTATACCTTTCAATATTTTTTACTAATGTATTAAAATAAGTTTTTTAATCACTGGTAAGTCTCTAGTATTTTCTAAACATGATTTATTCCCCCAAAATATGAACTAAAAATAGACATTTTATTCTTCATGTTGAGTCACATAGGATAAATTCCTGACTTGCAATCTTTTACAACAAAAAGCGTGCAGGTACACACATGCAAACATCTAAATGAATTGTGAGATCATGTGACAAGGAAAAGTAATACTGAGAAGGTCAACATTTAAGAAATGAATTAATATAGATTAAGAGACAAAACAGTAGACATTTGGAGCAAGAGAAGAAGCAACTCTCAAGGACCTGAAATGAGAATGTGCCTGGTATATTTGAAGACTGGCAAGGAGTCCCACATTGCTGGAGTATAATATGAGAAAAAGAGGAGAGAACAGAGAGGTAATAAAGAGCAATATTGTATGTTCTTTGGCTTTTACCCTGGTCAAGATGGAAAACCACTGGATTGAAATTCAAAAGACAGAATACTGGTGGGTTGTCATTGCAGCTCCCAAATTATTGAAAAAAGCCTGAAAGTTAGGTTGTTAGTTCTATACTTTCCAGCTTTTCCTTCTTTTTTTTCTCTTAAACTTAATATGTGTTCATTCATTAAATTAGATGATCACTTATATTTTGTTATGGACATACATCAGAGAAGAATGAACATGGTCACTGAGCTCAGTAATATTAGATATTAGAAGAAAGACTTTAAGAAATATATTCATACTATTGCATAATGCGTTACGTGTTCAGGAGATCCTCTTTGTGCAAATAACTTGAGTTAAAGATGTGTAGAGGACTGTCAGTCTAATAGTGGAGGCAAAAAAATAAAAAATAAAAAAGTCATAGCATTAAGTATGAAAACTCAAAGAGAAGAAAGATTTTGGTATAGTCCAGAAATTGAAAGGAGTCAAAGTGACTGCGAGGAAAAGGTAGAATTACAAAAATGCTCAGGATAAAGTTGAGGATCAGATAATGAAGGAAATTAAGATTATTGTGTTAAATTTGTATTTTATCCTAAAAGGAAGAGGACATTTTAAAGATTTTAGTTAAAAAAGTTGTATTTCATTTATTTTTTAAAAGAATTACTCTCAGAGCCCTCTGGGGAATAAAGCTAAGACAGAGAAACAAAGGTATAAAAGAGGAAATGAATAAAAAGATCATTATAGGGGACTGACATTACCTAACTTTAAGACTCAGTATAAAGCTACAGTAATCAAGACAGTGAGTTATTGGTGTAAAAAAGACACATAGATCAATGGAAGAAAATAGATAACCCAGAAATAGACACACACACATATGCACACACATATATATGTGTGTGTATATATAGTCAATTGATCTTTGACAAAGGAGCAAAGGCAATAACATGGGGAAAAAATAATCCTTTAACAAATGGTAGTGGAACAACAGGACACCCACATGCAAAAAATAATAATAATGTAGACACAGAAATTATACTCTTTATAAAAATAATTTAAAATGGATCAAAGACCTAATATATAACACTAAGACTCCTAGAAAATGACATAAGAGAAAATCTAGATGACATTGTTGAAAAGCTATTTGAATAAATAATGTTGGAAAACATCCTTCATGTGGCAAAGTAGACAGACAAACAACCCCAGGAAGTTCAGGTATTCCCCAAAAAAGATGAATCCAAAGAGGTCTACACCAAGACACATCATAATTAAAATGTCAAAGTTTAAATACAAAGAGAGAATCTTAAAAGCATCAAGAGAGAAGCAGTTAGTTATCTACAAGGGGTTACCCATAAGACAGGCAGCTGATTTCTCAAAAGAAATAATGAAGGACAGAAAGCTTGGCACAAAATATTTGACATGATGAAAACCCAGGATCCACAACCAAAACTACTTTATCTAGCAAAACTATCATTTAAAGTTGAAGAAGAGATACAGATTTCCAGATAAAAATAAGCTATAGAAATTTATCAACGCCAAGCCAGTATTATAAGAAATGTTGAAGAAACTTCTTTATGAAGAAAAAAAAAATGTATCATAAACAAGAATAAAGGGTAGTAATAACTACATTCCTATCGACAAGTACCTCAAATGAAAAAGAATTAAGGACTTCGATCAACAGATAGAGTGGCTGAATGGATAAAAAAATAAGACCTCTGCATATGCTGCCTGTTTGAAACTCATTTCAGATTAAAAGATACACACAGACTAAAAAGAAGTGGGTAGAAAAAAATATTGCCTTGAAGGACTTAGAGGATATGTGATGAATGAATTGGGTCAGATAGAAAGACAAATATTGAATAATTTCATGTATATATGGAATCTAAAGGACAAAGTAAACAACAACAACAACAACAACAAAAGCAGAAATAAACTCATAGATAAAGAGAATATTTTGAGGGTTACTAGATAGGAGGGGTGTTGAGGGAGATGACAGAAAAAGGCAAAGGAATTAAGAGGTACAAATAGATAGTTATAGAATAGACATGGACATATAGAGTGTAGCATGGGGAAGACGGTTCGTAATATTGTAATACATATGTAAGAGAGAAGAAAAATACTAGATATAGTGGGGTGATCACTTTGTGAGTTATGTGAATCTCTGATTACTGTGATGTAAAATTGAAACTGATATATCATTATATGCCAACTATAATTGAAAAAACTCATTGACTTATGCAATGTAAATATAAGCAACTAACTGTCTATTATGTTGCAATAAAGCCAAATATATATATACACACACACACACATATATATATATGTATATATATATGATACACACACACACACATATATATATATATATGATTGTATCATCATGAAGTCAGAATTCACAAAAGCAAGGAGTGATTAACTTTTAAATACAACTATAAGCATGAATAAAATAGTAATTTAAAACATCATTTAAATCTGAAATATAAAAGTTATTATTCACCTTAACAAGAACAATTTTTGTAAATGTTGATGTTTCAGTGGGAGAAATCAAAACAATATCACAGAAAAATTTAACATAGATACACATATTTTGGGAAAAAAATAAAATCATTAGATAAGTTACAATTTTTGTTAAGTTAAAAAAAATAGCATATCTCTGACAATTAAGAAGATGAAATTAAAGCCAGAATGGTAAACTCAAGGTTATGCTGTAATGACCCAATGCAAAATTTTGGTATTGGTGTTGGCACTGATGTAAAAAACCTAGGTTTATAGGTTTAATGCTTTCTCAAAATCAAGAGATGTAAATTTGGGAAGTAACACTCAGATATTCATTAAAATAAATTCTAAAAACCCTACTGGCTAAAATGTGTGTTCCCCTGGCTACTTAGAAAAAAGTTTATAAGATATAGATTAAAGTAGAGAGATCGCGTAATAAAATAAAATTGTTATAACTATACCTAATCCAAAGGTAAAACAAGCTATAATGATTATCTATCAAGTAAAGTTATGTCACAATGTAATGAATTAAATTGTGTCCCTCCAAAAAGATATGTTAAAGTCCTAATCCTCAGTACTTTAACAGGTGACTTTATTTGGAAATAGAGTTATTGTATATGTAATTAGCTAAGGTAAAATCAAATAGGAGTAAGGTGAAACCCTAACCTAATATCTGGTGTCTTTGTAATAAGAATAACATTTGAACAGATAGCAGAGATTGAAATGGTACATCTACACGACAGAGAACGCCAAAGATTGCAAGTATCCACAGAAACTAGGTGAGAGGCATGAAACAATTTCTCCCTCACAGTTTTGGGAAGAAACAAACCCTAACAACAAATTAATTTTGGTCATCTAGACTCAAAAACTGTGAAAAAATATGTTTTTGTTATTTTAAGCCACCCCTCTGTGTGTTACTTTGTTACAACAGCCCTAGGAAACTAGTATACCAAGTGTCAATTTCGTATTGCCTAATTTATTCCTGCAGTGAAAAATCTTATAATGGATTTATAAATTGGTTATAATGAATGATGTTATCAGAGAAATATTTAAATATTTTTAAAACTATGCAAAATGTCAAAAATAAAATTTTAATAATTGTTAAAGTCTACATGCTTAAACTTATAGAATAAGAAAAAATACAAGATTTATATATCTTAAGTCAATTTTTGCTATTTATGTGATAAGAACATCCCCAAATAATAAAATCATCATGAAAATGTTTTTATGTGAAACAAACCAAAAAATAAATCAAATTCAAAACAGTGCCAAAATAATGAAGTTCTCCAATCTTGAGTTTACGTTATGCCTATAGAAAAAATAAGTAGGTTAAAAATAACAATAATTAACAAAATTAAACAAAAAAAACTTAACTAAGAAGGTCAGAATAATAAATTACTTAAGTCAGAATAAAAAAATTACTTAACAGGAGGAATCTATGATACATTGCAGCAGAAAATAAGCTTTTCTTAAATTCCAAATAAGGTTTTAAAATATTTCTTTAAATTTGAAGTGATTCAAATAATTGTGAAAGTTAGAATCATTATTGATTTAACAATATATAAAAATTCAATTGATTTAATTTAAATGAGATATGCTATATTAGAAGACATGATTTTTTGAAATTATACATATAAAAATGATATGTATTTAACAATTAATCTAAAAAGTAGTTGTAAGAGACATGAAAGCAAGAGATTATAAAATACTACAGAATACTGAAAAAAAGACAAAGAAAAATAAAAAGAAATTGCAATCATATTTTGGGAGGCTTTTCAATTTCAGCTATAGATTTAAACCATATGTAATTTGAATGTCATCCAGATTTGTTTTTTTGTTTGTTTTTAAGGGAACTTGACATACTGTATTTAAAAGATGCTGAAAAGCACAAACCAAAAATAGTTTGATGGCTCCTGAAAAAAATATCAAGGGAATGTACTTAACTAAATATACATACTGATTATGAAGCTATAATTAGTAAGATAATGTGTTATTCACACAGGTTAGGGGAAAACACGGAACCATAAAATAGATCCATTTAAGTTATGGACATGTGTTTTATAACAGAGACGGCATTAGAAGTTAATGGAATGTCTTCTAATGAAGATACAAAAAGCAAATTTTTTGTTTTAAAGAAGTACTTCATAGGAATGTTTTGAAAGATATATATTTGAAATGTTTAATTTCATTAGTCAGGTAGAAAACAAATTAAAACTGTAGTTTTATACCTCTTAAACACACACCTGCTCTCAAATTGTAAAAGTATGACAATATCAGTAGTAGTTAAGAATGTGGAAGAGCAATGAATTTATACATTTTTGGTGATGTAATAAGTTTTTAAAAACTACTCTTATGTTTTCTAGTAACGTTGGCAACAAATATATTCTAAGACCTAGAAATTTTGTACTTCATATATATACTAGTAAGCATTTTGTAGATAGATATACCCCTGATCACTACAAGTGATCATAGTAACATTATTTACAATAATAAAAAAAATTATAAATGGCTCAAAGATCCATAAGTATTTGAATGCATACACTTCTTTTGGTATATTTTTGTAATAAAATACTGTAAAACAATAAAAAATGTATTAATTATAGATGTATTTTAAATATATGTTTTAATGAAAATATGGGTCTCAGATAAATATACTTAGTCTGAACCTATATGTTTACAAAATTTAAGACAGAATTTTGTAGTAAAGCTGTAAATAAAAGTAAATAATAACAAAAATCTTAATTGTGATTATATCTTTTTTGAAATATAATTTTCAAATCATAAATTTCCTTGATTTTAATGTGCAGTTTGAGTTTATTAAATTTATCCAATTGTCCAATCATTACCACAAACCAGTTTTAGAACACTTACATCACTCTCAAAAGAATCTTTATAACCTCTACAGCTAAACCACAGTCCCCAGAATCTATAGTTTGGTCCTTTCAAGAAATTACATATAAATTGTGTCATATAATATGTTGGATTTTGTGTCTGTCTTCTTTTATTTAGAATGACATTTTTGAAATCATTGTGTTTATCAGTGGTCCATTTTTTTTTATTGCTGCATTGTGTTACATATTAACTGGGGTTTCATTGGCTCTGTAAATCAATTTTGAGATTATTACCATTTTAACAATACTGAAGTTTCAAATTCATAAATATAGTTTATCTCTCTATTTGTTTAGATCTTTTTTTCCTCAGTAATATTTCATAGACTTCATCATAGAGGTCTCACATGTCATTTGTTACATTTATGTCTATATATATTTGTAAGGCTATTGTCAAGTTAATTATTTTAAATTTTATTTTTATTAATATACTTAAATATTCTTGGTTTTTACATATTTAGTATCCTATGAACCTGCTTAACTCACATATTACTCCTAATAGATTTTTTTCATAGATTCTTTAGGACATTCATGTACAAGATAGTGTCAATTGGAAATAAAGTTTTAATTCATTTTCAGTCTTTGTGTTTTTAATTTATTTTTCTTGCCTTATTGTGCTAGCTAAGTAGTTTAGTACCATGTTCAATAGAACTGATGAGAGCAGAAACCTAAACTTTCTTCTCAGTCTTTGGGGGAGAGTATTCAGTCTTTCACCATTAAATATGCTATTAACTTCAGTCTTTTTGTAGATGCCTTTTATGAGACTAAGGAAATTCCTTTTAATTACAAATTTTTCTGAGAGTTTTTTTATGTATAGAAATATATTTTGTCATATACGCTGTCTATTGATACGATTATATGCTTTATCTCCTTTATTCTCTCAAAATGGCAGATTCTATTCATTGAATTTTTGGATATTAACTCTATCTTGCATTCTTTTTGGCTGGAATGTATTATCATTTGTATATATTGTTGGCTTTATTTGAAGATATTTTGTTAAGAATTTCTGTATCTGTGTTCATGAGGGTTTTGCTTCCTGGTTGCCAGCCTCCTCTTAGCAGGCCTCTGAAGAGTGGTTCTCTAATTCCTGCAAGAACAGCTTCTTCAGTGTCGTGCTTCCCCATCATTTTAATTTGGGTCGTTTATTAGTTTCTTAAGATTGCCATAATAAAGTACCGCAAACCAGGAAGAGAAATTTCACAGTTCTGGAGGCTAAAAGTCTGAAATTAAGATGTTTAGCAAGGCCATACTCCTTCTGATACCAAGGAAGAAATGACTCCTTCCTTACCTTTTTTTTCTTCTCATGTTAGTTGGCAATCTGTAGCGATCTTTGCCTTTAGTGCATCACTCCTTCATTGTCACATAGCCGTCTTCTTTCTGTCTGTCTCTTTATCTTCATATGATATTTTTCTTTTCCTGTCTCTTTCCTCTTCTTATAATGACACCAAACTTACTGCGTTAAGGGCTTACTCTTCTCAATATGGCCTCATCTTAACTGATTATACCTTCAGGGATCTTAATTCTTAATAAATTCATATTTATAGGATTTGTGAGTCAAGTCTCTAACATATCCTTTTGGGAAAAAAAAAAAAAATTAAATCCATAACAGGTGGTGCCTTCAGTAAAAGGAATCAACAGTAAGTTAGATAAAGCAGAAGATTGAATCAGCAATTTGTAAGAGAAGGTAGCAGAAAACACTCAATCAGAACAACAACAAAAAAGAATCCAAAATATATTAGGAAAGTTTAAGATGTCTCTGGGCCAACATCAAGCATACTAACATTCACATCATAAGGGTACCAGAAGGAGAAAAGAGAGAAGAAGGAATTTAAAACCTTTTTGAAGAAATAATGACAGAAAATCCTAACATAGTGAGGAAACAGACATGCAAGCCCAGGAAGCAGAGTCCAAAACAAGATAAACCCAAAGAGGTCCACAACAAGACACAAAATCATTAAAGTGTCTAAAAGCAGCAAGAGAAATGCAACTAATTACTTGAAAGGGGGCTCCCATGAGACCTTAGCTGATTTCTCGACAGAAACTTTGCAGGCTAGAAGGAATTGGAACAAAATATTTAGGGTGATGGAAAGCAAAGATTACTTTGTTCAGCAAAGCTATCGTAACAGTGTAAAGGTGCATTTCAATAACATCTTCTTTGTTCACATCTCCCCTCTTTATTCCGGCCATGACTTTTTTAGAAAAATATGTTGTTATGGTTATTGGTATCAATTCCTCAGTAAGTCAGCCCCAAGGACAAGGCAGAGAGTGATATCTCCAGGTCCCAGCTGCTTAGGAGAAAATAGCTCCAAGACTCCCAAGAAGAAAAAATAAAACAATATTGCCACCAGAGTATAGATAACGAAACTAGCTGTCAATATCTGCTTCTGTAATCTGCTTGCTTGTGTAATCAAAGCCCACCAAGACATAGTTTTAGGCTTTATAAGCTGCCTCCTCCAGAGGCTCAGGACTGATTCTCTAGTGGGTAGTATCAGTCGCCAGCCGGCTAATAAAGGCTCATAATTAATCTCAATTGGCTCCGTGGGTCTTAGATTTGTACGCAGCCACAACACTATCATTTAGAATAGAAGAAGAGATAAAGAGCTTCCCAGACAAGAAAATGCTAAAGTAGTCAATCAACACTAAACCAATATTACAGAAAATGTTAAAGGGATTTCTTTAAGAAAAAAAAAAAAAGATAAAAAATATGAATAATACAAGATCAATAACTATGTATTTATTAGCAATTTATTAACAATTACCTTCAATGTAAATGGATTAAATGTATCAGTCAAAAAATAGAGTAGCTGAATGAATAAGGAAACAAGGTCTTACATATGCTTTTTGCAAGAGACTCAGATCAAAAAACACACAGAGTCTGAAAGTAAAGGGATGGATAAATATATTATATATATGTATTATATATATGTATGTATGTGTGTGTGTGTGTGTGTGTGTGTGTGTGCCCGTGTGTGTATCTTTGGTAGCCATAGTTATATTATACAAAATAGACTTTGAGTATAACAAAAGGCAAAGAAGGACCCAGTAACTGCACCTCTGGGAATTCAAACAAACCCAAAACGCTACTTCAAAGGGACATGTACATCTATATGTTCATTGCAGCATTATTTTGAGACAACTGGATGTCCATTAATAGATGAAGAAGGAAAAAAAAAAAAAACATGAATGAAACCTTCCCACCTGCAGCAATACGAATGAACCCAGAGGTTCATTCTATACTGAATAGAATCAGACAAAGACAATACCATATAGTTTTACTTATATGTAAAATCTAAAAAAAAACAGAAACAAACAAACAAACAATACAGAAAGAAACTCATACATACAGAGAACATTTTGATGGGAGTGGAATTTTGGGGGGGTGGGTGAAAAAGGGGAAGAGATTAAGAAGTACAAATTGGTAGTTATAAAATAGTCCTGGGGATGTAAAGTATAGCATAAGGAATATAGTCAATAATATTATAATAACTATGTGTGTTGTCAGATGGGTACTAGATTTATCGGGGGGATCACTTTGTAAGTTATATAAATGTCTAATCACTATATTGTGCAACTAAAACTAATATAATATTGTATGTCAACTGTAAAAAATATATTAAAAATAATTTTATTACAATAAAAATAGAAGCAATTAAACCAATACCAATTAGGTGCTTACTTTCTATAGGAAACATCTCATTTAATTTTCTTTTTCAGAATAATAAGATAAGAAAATATAACTCGGGGGACAATATATAAACAAAATATAGCCTAGCAAATTTAATCCTTTTATTACCAAGATAAAAATGACAATTCTATATGTGAAATGCAATGTAATCTGAAAGATTTAAAGATTCACTCCTTATAATCAAAGGAAGAAATTGGCAAATCTATGCACGGAGTAGTACTAATAATCTCTTTTCATAAACTGACATCAAGTGAGACAGAGTTTTTTCAGGATATATTGTATTCAAATATAATATACACACAGAAATCTTTAATATTTATAAGTGAACAACTCAATGCCTTTTTATAAATTGAACATGCTTTTTAAACACTACCTGGATCAAGGAGTTGAGTAATATGAGTACATCAGAAGGGAATCTCTTGTGTCACTACCCACCCCACCAAGAGTGACCACTATCTTGATCTAAATGAGCATAGAAAAGTTTTATATGTGTATATGTAAAACAACCAAACTTATCTATGTTCATATCAATCATTTATATATCAATGAAATCATAAAGTACATAGCCTTTTAAAAAATATTTTTAAATTTTTCAACTATAGTGACATACAATATTACATTAGTTTCAGGTGTACACCATAGTAATTAGACATTTATATAACTTACAAAATGACAGCCCTGATAAATCTCGTACTCATCTGATACGTTACATAGGTATTACAGTATTACTGACCATATTACCTCTACTATACTTTACATCCCCATGACTATTGTGTAACTACCAATTAAAAGTATATAATCTTTTAATCTTTTGTCTCTGATGTCTTTGGCTCAACATTATACTTTGCAACTTGTCTATATTTTTGCAAGTACTTGTAGCTTATTTACCTTTATTGCTTTATAAATTTCCATTAAATAAATGTCATATTTATCCATTCTAACCTTGAAGAAAATTTGTGTAGTTTTCAGAGCTGTGTTCTTAAATTTATTATGTATACTAAAAAATGTGTGTCTTTTGGGGAATACATGTGAGCATTTGTTGAATCTATACCTGGCAATGATATTGCTGAGCTATAGGATAAGCAGATGTTCAGCTTTAGAAGACAAGGCCAGAGTTCTGAGGGCTTGGCTTGATCTATATACTTGCCAAAATTGGTACTTTTCTTGGTCTTGCTTTATTTTGTCATTAATTTCTAATGGTTTCAAGTTGTAGTTTTATTTTAATTACTGTAGTCATTAAAGGACAAGATCACCTTTATATATATAGGGCATTGTCAATTTGAATGTCCTATTTTGTGAAGTGTCTGTTCAATTCTATCCTATCTTTTTCCTAATTCATCTATTCTTTTCTTCTTAAATATACAGATTCTATAGATTCCTCATATAAAATATTTTTTTCTGAATTATGTACTTAGTGTCTTTCATGAATAGAAGTAGTTAATTTTAATATAGTTCAGCTTATCTTTATTTTTTTTATTTGTAACTCTTTGTTTCTTATTTAAGAAAAGATGACTCCAAGAGTACTGATGTATTTGTTTTTCTTTTTTTAAATCTTGTTTATTATTTTGCCTTTTTATGCTTAGATCTGTATGGAATTCATTTTTTTTATGTTGTGAATTACAGGTCAATATATATATGTATGTATGTGTATATATGTTATTATATGCATGTGTGTGTGTGTGTATAATATATACACACATACATATGTCGGTGCTATAATTTTCATAATTCAGGCTTCCTTAGGTCAATTTCTATAGTCTTCCTAATTCCACTAATCAGATTCTTGCTCCAATGTCACCCTACCCTGTCTTTATTCTGATTGCTTTATAGTCTGTCTTGATTCTTGGTATTTTTGGATATAGAAAATATGACCCCTACATTCCATAAACTTGATCAAATGGACATATACTCATCTCCACATCCAACTAAGAATTTGTATGAACTTTAAGTACACATGGAAAATTATTTTCAAAACCACCAAAGAAAAATCTAAAGACAATTTATCATGAATTTCAACAGATTATACCATACAGAACATTTCTCTGAATGCAGTTCAAGAAAGTTTTTAAAATAACAATAAAAATAAAACTAGATTTTATTTTTGAGTTAAGTAATTTATGAGATAGAATATATTTTAAGAGAAATAGTAAAATGTGTGGGGCTGAATAATAAAGAGGAGAATAAATACCAAAATATGTAGCATGTATCTAAAGCAGTGGTGGTACTTAGAGACACATATAATAATTACACAATAACGTAAAAAAAAAAGAGAGAGAGATGTATTTAATTAAAATGAGCACTGAAATGTTAGAAAACCAAAAAATAAATAAATAAATAAACCGAAAAGAAAGTAAAAGAAAGGATAAAATAAAGCTAAAAGCAGCTATACACTGTAGAAACCAAACATTATTAGGGAAGAGAATAGCAGTTAGAAACAGATTTGTCGAAGTCCCTCTTTACATAATTATAATCTGACCTTCACAAAATGTATTAAAACCATTTCATTTAAATAATAAATGTAGGAGCTTAGAGCAACAACAAACGCTGGAACAAAATCTCTTATCACTAAGTAAAAATTCTAAAAAAATTACAAAGCATATGAAGTCTACGGTAATCCAAAAAAACAAGCAAATAAATATGAGATAGTCACGCACCGTTTATCTGAGAGATGCAAAGATGATATAACATCATCTTTAATATTAATGAAATTGACCTACATTTAGTTTTTAAAATGCTGTTAAATACATTATTTCATTTAATCATTACTGCAACTTTGAGAGATAAACAGACAAAATGATATATTCCAAAGTAAATTATATTTTTATCACAAGCCATAGAAAATTCAAGTCAAAGTAGCTATTTTAATGAAAATTTAGTGTCAAACATAAATGAAAGGTGTTCAAGAAAACATATGTTAAGATAAATCCTGGTTTTATCATTTTCATGATGCTGCCAACAACCAGCTTTCTCTCTTTGTCTCTGTTTTGCCTTACACATTCATCTGGCACCAAAGGCATTACCAGGACTTTTTTTTTTTCTGGGAAGGAAAATGGGTACAGTGGTTCCAGACATCAAATCCTTCTACCAAGGGAGAGGGAGAGAGGTGGGCAGAGAAAGAGGTATGTGATAAGCTGATGTAGTTTAGATTATTAAGGTAAACTTTAAGGTCCAGAGGTTGAACATTCCCAAATATTCAATATGTCTGAGCAGCGATTGGGTTGAATTATCTTTTTCATTTCATCCAAAAGATGAGTTCTTTTTCATGACCTTATTAGTATTATGTATGCTTTGAAGTAGCCAACAAACTTAATTATATGAAATATACTTTCTAAATAAAAAAATACATATTACTTTTTTGCTCTAGATAACTGAACGAATTCCTGTCATATAGAACCTGATTGGAGAATCTTAGGAAAAATTATTATTTCAAAATTTAGTGACAATATTTATTTACCAAAGTATTATTTATTTTTATATTTACTAACTTAGAATTGTCTTCCTTATGACAATAGTAAGTAGTAGTTGTTTTTTAAGATACTTTTATATTTTGTATATATGTTAACGCATTATGAAATATTGTTACCAGCAAATGTCTTTAAAGTTATATAAAAGTAACAAGCTTTAAAACCAACATAGATTAACAATGAATGATTAAAATAAAACATTAAAAAAAGCTTACTATATATTAGCAATCTTACCTTACACATTTGCCAGATTTTATATTATTTATTGTATTAATAGATGTAATATCTGACAATATACCAAGGTATTTCCCAAATCACCTATGAAATATAGGAAAAAACCCTTATAAATATGCTATGTACAAATCTATCACTGATTAAATGAAAACACATTAAGATTGTGCTTGAATATGGTTTTTAAAATATAAAGGATCACTTTTCTTATATTCGAGTATCATATTTAAATTTTATTATCAATTATTGAAAAGGGTTCCTGGACCCAATTCTAAAGTATATATGAAGTCTTCTCCACACCAAGAAGTAATTCTCAAACATGAGAATTCACGTCAATCCTAAATTTACCCACCTGGAGATAAAATCAGATTCCACAGTTAAAGGGCTCAGTCCCATATGACCACCCTCTGCTTTAGTCATAATTGATCAAGTCATTGGCCGTTGGCAATTAATTCAACCTCCAGCCCCCTCTTTCATCTCCAGAAATCTGTGGGTGGGACTGGAAGTTTCATTCTTCTAATTACATGGTTGATTCTCCAGGTAACCAGGCCCCATTCTTGCATAGGGTCCAAAAGTCAACTTATTAACATAACAAAAGACACTTTTATCATTCTCAAGGGCTAGGAAAGTCCAGGAAATTCCAAAGATTTTGGGAGCTGAGAGATAGGCACTGTGGGTGAAGATCAAATATCTTATAAATCACAATAGCCCAATTACAAACTAGTTTATAAAGGTAGTAGCTATATACATATCTATGTATGTGTGTATGTATATGTGTATATATGTGTATATATGTGTGTATATATACATTATATATATATCTGTGTATATATATGTATATATATATATATATATGTCTAGTTTGAAGAGAATATTTAATTGGACATCTCCATCAATATCATTTTACCTAATAAGCACACATCACCAATATTAAATAAGTCTAATTTTGGAGGATAAGTATTAGAAACTAAAAGGAATACTAAGACTTCTAAGAGGAAAAGTTGTCAAAGGTTATTCTTCTTTTTTAGAAGAATTCATCCTTTAGCTAAATGGTAACTGGAGAAATATCAGAACCGTGCACATAGAAGTAGACATGCTTTTAGCTGAATACAGGAGAAATCATCTCCATGGTTTGACTTCTCCGAACTTGAAATCTGATATGAATGATGACATTTAACCAAATATATTAACATTAATAATTAATTTCAAGTGTAACACTTATAAAATATATAGCTACAACATTGTGTAAAGGCCCTTTTGCAAAGACAACAAACTTACAAAAATTTTACTGAAATGTTAGGCTGAAATTAAATGTCTACTATTTATACATCTATGGTAGTCAATATATAAAGATTAGGTAGCCACTAGAAAACAGAATAAACTAGTCCTTTCCGGATTGCGGGGACTAGAATAGAAATTCAAACAAGACAATTTTTGCTGGTTTGATTAGATAATGCCAAGATTCTGTAGAGTTAGGTATTATGTAGCTCTGAATTTAAGTATAAATCACTGAAATATAAACAATTCTAAACTATTTGTTCAGAATCTTATGTCTAGAAATTACAAGTACTTATATGGTTTTAATAAATAAAATAAGAATTAATGTTCATCTAGAGAATAATTTACAACCTCTCAAAATTCTCAAAGAGATTTTTCTTCTCTTCATATTCATTTTTATTTTGACTTTGACTTTTTCCATCCAAGGCAATCAGTGTATATTTGTTAGAGATTTGCTTAATTGTTTTTTTTTTTTTTTGAAATTTTATCATGGGGAATTAAAATTTAAAATGTAAAATTATAATCCAAACAAAACTTAGGTTATGACATAACAAAGTACCATTGAAAATTCTAGTCAGTAAGAAAGCTACAAAAATAAATCTACTACCTATTGTCTCTGTTTTGATGTGGAGTTTCGAATCTATTTTATTGCGGGGGAAAAACAAGTTTAATTGCTCTTAATTATTTGAAAACTTGAGTATAATCTTTTTTATAATTATACAGTTAACTACACAATAATACACAATAAGTACACAATAATAGCAATAGTAAATAATATTAAGTAGGCTAAAGTATAAAATTATCAAGGACAAATGTTAGAATTAAAACAAATTAGCTTTATAACATTAATTATAAGAAAACAATAGTAGTGAGGTAATGGAGTACTTCATAAAGTTTTACTCAGAAGAGTAGATATCCCTCCCCTCCAAAAAAAGTTGTTACCTTTTGGTATGGTACATATAACGATAAAGCACCTAGGGATACACATAATGATATTCTTCAGAAAAGCTTCAAATTGAAATATATTGAGGAAAAAAAGTTTTTATTTTTGTGTGATAAGATGAGAGAAGGAAAAGAAACTGGCCAGACAATGATACAATTGGAAAGACTATGGAGCCTTGTAGAAACTCATGGTGCTATAGAGGAAAATGTTTTTCTCTTGCTTGTCATAAATTCTGAAACTCTTTTTACACAAGAGCTATATAATGTATCCTTAGGGAATCTGCTCCTTATGATTATCCTCACTTTTCACTTTTAAACCTGATTTCTTTTCATAAAATTCTTTATTTATAATTAAGCAGGGCTAGTAAAGACATGGTATATGTGCCTTTCTCCTCTTCCGCTCCAATCTGAACATTTTTAATTGGATTGATTATAGCATTTTTAAATAATGTACATGAAGATGATCTAAGAAGACTCAATACCAAACTCCAGTCAATCAATCTACAAGGTGTGATTGACAAGGCCATATAAGCACTTAACATAAGCTACTTCATGTTGCTATTCATCAGTCTACCTCTCCAACTATACTGTAATCTGGAAGTGCTAAGCTCATATCACATCTCTGTAGCTCAAGATTTCCTTTTAATAAATGTGCAATAAAAAATTGTTCATAATAAAGATACAGAAGGATGGGCTAAGGCCCAACAGCAATCATGTTTATCATATTTTAACTCGTGTATTCATATCCTTGACCTCCAGATGTTTTTGATTCTCTACAGAGCACTGGTAGGATTGTACATCCCTGCTCCTTTGGAATTAGATTCAGACAAATTTGTTTGATGCAGTGGTTCTCAAACTTTATTATACATCTAAATTGACTAAAGAGCTTGTTCAAACATCGATTGCTAGGCTCAATTCAGTATTTAGGTAACTAAATCAATCTATGATGTTCATCATCTAATAACTTGTTAAAAACCCCTGATTTATTTCTAACTTAGAGTTAAAGTACCCAGAGGATTTAACCTGAAATTTAACTCTGAGGGTATGGCCAGAAATTTTGCATTTCTAACAAGTTCTTAGATGATAGTGTTATCATCAATCCGGGGAATCCATGGTTAAAGTCATGGTTTAATGAAACGTGTGCAAAATGCTGAAATTTTAAAAGCCAGTGAGCGACTTTCAAATCTTTTTTATTTCTGTTTTTTTAATGTTTCTATCCACCATGGAAACCTGTGACATCTACATACTGACTTCTCTGGTAGCCCGTTTCCCAGAATGAGAAGATACAGAGAAAACCCAGGTCATGGAGTACACATAGTACACATGTAACATGAGGGAGAACTAAACCTTATTGCTTCAAGTAACAAAGATTTTCAAGTTGCTGGTTTCCATGACATTCATAACCTATCCAATCTCACAGAAAAATAGGCTTTGTAATTTTTTAAACATCAATTTTTTTTTTAAGTAAGTACCTGATTATAAGCAGGAGAAAATAATTTTTGTTTCTTTCCTTTCCATGATTAAGTGTGCCAGAATTAAATTTGCACTCATTTCTTTATATTAGCTAGATTAAACCACTTTCTATCCTAATTTGAAAGTATATAAGAAATAGCTGAGTAGGTAATTATTTAAATTAAAATAAAGTATACATTTTAACAGATCAAGTTTGATAAAATTGACTTTAGTAGTTTTCGGTAAAAATTTCATTTTGGATAAATAAAAAGTTCATTGACTAATTACTTGCACTGGTTAGGAAAATAATTGCTTAACCACCACCACCACCACCACCACCACCACTACCACCACCACCACCACCACAACAACAACAAACAATTCAAAGTGGAACCATAATAAATAAAATACAAAATTTGCAGAATCTAGGATATAAATAATTAATATTGTTAGTTATCAAATGAGTAAATTTCAATCGATGAAATTTAGTATTAATTTAGAGAAAGTTAGTAATAAATTTAGTAATAAATGTATTTATGATGAAATTTAGTAATAAATTTAGAGAAAGTTATTCAATGTTTTCTTAAAGTAATCATCTATAAGGTAGGGAGTATTTTTCATGAATAAAATATACACTAAAAACAAGGTAGCATTTTGGAATGACTGGATAATGATTATTATTTTTTTCTCAAGCCACAGGTCTTTTTGTATTAGAAATACAAAAGTGAGGAATCCATCATATCATATTCTGTGTTGTGGCATTCAGATAGTAGTAGGGGAAACTTTTGAGCTATTACATAGAGCAACCTTTAAACTAATTTCACTCGACATATCTTGAAGAATCAAATTACACATATGAATCAGATTAATGTGTCTTAAATATCTTATAATTTCTTATAAGATTATATCAGCATTATGAGATTATTCAATCCTAAAAGATTAAAGTACGAAGACCTACAAATTTAAAAGACAGGACAATTTTTCATTAAAAGATATATGTGATTAAAGTACAACAAACTGCATAACAAATGGCTGTTGTAAAAATGCTTTTGCTTTTCATCACAGCAATGTATTCCATTGCTTTGTTTATTAAATCACTTCTTAAGGTAACTTCTGTGTGTGTGTGTGTGTGCGTGTGTATATATATGTATGTATATATATATATATATGTAAATTGGCATTTAGAATTTTAAAATTTGAGGTTAAAATATTTGTTTAACTATACTGCATGTCTGGTCAAGCTATGTATGTAGTATCTTCTATGTGATAGAACATGCATCACTTATCTGACAACTTTATTAGGATAAAAACTCTCCTATCATGAAATATCTTTCTTGAAATAAAGTAGAATCTTCAAATAACTAAGATTCAAGCAACTTTGAAAATCTTTGTGTCTCCAAGGGACTCTTGTTCCCACCATTTAATTTTAGAGAAAGGAAAAGTGTCCAAGCTGACCAATTTTTAAACATTTAGCATTTTATCTTTACAATTTAGAGGTTGAGAAAATGATCTTGAGATTTCATATGTCATTTTCTATTGTGGACTCTCTACGAGTCAATTTTTGGTATAAAGTACTATTCTAAAATAAAAATTTACTTTTAAAACTGTAAGTGTTGTACATTTTCATTTACAGTTCTCACACAGGACTATGTGTGAGGCTAATTTATGTGTATGTATATATACTTGTATATGTGCATTATATATATATAAACATAAGGACACACATGATTTTATTGAGCTTTCATTTGGCTTTTAAAATATATACATTATAATTATCATGTACTTTTATTTAAATAAATAGTTTGTGAATTTTTGTTCTTTTGTTTTTAGCACTAGGTTATGTTCATTCATTCATTCATTATTTTCCAGTTTACGTGTACCCATTATAAATATTTTGCTTGTTAATTAACCTAACATCTTGTCTACTAGAATTATAAATGTATGGTAAGATTTGCATGTCATCTATTTTATATTCTTTCAATTTTACCTATTTCAGAAATTTTATAAATTTAATTAATTTTCCTCCCAATTATATGCTTAACAATTTCACTTCACACTTGATTTGCATACATGTGATCCAGCTCTTATTACATAATGGAGATAATTCTTCTGATGTAGCCAAGGAATCTGATCAATTTAAGTAAAGAAAATGTAGAACCACCCCAGTAGTGTCCAACAGAAAAAAATGTCCAAAGTAATACTTTCAGGACCTCATTTGTGGTTATAACTATAATATGAAAAAAGTAAAAATCAAACAAATACTTCATTCTTTTTGACAGTATTTAAAAAAAAATAAAAAAATACTATAGTAGTAATGATTGTATCTATAACTGACCAAAATTGAGATAAAAAGCCCTAATGTAGATTTCTATTGCATTTATAAACATACATAAAAATGTCAGCTTTTTAAAAAATATTCATGTGGTTTCAATAAAAGACATAGTAGATATTTAATGTGTATATTTATTTTGCTTGCTTATTTTTTAAAGCTAGTATAGAAATTATATGTATTGTTATATATAATATATATGTAAATTGACACAGAGTAGATTTTTAAAAATCTAATAATTTCAGTGTTGTTTAAATAACACATCATGTTTTATTAAATGGAATAAAGGAAGACTGAATAACAAGAGCTTACGCCACACCATGTTGAATTATACCCAGATATTTTATAACCTATATTGCCATGATTTAATTGAAAGAAACATATATTATTTTAATCTTTGGTCAGTTAATAAAGCACATATGTGAAAGGGAATGAAAGAAAAATAAAAGGGAAATTTCTTAATAAAAGAGAAAATAACATTTAACAAAAATAGCCTAAATTCATTTATATTAACAACTTAGTCATTTTATAATTTTTTCTTGAGATTTGTCAGAATTCATTGCTGCTGATTCTGTCAAAATAGTCCATATTCAAGACTAGATCCTGAGAAATACTAAGCAATTGAGATTATCAATCTATCATCTACTTATCTATTTGATATTACTAAATGCATAGTTAACTATACTAAATCAAACATGATTATTTAAGATGAGCAATCTTTTTTTCATGAGTTAATATTCCACAATAAGTTATTTATAAAACTATTTTTCACTCTGCATTTTATTCTTTTGAAGGAAAGATTTCTTATCAAATATTCCTATTATGATTTTCAAGGTTTAGTGTTTTATAAATTTCATATAGGCTTCAAGAAAATGAATTATTTATGAATCAAGTTAAAATACTAATTGGTAATTTGCTTTGTTATATAATAGTATTTTTAATTGAGTGAGCCTTATTTTAAAATAAATTGTAGTTTATACATTCTTTGACACCAAACACATCAGTACTTTTTAAAAATTTTACTTTATATTTGGCAGTAAATATTTTCTGTTTGATAAATCAGTTATAATTATAATTGTTTGATCAGCATATTTGTGTGAACTATAAAAATAAAATAATAAGCTTAATTTTTAATAGTAATTATATAAGCTCAGAATTCTAAACTTAGATGCTAAATTCTAAACTTAAATTCTAAATTTAAATTCTAAACTATAGAAGCAATGTAACAAATTAATAAAGTTGAACGATTCGCATATTGAAGACATAAAAAGATTTTTATTTTCACAAAATATTTAAATGTATAGCATTACAGTTGATTTTTCAGTTCCTATTTTTGTTAGAAATGTAAATTCTAGAGATATTTAGCTTTCTTTTTAAGTAATATCATTTTAAAGCACTGCCACATGGTAATAAGAAAGGACAATGATGCAACATATCTCTGGTACAAGACATGAAATGATGCGAAAGCAGTCCTACTTATTTCTAGCTGTTTGTTTTCATTTAGAATATGTACCCAGGTTTTCCAAATCCACCATTACTAAAGTGATTCCAGCATTCTGGATTTTGTTGATGGCAGTATTGTTGAAATTTCTGATTTTAATGTAGCTGCAACTTGCTTAATGTACATTATTATTAATACCACGTGTGTTAACACTGAAGATCATCTCAATATATCTGAAAACAGAAAACTGTAGTTTGAGGTCTCCTAATCAAAACTCTCAGGTGTGTTGAGACAAGTGAGGATTTTTTTTTTTTCTTTCATAATACCTGGTTGTTAGATCTAGGAGGCCCCTATCCCTATCCCCATAGGGTGGGAACCAGAACTTGCATCCTGGTTGGCAACGCTACATGCTCACCTTCCGCTTCACTGGACTTCCCTCCTTTCCTCGCTAGTTTACCCATCCAAAATATTCCCACCAAAAAAGCCAACCTCAAGCCCCATGTAAGGTTCAGGGCTGATGCCAGCTTCGGCTCAACCAGGTTGTCACTCTGCTACAATAAATCTTGCTTAACCCCTTCGCCTTGTGCTTTCCTTCTTAGGTGAACTTAAGCTTGGTGTAATTCCTGTTAATTATATAATGCAAAGTTATAGCTGGTATAGAGAATATGATGCAAATTTTTTTCCTTTTACTGATTTGATTATTTCAATAGTCATGAACATTATGATTTTACAAGTTTAGTTTTTTAACATTCAAATTCCCCAAACATTTTAACGATTACACTGAAAATAAATCAAACAATTATAATTTCTACTGCTACGTCTCATCATAATCATCTTTATACCCATTGCCCAATACATTATTTTGCATTTTATATTAAAAGTTTATCTTTTAGCAAGGCTCTACTGATAAAAAATTCTTTAGTCTGCTGTAATTGGATAAAGTGGCCAGGCGTCAAGAATAGGTTTACCTTGAAGCAGTAAACACCATACTATAGTGGTGCTTATATTGGGATTAGAGTGATTAAAGAGTTTTAAAAATTAAATAAAATAGAATATGTTCTAAAAGATAAAAATTATTTATTTTGGGTTTGTTCACAAACTTAATAATATTCATAATTTTTAGTACATACTATATTTTAAAAAATATTCTTTACTATCTTGGTTTGGTTTTTAAACTAACTATACTTCTGCAAAAGAGAATATTATTATGTTAATTGATAGGTTTTATGTGTGGATCTTTTCACTTTTAAATTATTTCCTTAAGTAAATTACAAATCTATTATCTCTTTTGGCAAGATGCAAATATTTACTGAGCTTATAGAAGATGCTATTTATATATATATTTTAAAATGTATAAATGTAACATTTTTCTTTGAGAACTGCAAAATCAAGATATGGTAACTTACAATTGAGTGGTATTTTAGCTTCCTTATAATTATACAGTTTCTGAAAATAAATTAGATTAGATATTCTATAACTATTAACCTTGTTTTCCTTAATTTTGCATTGAGCTTAAGTTTTAACTCATTTGATACCGGTTTCTACTTTACTCTTACACTGTTATCTTACCTTACTTATTTTTAGTTCATATTGCATATATATTATTTCAATTTTTTACTAACATTATTTTATATACCACTCAGTATGCCTGTACCAATTATATTTGATTTAATGAACAATTGAAAGCAAATCATATTAACAGATCCTTGAATGTAAATACTCAACAAAAATTATCCTGAATATATTAATAATAGTTTAACTCAAAATTAATTTTCTGATGCTCCAGGAAAGTATTCATAAATTTTCATAGAAGAAGGTGCACGCATATATATTTATTATTTTTAGGTGGTTGCTCAATTATATTGACAAATGCTTTATCTTTCTTTTTTGATTAGTAATACACCTAAAATTAAAGTCATATGGATGCTAAATATATTAATGTATGTAATGTAAAAAACACTAATAACTCAATTTACTAACTTCTTATAATTTATTTTGTCCTTCAATAGTCCTGTGGAAAACTTGAATTTTTAATAAAGTCCAGCACTTGAAATATTAGATATCTTTGAATAAAACTGTGAATTTTGTTACAAAATTGATACAAATATTCATATGTGAATGTATAATTTTTAAAAATATGTAATTTTATTACAAACATATATTTGACTATTATGGTATAACAGTAACATAAATTTAGTAACAGTCATATGCAAATCTAAGATTTTTCTTTACTCCATAGCAGAATGGATGAAAACCATCAAATTTCTAACAGTATCAGATTTATTTACAACAGTGCTATTAAATAAATATTCATATTTGATCTACACATTAGCATAATTAGATGGATAAAATATTTTAGATTTTTGCACATTTTGGTTTTTCATGTTCATAGACTGAATAAATATTAGTTAGCCTAAATTTATCTTAAAGACTTCTGAAACTATTCTGCCACAGAAGAAGATACCCTCTTTTATACAAAAACAAAATAAAAATACAAAAACAGTTAAGACAATAAAATTTTTTCTTTGGTATAAAATCAAGACAATTATCTGAATTTAATAAATAAATTGAAAACTAAATCTTTGTTCTAAATGAGACTCAAAATTACGAACATGATTAGTTTTTAATACATATATCACCCATATTGCTAAAAAATAAAGTTATTACTTTTTTTGACAACTAACTTCATTTTGATGGTTTTAAATTAGGTATTTTCTGAGTTTTATAACAAGTAAAAAGTATCAGACATGCATAGCTATAAGCATATAACAAAAACATTTGTAAGAATTGATCATAATATTACTACTAAATTTCTATGTAAAACCAAAAGGTATAGTGCCTCTGAATTAACGGAAAAGTAGAAAAAAAAAAAAAAAAGAGGAGAAGAGATGTTTTAAGGTCATTTCTGACAGCCATTATTTCTGTTGAATTTTGGATTCTCATAAATCTAGAAATAATTCAAGAAGACTTAACATTGATCCAAATTATTAACACTTTTAAGATTCAAAGTATTTAGTTAGGGATTGAAAAATAAAAAAATGTGTTACGTTTTATTAATGGGAAAATTCTGGTTGGGTTCTCTACCTAAAATAAAAAGTTCGTATGTGCATTTTTTTCTAATCTTGATAATTTATACAATAAATTACAGCTATTCTAAGAATTTCAATATGAATTAATCCCTTCAATAAACCTACGAATTATCTTCAGGTATATTTTATAGTTGAAATAATTTTGTAAAGTATACCCTTTCTTAAATTATTTATTTATTTCTAATATATTTATGTATATAGTGTTCTATATTTAATGTATTATGCACTTACTATGTGCGAAGCAGTGTGCTAAGTACATTCTATAGATAAGTTCCTATAATGCTTATAATAACCCCATGAGATAGAAATCCTCACCCTCATTTGACATCTGGAGATTCCAAAAGTCAAGAGTTGTGTGAATTGCCCCAAATCACACACCTATCTTAAAGTTAAAGCTTATTTTTTTGTCATTGTAGAATACTGCAAAGATTCTTGAGAGAGTCATCAGCATTTACTATCTCTACTTCCTCACTTTCTATTCTCTCCTCAGTTATTTGAATGTGATCTCTATTTTCACCAGCCTATGGCTAATGTTCCCTGTATTGCTATACACGATATCTATTTTAACAAACTACCTCTCTAGTGCCATATTCTCTAAATCTTGATTATATTCTGATTTAGTTGGCCGCTCTTAAAAATACCTTTAATAAGAAAGTTTAGTTCTGCCTCTATTTTTTCAATTCTATTCATATATTGATTAATAATAGCAAAATATGACAAAAATTTAAAGTATTTATTAGAAAATAAAGGAATGCTAAGCCTTTGTAATGTGGTTGGTTTTATTTTCTACAAAGTGGTGCTTTATGTAATAGATAAAAGAGTAGAATGGAAACATTCAATCCTGATTTGTATACATCAGAAACGAATGCTTCAACAAAGGGAAATATAATCTTTCATATTGAACCTCAGTTTTCCCTCAGAAAAATCATATCTAAGTAAGCTTCCAATGTTATACCATGTATAGACTGGTAAGTCCATACATACATACATACATACATACATGAGCTGAAGTATGGTGATCTATTTGAATCTATCTAAAGGTCATAAATTCGAGAAATTAGCATAAGCAAGTGTATAATTTTTAAGTCCATTCGATTACACACATATTTTTATTACTTAAAATATGACAATGAAAATGTAATATTGTGAAAATAAATATCATTTGTCTTTAAACAACTCTCAGTTTGTTTCTTTTCATATTTTCAATGTTAATAGAAAATATTTTAATATTTTCCATGTTTCTTTTTATATTTTCAAACCCTCTTCTGTAAAATGAAATTGCCTTTGGGCTTATGCCCACAATAAAAATATTTAAAAGAGCATATATTTGCTCATATTTTTTCGCTCTACTTCTAATATTTTTTACATAAATTTAAATGTGAATTGTGTCATTTTGATGTTGTTCTTTAAATATATACTCAATAAACAAAAAATGTCAAAGATGGTGAAAAAAGGGAGAAAATATTTTCAACCAAGTATCTCAAGTCTTGTAAATGTTGAGGTTCTCCTGCCACATTAGTAGAGAGAAACAGATGGGGCTTGGTCAGGTCCAACTAGTCATCAGGTGTAATGAAATAAAGTGGCACATCTATATTACCTTATTTACTAGGGACTGCAGTGTTTCCCTACCGCCAGAGATTTCTTAGACAAAAGTAACAAATAGGGGGTTTATCTCCAAGACCTGGAATCTGTCTGCTATAGAGAATGGGTAAGAGTTCTGCCCTTAGCAGTGGCTACTGGAGTAGAAATGAGGTAACCATGAGAAAAACACTAAATCTGTAAAAGCCAGCAAAATGAAGAGTTGTAAACTCTTTATTCCCCAAATACCATAGCCAAGATCTTTAAAAATTTTCGAGGAAGTCATATTCACTAAATTGCAATGTGAATCTGTCCATTTATACAGAAACTAGTTTATATATAAATATTTAAAAACAAAACAGTGACCCTTTTAACATAACAATTTAGAACCTACCAATAAATATTGTAAAAATATATCGAAGAGTTCATCTTTAACTGTGGGAAATTTTACTTTATTCAAAAATGATTATATATATATTCAACTATAACTAAGGAATTTTATCATAATAAAGTTTTATATTTCATAATCTTATGTTGATTTCTTATAATTTTCTGGAAAATATGTATTAAAATTAGAAATTTATTTAAAGGAGGTCAAATATAGGGGGTAGCGGGAGGGTGAAGTGGGTAAAGGGGATCAAATATATGGTGAACACACAATAGACTAAACAGATGTCAAATGATAATGTATACCTGAAAATTATATGATTGTATTAACCAACGTTACCCCAATAAACTTTATTAAAAATATATAAATTTATTTTAAAATATTGTTGCTTTATAAAGTTTTAGTCACAAATGGGTTATCACTAGAATTATTAATAAACAATTCATCAAATATATTATCAATTAAAAATAAAGGTAAACTTTTGCTGGAAGTAAATTTCTTGCTGGATAAATATTTTTATTAGTTATTTTAATTAGTTATTATATCTGAACTGATGCTATTTAATGTTAAATGAGCCAGTGTTCATTCTTTAATTCAATTTTTTTACTCTATTCTTTTTTTCATAGTATAAGGTTAATAAGTTAAAAAATATTTTCACTTAGAATATTCAGAAATTGAATTTCAAAGCACTGTCATTTAGTTCTTTGAATTATTTCTGTAAAAAAAAAAAGCCAAAAATAATATAGTGAACCATACTAAAAAGTAATTTAGATATTTCTTTAATTTTCCTTAAAGCAGAGAATCTTCAAAAGTTTTTATTTCTCAATACAGTTATTTACTTTTCTAATTTCTCCCTTCTCACTTGCTACAGGAAACACCTATTAATACCTCCATGGACAGCATAAGGCATGGAGGAATCATTTGAGAACCTGTGATCTTTACAGTCAGATAAATCTAGAGATGGAGAAGGGAAAGGATCCAGGCTATGTACACAAATGTGTTTTCTTATTGCACACTCAGAGTTATAAGAAACTTACTAAACGGAAGAATATAGGACTGAGGAGAGAAGAATCAAAGGTGTTAAGTTATGGGAAATAACATTAGAATAGGGAGCAACAATATTTTCTCAATGATAACAGTACATTAACAGTTTCATAACTTAACCTCATCATTATGGAAATTATCTCTGTATAGCTGAGTGTATTTTATCTGAATCTATACCCATATCTATATGGATTATGTAAATATATGTATGTTTATAAAAATATGCATATGTATGTACCTATCTTTTGTACCTTTTAAATAAAATATCCATTGTTATTAAAGGGTAATATTAAGCTAATTACTTATCTTTGCTTAGTGCTACTGTATTATGAAAAGCTTATACATGTTCTTTTTCTATATGTTCTTTTTCTTTAATGCTATACTGTTCTCAAACTTTCTCAAAGATCTCAAAATTGAAGGAATTTGAATTGAAATAAAATTGATGTTACAATTCACTGAATCAAGTTTGTTTTTATAACTGTAATGTAATTATTTCTCAGGGTAAGCTTTTCTTTTATTTCTTTCCTGAAATTCTCTGAATCACTTCTCATATACTTTTACATATCATTTGTATTAGTCTGAGTTCTCCGGATAAACAGAACCATGAGGAAATTTATTATAGGAATTGGCTCATGTGATTATGAAGGCTGAAAATTTCCACTATCTGTTGCTTGCAGGCTGGAGAACCAGGAGAGCTAGTAGTATAATTCAGTCTTGGTCCAAAGGCCTAAGAATCTGGGAGGTTATGGTATATATCTCAATCTGAGCTGAGTTCAGCAGGAGAGAAGATAAATGTCTTAGCTCAAGCAACAAGAGCAAATTCACCCTCTTCCTCCTTTTTGTTTTGTTCAGGCCTTCAATAGAATGGATAATGTCCAGCCACATTGGAACTCCTTTACTAAGTCTAAAAATTCAAATGACTATTTATTCTGGAAACACCTCACAGACACACCCAGAAATGTTTTACCAGCAATCTAGGCACACCTTAGCCCAGGCAAGTTGGCACATAAAATTAACCATCATATCATCCAATGTAATATCATCTATTATTGTTATCTGGCAACTCTGTTTTGAATATAATTTTATTGCCTTTTTTCTTTTTAACATTAAGAATAATTTCTTTCCAAAGATTTATTCAGCTTTCTAGGGCAAATTGTTTCCAATAGACATTTTCATATGATTCATTTTTAGATTTGTTTTCCTATTTTTCCTATTCTCTTCATACACAGGAAAGCACTAAAGTAATTTTCAGTTATTTTTGTCTCATTTATCCCCTTTAATATTTACTATAAATACATGTAAGCATACCAAAATATACTTAATACCCTTGTTCCCCCTCACCACCCTTTACATTTCTTTTTATGAAAGTAATAGAGTTTGTTATATTAACACTTATCTAGTATGCAAATAATATTTTTAGTAATAAACATTTCTTGACCTTTGCCATATCATTAAACTACCCAGATGCTTAATTATGTGCCACACACACACACACAGACACACACACATGCACGCATAGTGGATTTTGAGTATTGTAATATCTATTTGGGGTAATTTTGAGATTTTTGTATACAATAAAAGTTTTACCATTTCCAATGAATGAACTGAACAAGTGATGGTATTCCTTAGTTGGCCCACTACTCAATTTACTTATTGGAATTTAAAGCATTGTATTCATTAATTTATTTCGTGTTTACTCAATGAAATTAATTTCTGAAAGTTATATTGTAAACTGTCGAGGAACAAGGGTATGAGCTATCTGTTCTAATCTCATAATCAACATAACTCACTTTCTGGGTAGCTATACAGAACTAACGTCATACAAATATTTATGTTTCTTTTTATTGATAGTAATTTGTTTCTCATATACTATCATAATAAATGCTATGCTTGTAGTAGTAAGAATATTTGGTCTATATTATATCATAAATATTACCAAATTTTAATGTAAGGAATGTGGATAAATATAAATAAAAGACATAGTACTGGCAATTGTTGAGATTATGCATTTCCTAATTTTTAAAAGGTGCATTTCTTTTTTCCTAATTAAACAAAGGCTTACCCAAGGATATTTTCACTGGCCGTCCTCATAAGGATCCTGTGTTTTATTCACTGCACAACATAAGCCAAAATAAGTTTTTTATTCTTCATTCTAAAGAAGTACAAGAGATTATTCTATATAAGAGATCAAAAGGTTAACAAAAATTAATTTTTATAATTGTGTGTTTAAAGTTTCTCAAGGAATAAATGAGGCTGCTAATATTGTTAAATGCCTATGATAGATAACAAATCTGTTCTAATTTCACAAGTGAATAACCAAACCACTATCTTTAGTATGTTTATATTTAATTATTTTTTATTAATTTTATATATAATCATGAAGAAAGTGCAATTATTAAATATTAATTTTATATATGTATTGTCAGATTTTATATACTTGATGCTATTTTCCATTCTTAATATTATAAATAATTGCTACATAGTTACATATTTCTTATCTAATAATGTCTTAGAATATTTTTAAAAATTACTATTACATATAATATTTTTCTTTGCAACTGTGGTTATTATATGAGAATTTTTATAACATCTAATCTGCTTTTTTATATTAATGGTTTTTCTGTTAAATTTCTGCTAAATTTGTGATGTGTGGTAAGACAAACAGAAATAAACATATATGCTAATTTTTGAAATTAATTTAAAATTCTTTAGAAGCACAATCACAACCTCATCAATTATTTTAAAAAAAAAATGAACTGAGTTTATGGTTCATGCTCTATCAAAAAGAAAGGTTTTTTTTTTTTTTTTAACATAGTAACAAATCAATTAATTATGGCTCAGGTAAATGTCTGAATAAAATAGAACTTTTTCAACATGGCATTAAAAATGCTCTATTAGACCATAAAAAGAAATAATGAAGCAAGGAGAAATTAGCATTAGGCAGGGAATGGTGAACATTTATATATTGTTTAAAAATCTGAGATTAAATGAGATTCAATTAGCTTCTTTTAAATTATTATAGATATTTATTTTAAATAATTTTCCAGGGAAGACACTTCGGTCATTTATGTTCCCTTTAGTTATGTGAGGGGTGAGAGAGAGAAAGAGAGAATCAACTGTCTTCATAACTTTCGAATGGTGGTGCCTTTTATTTTTCAATCATCGAAGGATTTATCTTTATTTCCTGAATAAATTATTATTTAAATGAATATTTTATGGGTTCTAAATATTAATCATACTTTTTAGAATTGATTTACTGCAATGAATATGTTTATGAGATTAGATATCTTTATCTTGGGGTTGAAATGTATATTTTCATGTAAAAGTGTCATTAGGTATATTTGGAAGCAGTGTAGAATGACATAAGCACTTTGAAAAAATGATTTTTCTTGTTTGGAAAACATTTTTTTTAAAATGAGTTTCTCATAAAATAAAAATGTATAGATTTGATCACCCACAATTTTATTTCCAGGTATTCAACCCAAGAATAATAAAAATATATTTATTCAAAGGAATTGTATAATATGTTTATAACGGCTATTTACCTAATAGCCAAAAATGAAATAAATCAGTTGCCTGAGAGTTAATAAATAGATCAAAAAATTTATCTATTTATTTATACGATTTATTTATATAATTTATTATAACTCAAGAAAAACTAATGAATAAAATAGTGATATATACAACAAGATGAATCTTAAAATAATTTTGGTCAGGACAGGACAAATTAAACAAAGAATTACATAATCTGTGATTCAATTAAAATGAATTTTTAGAACATGTAAAACTAAGTTATGCTGATAGAAATCAGAGTAGTGATTGAATTGGAGTGAAGTTTTGGCTGAAAATGAACATGACAGAACTTAGTGATGAAGAGGAATTTTTCACTCAACTGGCTAACCTTGTAATCAGCTCTTTGTTCTGCTTCTGTAGTCATGCTTGCAGAAGCCAAAGGGCAGAGTGATCTTGAAATAAGCGTCTCACCCTCCTCTTTGATTGTTCTGTCTAGATAGCAGATGTATTGCCTTTGCTTGTTAACCCCTATAAAAATAAGGTTACCCCTGAGTGCTAGCTCTTCTGAAACCTCTGACATAATAAACCTGAGTTCTCCAACTCTCCAAGTGGTGCTTGATTTCTTGCTGGTATTGTTTCTGCAACAATGGGATGAGAGAAATGTTTTATATTTTAATGGTGATGAAGTTTACACTAATAGATACATAAGATAAAACTCATCAAACTCTTTCCTCGCTTTTTTCCTTTCTTCCTTTCTTTTTCCATCCTTCATAATTAGTCAGAAAGCTATTAAACATAAATAAGTGGGGAGGCATTCCAGTAAGATTCAGAGGTTGCTTATATGTGGAGGATTGAATGAATACATGAATAAACACAATGAAGAAAATTGGAGTCAAGCTTCACAGTTGAAGAAAAAACTTTCAAATATGGAAAGGGTGAATGCCAAAATGAATCCAAAGTATCATATTGAACTTTCAAGTATAGACATGCACTCACAGATATAGAAATAATTGTAGATAATAAAAACTATGTATGTTTGTGACCTATATATATAAATACACATACATATATTTCCCAACTTTATACATGCCCAGGACCTGGAACTAGCAAAACTCCAGTAGAAATAAAAATACATAGAACTCTGACTTTAGTCTATAAATAATTTCCACTAAAATGAACCACCTTTCCTTAGAAAAATACTTGATTGCAGAGCTAAGGCAGGGGAAGAACAAGCTAATTCTGGAAGATTTTGTTACACAAGAATGCAGAAAAGTGCCCAAAACATGAAGAAGCAATATCATAAGGAAGTCAGTTTAAAAGATACAACTGTCATTGGCTAAATTGAACACCTTAATGCCAAAATAAACAACAATAACAGTATGCATGTGTACATGCACATACACACAAGCATATGCATTATATTATATTCAATAAAATAAGATCCATAAGTCTACACTGATATACATAAATAAAAAAGGGAAAATAAAAATGTCTTTCTTACAGGATAATGTTTAGTAACAAATATACAAGAAACGAAATTAGGAAATTGCCCTTGACAACCACCATCATAGCAATTAAATTTAGTCAAGTAATATCAATGGATGCTAAAAGAGTAACTGGAACCCGTAGGAAAAATAGGGTATCTGCGTAAGCCCTACAAGTTTGTCCCAAACTATTTATATAAAAGAGAAAAGAGAAAAATTTACAATAAAGAATTTTTTTTGCTGATACCATCTCAAGTGATAAAATCAAATATCACAAATGATGGAACAAACTTATACTGCAAGTCACCTGTTAAGATGCAATAATTTAGAATACAGCAATACTCCTGTGATGTTTCTACCCAAAAGACATAATTTAAATATAATCATGAAGAAATATTAGATAGATCTAAATTAAAAAAGCATTGTATAAAAATACTATTCTGTAATCTTCAAAAATATGTAGGATATTAAATTCCAGAATGAGTGAAGAGTTGCTCTAGACTGACTGATATCTAAGTATATCATGTGAACTTAGATTGGCTCTTTTTGATGTAAAAGCTATTATTGGGATACGTATTTTTAATTATAAAACTAATTTTGAAAAAACTATATTTTGAGATAATTTTAGATGTATAGAAGAATTGCAAAAATTATACAGACTTCCCAGATATCAGACACCCAACTTCTTTAAATATAAACCTCTTACATAATAATAAAACAATTTTCCAAATTCAAATATTAATTTTGATAGAATACAAAATCCATTATTTAATTTGCCTTTGCATGGTATCATGTAAGTGAAACTGTGCAATATCCTCTTTTGAGTCTGTTTTGTTTTACTTACCAAAATGCATTTAAAATTTATTAGTGGTGTTGTGTGGATCCATAGCTGTTTCTTTTTGTTAATAGTATTCTATTGAATGGATGAACCACTATTTGTTTATCCATTCATAATTGAAGGACATCTTAGTTGTTTTAATTTTTGGCAATAATAAATGAAGCTACTAGATTCGTACATGTACAATTTCTGTTTAAACCAAAAAAAAAAAAAATGTCATTTCTCTTGAGTAGGCATCTTGGTGTGGGATTTCTCAGTTACATAATATCTATATTTTGGTTTATAAAAAATTTCCAAACTATTTTCTAAAGAGGGTGTGCCATTTTGCATTTCTTCCAGTAAGGTAAGGGAGATAGTTGCTCCACACTCTCACTAGCATTGGGTATTAGCAATTTTTAATTTGGGCTGTTCTGATAGGTGTATAGTGTTATCTCATTGTGGTTTTAACACTCGGTTCCTTCATGTTTAATTGTCGAGCATCTTTTCATATACCTATTTGCTACTTGTATACATTTTTTAAAAATCAAGCCTGCTTCTTAATTTTATTTATTTATTATATTTTTTAATTACACTTGACATATAATATTATATTAGTTTCTAATTATGACAATAATTAGACATTTATATACCTTATGAAGTGATTGTTTTTATACATCTAGTACTCATCTACAACATACACAGTTATTATAATATTATTGACTATATTTCTTATGCTATAATTTATATTCCATAACCATTTTCGTAATTACCAATTTCTACTTCTTAAGCCTTACTCCTTTTCCACTTATCTCCTTAAGCTCCCTCCCATCTGGCAACCATCAAAATGTACTCTTTATTTATGAGTTTGTTTCTGTTTTTTTTTTTTTATTGTTCAATTTGTTCTTTAGATTCCATATGTAAGTAAAATCATACGATGTTTGTTTTCCTCTATCTGACACTCCTTTCAGCACGATACTGTCTAAGTCCACCCAAGTTGTTGCAAATGGTGAGATTTCATTTCTTTTTTAAAGGCTGAGTAATATTATATTGTATATACATATCCTCCTCTTTATCCATTCATCCACTGATAGACACCTAGGTTGCTTCTATATGTTGGCTATCAAAATAACACTGCAATGAATATAAGGATGCACATGTGTTTTGGGTTTGTTCGAATAAATATCCAGAAGTAGAATTACTGGGTCTGTCTTTGTTTTTGTTATAGCCTTTGTTTTAAAGTCCATTTTGTCTGGTATAAGTATTGTCACCCCAGCTTTTTTGTTTGTTTTGCATTTTCATGGAATATCACTTTATTTTCAGTCTATGTGTATCTTTCAATCTGAAGTGAGTCTCTGGTAAGCAATTTATGTAAGGGTCTTGTGTTTGTATCCATTCAGTCACCCTATCTTTTGACTGATACATTTAAACAATTTACATTTCAAATAATTGGTGATAAAGGCAGAATTATTGCCATTTTATTATTCATATTTTGATTTTATCCTCTTCCTCCTCCTCTTCCTCTCTCTCCCCTTTCCCTCCTCTTCTCCTCCTCTTCCACTTTCTCCTCCTCTTCCTCTTCCTCCTTCTTTTTCTTCTTTCTTCAAGAAGTCCCTTGAACATTTTTTTAATACCAGTTTGGTATTAGTGAACTCATTTACTTTTTTCTGGTGTGTAAAGCTCTTTATCTGTCCGTCCTTCAATCCTAAATGATAGCTTTACTGAGTAGAGTAATTTCGGTTGTAAGTTTTTACTTTTCATCACTTTGAATATTTTGTGCCAATCCTTCATGGCCTGCAAAGTTTCTGTTAAGAAATTAGCTGGAAGCCTCATAGGAGCTTCCTTGTAGGCAACTAACTGCTTTTCTCTTGCTGCTTTAAAGATTTTTGTATTTGTCTTTAACCTTTGGCACTTTAATGATGATGTGTCTTGGTGTGGGCCTTTTTGAGTTCATCTTGTTTGGGACTCTCTGTGCTTTCTAGGCCTGTATTTCTGTTTTCTTCACCAGAATAGGAAGTTTTCTATCATTATTTCTTGAAATAGGTTTTTAATTCCTTGCTCTCTCTCTTCTCTTTCTAATATCCCTATGATGTAAATGTTGGTATGCTTGATATTATCCCAGAGGCCCATTAAACTATCATAATTTTTTTTTATTCTTTGTTCTTTTAGCTGTTTTGATTGTTTTCTGCTAGCTTATTTTCTAAATTCCCGATTTGATCATCTGTTTTATCTAATCTACTGCTGATTACCTCTAATGTATTTTTTATTTCAGCTATATTCTTTATTTCTGACTGGTTCTCTTTTTATGTTTTCTATCTCAATTTTTTTATTTTCTCTCTCTTGACATTTTCACTGAGATCATTGAGTATCCTTACAACCAGTGTTTCAAATTCTGCATCTATAGATTGCTTATCTCCATTTTGTTCAGTTCTCTTTCTGCTACTTATTCTGTCTTTTCAGTTGGGACATATTTCTTTGTCTAACTATTCCTGCTGACTGTCTGTGTTTCTTTCTATGTATTAAGTAGAGTTACTATGTCTCCTAGTTTTAGTAGAGTAGTCTTATGTAGCAGGTATTCTCTGGGGCCCAGTGATACAGTCTCCCTTGTCACCTGAGCCTGGTGCTCCAGGTGTATGCCATGTGTGGATTGAATGTGCTATCCTGTTGTAGTTGAGCCTTGGTTGCTTTTTACATGTAAATAAGAAGAATTGACCCTCAGGCTGACTGGATGATGACTGTCCAAGACTACAGTGAAAGGGATATGGCACAAGGTCTGATCCTACAGAGAAAGATTCACTTTAGAGGAGCTCTAGTGCCTGCTCATCTGCCTTTTGGATGTGCCATCTGTGGAGGCAGCCAGGTGGTACTCTGATGTGATCTGAGGCTAGCTGCCAAGTGTGTTCTTTTGGGGGCCTCTTGGGGAGAGCTCTGTTGCAGGCGAGGTTAGTTATTACCTGTTCTCTGCCAGAGGCCACTTTGTATGAACTATAGAGTGATCTGCTGTGGGTTGCTGCTTGTGCTAGACTTGGAGGTGCCTGGGAGAGGTTAAGCTCCAAACTGAGATGGGCTGATGTTGTTACCAGGCTTGGGGCTGCTCAGCAAGGTATAGGACATACTGAGGCCAGATGCTGCTTATTTTGGGTTTGTGAGCCTTTGAGAGATTTTAGGAAAGCCCACAGCAAGATCCAAGACAGTTTATTTGCATGAGAGTGGCTTGGTTGGACCCACAAGTTAGGTGAGCCAGTCTCAGGGAATCACTAGAGTAGGGATAACAGTGTTAGCCACTTTGATGGAGACTCAGATATGGTGCCACCTGCCTCTGCACATCGGGATTGGAGAGGGCTCAACAAAAGAACAATAGCTTCTGCCAGCACTTCTGTTTGGGAGAAAGCTGCCCCTCCAGTCCATGTCCTGAGCCAGACAATTCAGTTCTTCCCCATATGTCCCCAGCACCCCTCAAGCTGCTGCCACAGCACTAGAGCTCAGAGTGAATGAATCCATTAGCAAGTAAAGGGCACAGGACCTTTAAGAGAAATACCTATGACTTTAGTTGCTCTCCATCTCATGCAGCCACAGTCTTCACAGTGGCATAAAAGACCATGAAATATAAAACTCGAACAGTTAATAAAAATAGAAGACAGATGGCCAACAGAAAATGAAAAGATATCCAATTTTATGCCTGTTTAAAATGTCTGTAACACTTACTAGATTAACAAATACTTCAAAGTTTAAGAAAATTCAATAATGTGAGGGTTTGGATAAATAAATACTCATATAATATTGGTGAATATAATATGGACATAATTTATGACCAGTTGCCATTAGATTTGTAAGCATCTTTTTGTTTTACATTTTTTCTCCTAGTTTTTGTTTTGATAATGGCATTTTTTCTAATGAAGATATCTTTATTTCAGTCTCATCAAAATCATCAGACTTTAATTTTTTATTTTGTTTTAATTTAATAGTGAATTATAAAAATATTTTCCAGTGCCCAATATTTTCAATTATAAGAATCTTTTAAATTTAAATTATGATTGTGGATTCTGTCATTTATTCAGAATTCTTATTTAGCAAAACCAATAATACTTTTTATTTTCTATATCAATCTTTTTCTACCATATGATTTTTTTCTTATTTTTAATTCCATTGCTCATGTACTTTTCACTGTATCTTTAGTGATTTGATTTTCATAAAGTATTGATAATAGTTTCATTGCTTCCAGAAATAGAGAACAGAGATCTAATTGGTCTTACTTATTGAAAATGAATTCAATAAGATTTTGGTTGTCTGTGTATCTATATCTTTTATAGATAGATAGATAGATAGATAGATAGATAGATAGATAGATAGACAGATACATACACATATTTTATAGATATATAAAATTCCTCAGTCATCAGTTGTACATGTACTTAATGTGACCAAGTTGAGCCAGACTGCTCTTAAAGATAAATACAGTAGCAAGTCACCAGATGATCAACTTCTCAATATTCCAGCAAGACTTATCATTATCTAATTTGACAAGTTTAATGTGATATCAAATTATTTTCATGACCATTTATCTGATTATTAATAAGTTCCAAAATATATTCATATCCTTCTTAGTTTAGAATTTTTTCTGTACATTGCCATTCTGTATATTTCCTATTTGGATTGCTATCTTTTTCTAGTTGATTAGTTATCAGTTATCAATATATTTTAGAATCTAAATAGTAATCTATATGCTTAATAGTGACCATTATCAGTTTTATGCATTCTTTCATCTTTTACATTTTCCATTATATCTTAATTGAACCTTCATCATTCTTTTGTGTTTGTTTGTTTTGCTTCATGGTTAGTACTTTCAAAATCCTATTTAAGAAATTCTTCATAGTATCTTAGTAACAATGACAGTCTTTAATATATCTGTTTTTTGACTTTCTAGTTTTACTTTTCATTAAGTGTTTAAACCATCTGGAGTACATTTTTCTATGTGGAGTTAACTAGAGATCCAAGTTTATTTTTCTTCATGAAATGAATCAATTTTTTCAATTTTCCCTAATCAACAATATGTTTTTTACACATGCATTTGTAATTACATCTTTATAATGCAGTAAGTTTTTATATATTATATAGGAGTATATGTTATATAAGAATATGACTCTAAGGAACAATAGTAAGAGGTACTTGGAAAAGCTGGAAATCCAAAGAAAAGGAGGTAGGAAATAAATGTCTATGAATAACTACTCAGACCAAACCAGTTTCCATTAATTCCTAGCTTGCTTAGGGCATTGATTCTGACCTTATAATATTCCTGTTGCCTCAGATTACTAAAATAACAAATCAAAAGTAAAAAAAAAAAAATAGTGGTATTTAAAATGTTTCTTCAAAAATATTCTCTCTCTTTCTCTCAATCAAGTTCTGTAGACATCAGTTTCCCGTACACACTGACCCTAGAGAAAATTTAGTCTTCCTACAGATTTCTCAAATTGGTTATATTTGTTACCATTTATATTTATTTACTAGTTTTCGCATTTCCCTTTAGCTACCTAGCTACTCCAGGTTTTTTTTTTTTTTTTTTTTCCTCTCAGCTGATTGAGTTGGCTATTGATTTGGCATGACCAGAATTTCATCAATGGTCTCTTTATATATTTCACTTCCTCTAAAGTCTCCCAAACCATTGTATCACCCACCCTTCTATCTGTAGCCAAGGAGTTTCTCTTCTAAGTTTATAGAAAACCACCTTTCGTGATCCTTGTTTTTGGTAGACTTAGGCTTTTGGAAACAAATGTCTTCTAGGATCATTCTCTGAGATACGCAATCACAGAGTTAAATGGGAAATAGAAAAAAATGGGAAAAAGCTAACATTAAAAATATGACATTTTCTACATGTATATTAATGAGAATTAAGATGAATCTATACACCACGTTATGACAACTTCCACTTCAAAATATATTTATGTAATGCTCTATAAGTTACAAAATGCTTTTAAATTCATAGACTCATGGAAGGGTAGACTAGTAAAGTACATTCACTTGACTAATGTTCATATGTATGAAATGCAGTCAACATCTCACAATGTGAGACCAGTTGTATGATCCTCCAGTTTTTCCTTTCACACACAGTTAGCTTTCTTTATTATCAACATTTTTCAACTAACTCTCCACCTATGGCTCTACTGCTTAAGGAATTCTTCATGTTAAGTAACCAAAGTGCCTGCTTTTCCCTTATCACACATTATTTTACTGAGCTACCAATTATTGTACCCTGAGGAAAGAAAAACTAATTTTATTATTAGCATAGGCACAACACAACTAGGAAGTTAAATCTACTACAGAAAATCACTTCACATAAGTTCTCTTAAAATTAACTGTACTTTTAGATTATTCATGCCCTTACTTTGCAATAGCATGGATAAGTGAAAGTTGATGAAATTTCTAAATTGAGTTCTTCAGAACAGCAAACTGGAAAGTTTCCAGCAAGTTAACATTTTTCTTGATTGAAGATCAAATCATTTATTTTAAGGAATAGTCTCTTCACAGAATCACCCCAGAGCATTTGAACTGGGGGTTTGAACATCAAAGTTTGAAGTTTCTCATCTCACCAACTCCCACATCGAAGCTAGGGTCAAATATGTTGAAGTTATGAAACAATATACACTAAACTAAACCAAAAAAAAATGTTAAAGTGGAAATTGTAAGAAAGTCAAGCAAAGTAATCCTTTTTTTCCCACTTGCAGACTTTTAAACTTTAGAAGAAATAATGTCTTCTGAAATCTTTTTATTTTGTTACATAATCACCATTAAAAAAATCTAATGTTCTTTTTAGTGGCTATATTTATTTGATCATTTTGATGAAATTATATGAATTATTTTAAAATTTTGACTTGCAATATTGAAAAGACTGGTTTATTGATTGACTAGAAAAATTGATTGCATATTTTGAGTCTATATAGGCAATCAGATTTTAATGCTTTTTATTGGCTCTTCTGGTATTTCATAATACACATGTTTATTACATAATCTGCCTCCTTTTTTTTTTCAACATTTTAGTTCCCAAAGAATTTCGATAACCCAAATAATGTGTGTATTCTTTTGCCTTCTTGATAATAAACCCTAAATGCAACTTCTTGTTTGTTGATTTCCTAGTGGAGTCCATCTAATGGTCCAACTCCCTGGAAAGACATTTACTATCACTCTAGCAGGTAGATTTATGACTAGTTCTTGAGGATATTTTTCCGGAAATTTCTGCCAGTGGAATGCTAGTGACTTTACTACCCCTCAGTATACAAGATTGTGCTTCTCCAACAAGGTCTGGATCTACCCTTGGGCAGTCTTCTTCTGTGGGTGTTCTATCTTTGTCTTAGGGGCAGTAACTACACTTATATATGGTGTTCTTGTGCTCTTTAGAGTTCTCTCTTACTAACCAATTCCCCATTACTCTAATCTTCTGATATAGTTAATAATCATTCTTCATATTAAACTCTCCAAATTGCTGTGTGATTTTTATGTCCTGATTGAATTCTGATTAATACACCAGGAGATGATGACAGAGTGAAGTTGAATTCTAACTTTATGTTGATTGCTTACAAATAAAGATACTCACCTTAAAAATAACAAATGCTAATAAAATTTATTTTGGAAAATACAATCTCACAGAAAAATGATAGAACAAAATGGAGAAGGAAGGAATGGATGTCTATGTTCTCAATCAATCTAATAAATATACAGGTGGTCCAAAATTAACGACGATGATCAAAAACATGAGGAAATTCATATAGGTAAAGACTAGTCATTTATTTTTAAGATATATTCTCTTTACAATCTTATCTCGGACTATTTAAACTATATATCAAGAGCTCCAAAATATATGAATTTATAAGAGCAAAACTTAAACTTTGAAACTAAAAATACAGAGTTGAGAAAATACTGGTTACTAAATTTTCCCCTTTTCTACCTTTACTATATATGACATAAATAAATGTGAAAATTTTCACTAAAGATAATTTCAGAAAATTCCAAGAATTTATCAAGCAATTTTTTTATGTGTATAATAGCTTCACGTTTTTTGGATAATGTCAGATAATCTTGGATATGTAGTAAGAACAGATGGTAATGTAAAAAAAAGATACACTCCTATCTTCTTAAGTATAATCTTCAATTAATTTAACATATATGCAAATAATTAATATTGGTATTTCATTTAAAAGCAGTTATGGAAAAAATTGTGATCACCTCAAAAATTGCAACTACAAATACATACCACTATTAGGTATAATTTTTATATGTCTTCAAATTTATATTAAACTGCCAAGCAATCATAAGCCATGTAAATAGAAAATCTACAAATAAAGTTTGAAATAACCATAAGATAGTTTATTTGGTGGGATCTGAACTTAAGAAGAAAATCAAAGATTATATTTAATTTTACTTGAATTGTTAAAATCAGGTGATTTACAGCTAATACAAAACTAAAGTCTCATAAATAATTGAAAACTCCAATTCCAATAACTTCTCTTCAGTAAAAATGACAACTTTAAAAAAATAAGCAGATGTTTAAAAAATTTTTTTGGATAATTTCTAAATTGAAGATTTCCAAAAAGATTTCAAGACAATCCAATCTAAAAACTTATTCGTAAGTTAGTCCCATTGCCTTTAGATATACACTTTACTTAAATGGTCTGATGTACTATTTCACCTTAAATAATTTCCTGGCAATTAATATATAAAAATCTATAAAACAGAATATAATAGGCAATAGTGTTATCAATTTTGGTCCAAGATATTATAATTTCATTTTACAAAACAAATATATTGAAGTAGTTCTTACTATTCAGGCATTGTCTGGTATTTTAATTTTGCCCAGTTCCTCTTTAAAGGTGCCATTTGACCCACACCTGTGGCAAAGCCTAATTTTATCTTCTAGTCTTACTTTTCGCCTTGGGATACATTATGGAATTTAATTGCTGGCACCCTTCTTACTAATCTAACTGAAGTACAATTATGGTTTTGATAAATGCGCTTTTGTTTCCAATATGAACTTTGGCCATTCTTTTTAAGTAAATTTACTTCTATATTTTGGTTTTCTTCACAAGGACAGGTGGCCGAGCTTTCTTCAGAAAACTTCTCTTTTGAGGAACTCCTGCTGCCTGCTTCAGTGCCTCAAACATTATATTGAGTCCTCTTTGAAATTCCTAACGGTAACTCCTTTCCTTTGTAGGGTCTGTGATGCATTGAGTTACTGCCCAGATACAATGCTCAGTATGCTTCCTGGGTCTTCCTCCAACGAGAGAACAGAAGTTGCTTAGAAACCATCTATCATCAACCCCTAAACTACATACATTTTAGTATGTTGGTTCAACAGTTAGTATCAGTACCTCCCAGGATATTATTTACTTTTAAAATATGGAGTTTTAACAATGTAGCCATAGACTTGGTTTAATTAACTTTATCAGAGGGCAATTGATTAGTAAGGTTAGTAACAGATCAAGTCATTAAAAATGGCCCACTTACTTTTAGAATAGGCAACATCTATCTAAATAATCACTACTTTTTCAGGGTTTATTTTTTTCTAAGAACAAATTTAGGAACACATTTCGAAGAGGTACATGTATTTAAGAATCTGTAATTATTTAAACTTTATAGTTATAAATTAACATTAATTACTACTGATGGAATTTAACTGTTGCATATTATCCAAGAACAACTCAGAGTCTGATGCAGTCTTCAAAGAGTCCAATTCACTGTTAGTTTTTCTACTCTGTGTAATGATGTTTCAATATTAATGTGATTGTTTGGCTTTGTAAATTCTACTGGCCACTATGTTCTAACAAGTTTAATAGAACTCTTCCTAGAAAAAACTTCTCCAAACAATGTGGTTTCAGTGAGGATTATCCAATTGCCATCTCCTACTCTAATCACCAGGATGAACACATGGTGCAAGGGTCAAATAAAATTCTATTATTTTCATATAGATTATGTTGATATGAGTATGGACTTGCTGGAAAGCTTATCTCACTTATTATTCTTTTTATAGTTTAAGTTCATTTAAGTTTGGTTTCTGTCATTTATAATAAAAAAAAAACTTAATTGATGTAATATCTAGCACTTATTATCACCACTTCAATGTCAATAATCTTTGTTTCCACTATATCCTCTTTCATATTCTTACAGAATCTATTAATGTTAATATCATTGAGGGGTAATTGGTTTTAGTGCAGAACTGACAGGAGGTGGGTATATAATAGCAGGATATGAGCATTATACCTCTCAAGTGTGTTTCAGAAAGAGAAGCAGGTAGGAGTGTGACTCAGATTCACTGTAAGGTGGCAAAGTCCCTAGATGCACAGATAATTTAAAGAAATTTTAGGAAACACCATAGGCATAAGAAAAAGAGAGAAAACTATAGACAAGGGGATGATAAAAGTTTTTAATTACTCTTCCCTAAGCAAGAGGAAAAAACAGACAATATTCATTAATAATCAGTGATAAGCAAGGAACCACTAAAGAGATGATATATGATTATCTAGTCCCACTATATTTCCAGGTTGGTGGTTTTGCTAGGAGCAATATGTGCAAATATCATAAATAAAGGATCCTTTTTTAATCCCTCTCATGATTATAGTGGTTCCTAACACAGTAAAGATTAAGCATAACTGAAACTCTTTATATGTTATTATTCTGATTTGCTACACTGCTGTCATTGACAGTTTGTTGGCCACCTTGAAGAGTTAGTAAGTTGTGTAAGTATAAACCATCTTCGTATTATGTCACATATACAGGTATTTAAGGTATGTTATAAAATTAGGTATATTAGATAAAATTATATGACTTTATGACAATAAAATTACTGATGGCATTTCTTGAGTAGGTAAAACTATTGTATATTTAAGTGACATTCCTGGATTTTGGCAGTATTGCTTTTAAAACATACTTTTCTTCGAAACGTTCAATATATCTTTTATATTGGTTTTGTAAGTAATTAATATTGCTACATAGAAATGTTATATATTGTTGTGCCAAATTAACATATTCTACCATCTATCTGAAATTACATTTCATGTTTTTATTTTAATTTACATGACAATAAAATTATGTATATGGTTACTGGGAGGGAATAATAAATAGGGCCTAAAATAACTTGTATTTTTAGTAAGAATAATGTTTCCTAATAACTTCAGTTCTTGAGTATTTTCTTGATAAGTACTTATGATTTAATGCTAAAATTATTTACTAAGATGTAAAAAGTGGTTAAAGCAAGTAAGCAAATGCTGAAGCATATAGACTTCATTAAGATTATTTTGATTATTCCCTTAAGATACATCTGCTCTTTAATACTGTCTTGTTATTTTTGTTAGACACTAAAAACATATCTTTCATTTGCTTGTTACCATGTGTTAATTAATATTTTTCTTAGAATTGAAAAAAATTGAAGTGTAAAAATATTTAATAAAAATTGTCATAGGAAATATGAACCTAATAATTTGTATATTTACTCAATTAATTTTTAAATATCTGTGAAAAAAATTTTTGAAAATACACTAAAAGAAAATAGAAAAATGATTGATAAGGATGATTTTAGGGACTATACTTTTTATTAGTTAATTATAGAAAAATGATTTAACTCAAATGTACCTGTCATCTGAAGTCAACACAGAACCACAGGATATATGGGATTTATCATCTCACTTGTGCCGTGGGTCAGGAGTCCAGCACATTTTAGCCGGGTCCTCTGTTCAGGATCTGACAAGGCTGAAATCAAAGTATTGCCCGGGTGAATGTGTCCTCAACTGGAGTTTTAACTATGAAAGTTCTCCTTTCAAAACTGCCTCAGATTGTTGACAGAATATATTTTCTTGCAATAATACGATTGGCATTCCCATTTCTCAGTTATTGTAAGCAGGAGACCTCCCTGTTTCTAGAGATCATGCTCAGGTCTTGTCACATGGCCCCCTTCATAGGCCCTCTCACATTTAAATATCTTCCCTTAGTTAGGGGTCCAGTAGCTTTTAAAGGCTCACCTGATTAGATAAAGCCTACCCAGAATAATCTCTTTTTTTTCATTAACTCAAAGTCAACTGATTGGGGATGTTAATGATGTCTATAAATCTCTTCATTTTCAAAATGAGATAATAATTCAAGTTGTGTATATGAAGGGATAGGAATCTTAGAAGCCTTATTGAAATTCTGCATGGTTTTGCTGGTAGAATGTGAATGGCTAGGGGAATCTAAACTAAAAGCTGAATGAAATACAGATAACCTTATTTCTTCATCACAAAGAATTATATGCAGTAATTTTGGAACCCTAGAATATATTTAATATTTTAAATTATATTTCCCCTTACTCTTGTTCAATGCAGTCAATTTGCCTTCATTTCTTAAGGTATACAGGTATCCGAAGTCTTACTTCACAACCAGTAACCCCTTTACTGAAAATAGGATATACTGTATCATTATGTGCTTAATCGCTGAAGTAAACACCCTGCATTAGAGGACCAAGAATATTTCTCTACTTTGTTCTGATATTCCTTCTGAAAAGAAGTATATATTTGGCTAAGATAATAAAAATAATAATATGCAGTTTCATATTCTTTGACTTTGCCCACAAAATATTCTACCTCTTGGTACTCATTCATTAAATCTTCAAAAATATTTGATGAGATATTATCTTTACCTCTTTATCAAATTATTATTTATGTAATGTGCAGAGAAACTTGAAAATTTTAATTATTTACTAATATAGAGATGGTTATTACTCCTCTTTTATGCACATTTTCCTACAAATGTCTACTACAAGTTGAATGTGCCTATCTCTGACACACATGTGATTTTTAACAGTAATAAAATCATAATACACTAATTGATTTTTTAAATGAATAATATAATCAATTATTAAATATGCATTATATTACAGGCACTATTCTAGCTATTCAGGATAGAGTAGTGAACAGGAAAAAAAGAAAGAAAAAAGAGAACAATTCCAAACAGCATGGATCTTACTTTAAATTGAATGGAAAAAAAGGAAACAACAAAATAAATGTTTAACAAATAGTCGTGAAGAGTTGTAGAGACAATAAAGTAAATTAAATCAAACTATGTAATCAGTCACTCAAGCTTTATTAGATAGAATTCAAAATATTTAGTCTTTGTTTAAATTTCTTCCCAAAATCTGGATAGTTTAAATAATTGAGATACTGGCTTCTTTTAAGCTAGAAGAAAATTACTCATAAAATATTGATCTAATGATATGAATTTCATCATATTTGGAATGTTTTCCATAATGATTGGTCTATGTAAATTTCCTAGTTCTCCTTGTGTATATTTTAATATCTTATATTTTGTTAGGAAGCAACAAACTTCTGAAATTGGGTTTTTGAGTTTATCACCTGTAGTAGGCACTTGAAAATGGCTCCCAATGATCTCTCAACTACTATTTCACGATCTTGTATAATCACCATCCCTTGAATGTGAACAGGACCTAATGTCTTTCTCCTAAAGATTAGAATAAGACAAAAGTGATTGGATGTCACTACTAATATTTGGATATTAAAAAAAAAAAAAGTCTTTAATCCATCACACTCTCTCTCTCTCCCTCTCTTCTTGCTTGTTCTTGCTAATGAAGCATGCATCCATGTTATGAGCTGCCCCATGGAGAGTCCCATTGTTACTGCTGGAGTGATGTGAAATCATCATCACCCAGCAGCGTGGTGGTATGGTATTTGTTTTGTGGTATTCCTCAGTTCCTTCCCAATGACACAGCAAGGAATTACAGGCCCACAAGATTTAGAAAAAGTAAAATTTATTGAAAGTACATTTTAGAAGGTGGTGGACTGTACTAAGAAAGGCTGTAGCCCTGTGGAATTTGGGAGGTGAAGAGATAAAATAGTACACTCTAAGGGAAGAGTGGGTTTTCAGCAAAGAAAGTTGTAACAATGCAAAAATGGGAAGGTGTTTATATCTGGGTTGTGATAAAAAGTTCCTTAGACGATCTATATGAGGTCACCTTGACTGACAGTTAGCTGCTACATAAGACATTGTATACTGTGCATGTGCTTACCTCAAATTCAGTCTGTTACAATTAGATTCATGAACTTCCAGGGACAGTCATAATTTTATAATGATAGCGCAATGAGGTTGAAGTTTTGGCAGGTTAGAGTAGTACCCTCTGCGTATGCATTTGTAGCTGGTTTAGCTAGCAGCTTTTATGGATTTTGTGCTCTAGGATTTGGGGTAATTTATAACCCTAAAAGGGAAGGATTTCTGGGAGATCCTTAAGGAAGGTCTTCAAGGGAGGCTTCTATGGTCACTGAGCTGGGCCTTCACTCCAGTCCCTCATGCCTGAGTAACTACCTAACTGAGGAAGGACACTATTGCCAGCCAGCAAGGAGCTAAGGCTCTCATTCCAACATGCGAGAAACTCTATCATAATGTGTGATTGAGCATGGAAATAATCCTACCTCAGCTGAGTCTTGATAGAATTGCAGCCCTAGTATAAACATTCTTTGCAGCTTTGTGAGACTCCAAGCCAGAGAAGAGAACAAAATCACATGTGGATTCCCGATATAGAAACTGCGAAATAATAAATGTTGTTGTTTTAAATCACTGTTTTGGGGAAATTTGTTATGTAACAATAAAAAACAACAAGCATTTTGTTGTTTTAATCTCTACTGATTGCGTGTTTTTATTCCCTCTATAACTACTAATCTATGAATTTTGTTTCCTTTTTCCTCAGGCAACTTCAGAGGTGTTTCTAGTCTAGTTCTTTCTTTTTCTTTTTTTAGCATTTTGAAAAAATGAGATTTCAGATTTATCTATTTATATGTTATTTATTTATAATATCACTTATTAAATTAGTATATCTACTAAAAGATTAAGGCATAAAACAAATTTCTACTTCGTGGGAATTGTAAGATTTACTTTCACAAAGTTCACAGCTTATTTTTCTGTTTATCCCATGAACATAAAATCAAAAGTTATATCCTTTAATACTTGAAAGAATAATTCTAATTATATCTAACCAAACTGAATTTCTTTAATTTTATTAGTCTATAACCTCACTGTCTACTAGATATTTCTTATTGTTAAAAAGATAAATTACCCTTCTTGCCATAAGTTCATTCATACCAAATTTTCCTTGCATCTCCAATACATTTTTCTTTCTGTATTTAGTTATAGTAGAGTTTGATGCTGTTAGTATATTTAACTTTTATCATTACCTAATGTAATTCTTTATCCTATTTGTAATGTTATCATGAATTTCATCTGTTTAATATTTATTCACCCATTCTTAATTTTTATATTAGTTATCTCAGCAAACATGGCTTAAACAACAGAAATTTATCTCACTATCCATGCCTCTGATAAATCCAAGATCAAAATGCTGACTGATTTTGTCCCTGGTGCAAGCTCTCTCAGTTTTGCAGACTGATGATTTTCACTATGTCCTCACATCCTCACAGGACCTGTCTGGGTTCATGAAAGGAGTGAAGGAGAGAGAGATAAAGGAAAAGAGAGAAGGAAGAGGTAGAAGAATACCTTCCTCTTCTTATAAAGACACTAATTTCATCATTAGGGACTCGCCTTCATCACCTAATCTAACTCTAATTATCTCCTAAAATTTCCATATGCAACTACCATCATGTTGGGCAATAAGCTTCAAAATATGAATTTTGGATGAACACCATTCAGTCCATAAAAATTTCTAAACTTTTTTCAACACATTGTTTTAAACATATTTCTAATTTGCAATTCAATCTATCTCTTTTTTAATAGAAATATCATTAACCTTTAAAAATAGATATATGATTTAATAATTGCATTTTAGATTTTTCAGAAGAGTTTATATGGTCTTCAATAAAAAGAGTGGAACAACAAGAGTGAAAAGAAAAGGCAAGTCCCAATAATCCTGCACAAGTGGTTTAGTGCCATCTGGCCAAACAATACAATATCTTACTTTCTAATTCTTTATGTAGCCACTTATTCTCTTTACTGACTCTGTTGACTCCTGGAGCTACAAATATTTCCACTGAGTATCCATATATAGAGAAATTTTATAAAACTTTTCAAATTCTGCTCTGTTTACATGATCTCTTCTATAAAAGTTATACTTTAATAAAAAAAATTTCAACTTTGTTTTCATTAAGCTAATTTTTTTGCAGTATAACTAAATGATATATTCTGTTTCATTTCGCTTTTAAAAAGAATGGCGCTATTATTATGACTTACTAAATTATCAATATTTTCTCAAAAATATTTATTATGGAAAATTTCAAACATAAAGTTTCATGGGAAAATTACATGAGCGTCGACATAAATGTCGAAATCTGTACAGAATTTTTATATGAGTTTGAGTTTGTTTGAGCCAAACTGATGACAGTGCCAGGAAGCAAAATCTCATATGCTCCGAAGAATGACAGTGGGGGTTTCTTTTATGCATTTGGAATTATGGAGGAAACATAAGGAAGATTATATGAAAGTGGGAGAAAGCAAGGCAGGAATTGAATTACAGAATAGTGTGTTTATCTAGATGCACAAAAAGAGTAGACAAGGCTTGCTTAAGGCAAAGAAATTATATGCTTAACCCAGCTAAGAATTTATGCGTGCTCCCTGCAATAAAGTTGATGCTTGCCTTTCATTCTCATATTGGCTCCTTGTGCATTCTTTAAACTGGGCAACTCACCACCGAAGCCTTCCCTTCTTTATCAGCTTGGCGCTGACAGTACTTGATTGGTATAGTTCTACATTAAATTATAAATTAAATATCAGAAATCTCTTGTCTCTGTTAAAACTTTGAACTTACTCATTGTAATCATTTAAACTCTTAGAGACTTAGTTTATCTGCTCTCAATCTAGAAATGATGTCTTCCTTATTTGATTAATTTATTTAACACTGACAAGATAATTGATTAAGATATTATCAGTATATTCAAGAGCAGAAATGTGAGAATCAAATGATATAAAGTATATATAAAATCAAACAATAAACTTTGACTAATATGTAAATGTAAGACATTTGTTATTACATGCATATCTTTTCAAAAATAAGTTAAAATATTAAGATGAATTAAGTTATACACTACAATAGTAGTCAGATAAAATTGGAGCCAACAGAGACCGATACTAATATATAACAATAGATTTTATTAGATTATTTTCATCATTTAGATATAAAAGTAAGTTGTAATGAAGATAGTATCTTCTCATCTGAAAAGTAACAATGAACTGGAAATTATATAAAATTTGATTTACAGTATTCAGATGTAGCTGACATGCTTAAAGGAAAGAATGTTTCTCTAGGACAAGGGTTAAAATACCATGGCCTATAGGCAAAATTTGTCCTGATGCTTTTGTATGTCCTGAGAGCTAACCAAGGTTTTAACGGTTTTAAATGTTGAAAAACCATTTGAAAAAAATAATCTTTCATGACACTTGAAAATTATGTGAAACACAATTTTCAATGTTATTATGATCTGAATTGTGAGCTCTCACATTCTTAAGTTGAAGGTTTAATCCCCAGTACTTCACTCAGTATGTGACTGTATTTCAATACGGGATCTTTAAAGAGGTGATTAAGTTCAAATGAGATCCTTAAGGTTGGCTCTAATCCAATCTAGTCAGTTTCCTTATAAGAAGAGAAAATTTGGGTACACGGAGACACCAACCATGTGGATATGGGCACATATAGAGGACCATACTAGGGCACAGAGAAGAGGCCACCTACAAGCTAAGTAGAAAGGCCTCAGAAGAAACCAAATCTGCCGATATCTTGATTTTGGACTTCTAGCCTCCAAAACTGTCAGAAAATAAATTTCTGATGTCTAAACTTTCCAATATGTGTGGCACTTTGTTATAGTACCCCTAGAAAACTAGTACGAGTGTCTAGAAATAAAAATAAAATAAAATAAAAATAAACAGCCATGCTTATTTGTTTATGTTTCTTCTCTGTGGCTGCCTCCATACTCCTAAGGCACAGTTATAACTGTGACAGAAATCAGATGGCCTGCAAATGTAAAATATTTACTATCTAGTCTTTTGCAGAAAATGTTTGCCAATTCCTGGTGCAGAGATTGGGAAAAATTTATACTACATCAGAAAGATTTATATAATGCTGTGATTTTGAAATGACTTTCAAATGTTTTAAATATTAACTAGGGAAATGCTACGTAATAGTAACTTTTTCTCTGTTTCTGTAGCATGAGAGGTAAAAAAGAGAAGCTCTAAATAAGTTAGTGTTACAGTACTTTAGCTGCACATGTATAAAATAAATCCTTAATCAAAGGTATCATTACAGATAATAGTGACAAACTGATTATTGCTTTCATGGTAAAACTGTAAAATAAGCTGTATAAATAATGATCCAGAAAATAATCTTCATTCTGAGATATCTGGAATCATTAAGTCATATACCATATTGATGATAATTGTCAAAGAAAGATACAAGTGAATCCAAAGGAAATATTTTAATAGAAGACTAAGAATAAGATGTCTAGTTGGATACATTAGATTAAGTTGTGTTAATTATCGTGAAGAGTTAATGACAACAGCAACAACACTGGTGTTGCTATCAAGTGGTTTTTATTTTCTTGAGAATTGGAGGAAGCAGGAAAAAATACTGTGAGAAAATATCAATCTGACTTTTCTGTTAAAATTTAGGGAAATAATATACCTCAAGGGACACAGTAGGTGTGAAGAGTTACAAATACCTAAGCTTTCCAAAGAGAAAAGACTCTCTGAGTCCCAAGGGAGGGAGGTGAATGATGCAAGGGAGCTTCCTTGCCAAAAGTTGTTGGATTGGGTTTCTGCAGCTTTATTCAGTACAAAAACAAATTGTAGGAAGTAACCTAGGTCTCCCAGCAACACAGACACACAAGAGGATGCGAGGTTCCATTCCATGAACTCACACAATTAAATTCTCTCAACAGTTGTGTTCTTATTCAGCATGAAAGGTACAAAGGAAAACAAATGAACTGGTCTAGCATCATTATATTATTGTATTTTATAAATGGATGACCCTACTATGTGCCAGGTGCTCTCACTGAATCTGCAATAGAGAGAGGTATGAAGCAGGATCCTTGTGCTTTTATACAAAATAGACTTGCAGAGGTTAAAGTGTTTATACCCAATACATTTGCTAATGTAACCATTTTAAAAAATAAAAATCATAACATTTTAGTTTGATAAAAGTACTATGTATAAGATAAATTGTTTAATAATTTTTCAAGAATTATAGAAAAGCAAACAAAATATGTTTAACCCATAAAAAGTCTAAATGGACACTCTTCTTTAGAAAAGTTCTAATTCCTACTTGAGAACTATCAAGAATACAGTTATTCAGAATTGCCTACTGAAAGATGAAAGCTAAAAGGAAGCTACCAAATTTTTGATTCAACTTGTCAGATGCTCCAGATTTTTTACAGATAGATGTTCAGCATGCATGTGGGAGGAGAAAAGTGCCATATGCATTATATTTAGATTTTTTTCCATGTAGAAGAATTATAATTTGATAGGCACATTGTATATAATTTTATTTTCATAAATGTGCTCTCTATAGATTCATCGGCTAGAAGCTAGAATGTGTGAGACATATACATTATACAAAATGGAAAATGAGACTTGAATAATGATAATTTTTTAAATGTAAAATTGGTGGTCAAAATTAACTTCTCACTTTGAATGTCATAAATTCTGTGTATTTTAGCATCTCTATTCAAAGCAAATTATGTTTTAAGACTGAAGTAATATCCATCAGATTTCATTTTTTATAATTAAGCAAATTTAATGTATTTACAGAAAATTTTCTTGGGAATTTATGTTTCAGGTGCTGCAGTAGATACGGTTCTCTACCTTTGCATCCTTGGCTGACAGAAGGTTGACAGTGACTGAAAGTCACTGTTTTCTAATATCGCGCTCTTGTTTTTCTTGTGATAATTAGTCTTTTTTTTTCTGATAAATCATAACATTTTTCACTACTTCTGACTCAGGATATTTGTTAGTTGTTTCCACAATAAGATTAAAGGTCAGATTTACCCGGAATAGAACCTATTCTTGTATTCTTAAGGTTCATTCAAATAAGGTTCATATTCAGATGAAAGAGCCCTAACCCATCTTCGCTGCTATATTTCCTAAGGTAGCAAAATTTACCAGTTCCTCATCTTTTTAGGCACCAAAACCAAGAGCAATTAGTAAAACAACAACAACAACAACAACAACAACAAACAACAATAAAAATCAGGTGTTGTTTAACTTACCTGTTCTTATTTTAGAACTGTTTTTCAGTTAATTTCATTTATCTATTTCATATCTGCCATCATTTAGGCATTTTTAATCACATTGCCACTTTTATTTGCTAATATAGATGATATTAACAAAACTTTTAATAATAATCCTAATAAGACCTCCAATAGAAAAACCTGAAATTTCATCCAGTGTGTATTGCATGTGATTAAAAGAATGAAGATAAAAGAAGGAAGGTAGGAAAGAAAGCAAGTAGAAAGAAAGAATAAATCAGGTAAATGGGAAGTAAGGATAAGGCAGCAAAGGACAAAAAAAGAAAAGAATGAGAAAGTTTAATGTTAGAGAAAATCTAACAATTCTCACAGAAGTAGGGTTTATTTGAATTAAGATTCAAGAAGAACATAAACAATATTAAATGGATGACTATAAGTGAGGCTGATATAGATTAACCTATCGAAAATATACATTGAAACATGTTTATGTTTACTTACATAAAATCTAAAAAATGTATATTCATCTCAGATGGATAGTCTAATAGTTTAAATGCATGTGAATCTTGAATTGTTTAAAATATTATTTACCCATTTTAACACTTAGATATATTTATTTTCTAATTTGTTACCTATATATAATCATGTATTTTATATTGTAAAGTCATTCTTTCCCTCCTTCTCTCCTTCCTCCTCCTTCCTTACCTTCCTCCCTTCTTCCTTCCTTCCTTCCTTCTTTCCTTCCTTCCTTCCTTTCTTTCTTCCTTCATGTTTCCTTCCTACCTTCCTTCCTTCATATTTTCTTCCTTCCTTCTTTCCTTCTTTCTTCTCTTCCTTTCTTCCTTTCTCCTTTCCAACCTTTCTTTTTTTCTATCCATCTTTCTCACACTCTCTCTCTTTTTCTTTTTTTAAATCTACTTCTCCTTTAAATCCTTTTTTAAAATCCTTATTTTAAATCCACTTCTCTCTTCTTCTTCTTCTTTTTTAAATCCACTTCTCTTTTATTCTCCCCTACATAAGATCATAGGATTCATAATGGGACCTACAGAAATTGCTTGGAGAACTATTAATAATAAAAAAGAGGATATTAACTGATATAATTCTTTAAAATGTCTCCTATAATTATAAATTCAGATGTAATTGTCTACATTATAGTAGCAATAAGATTACAAAACTTTCAAATATTAAACAGAAACATGGTAGATATTTCCTGGGTATTAAAACATTAATATAATGTGCTACTATATAATATAAATAAAAGCTGTAGATTTTGTTTTTAATGTAGGGATTTCTAAATCATTCTCTGGACAAAAACAAAAGAACAAAAATGTTTTCTTCATATTCCACTATCATTCAGGTTTACACCTTAGGGAAATCGAAACATTATTAATCATTGCCAAGTTCCGTTTTCACTGTGTTGGCAGAAGAAAAATTCAGGCTTTGCCTATGTAATTTTATAGTTTACAGGCCTTTGCTTTGCTCTAGGTCTACACAATGGAATAGACATTTTTCTTCCTTTTTCCTCAGGCACTATATTTCATGAAAAAATCATTTTTTTCCATCCTTCATCTCTAAGTACTCTTTGTAAGAAAAACAGACAAAAGGAAGTGACCTTGAGTCCATTTAAATGACTAGTCATGAACTATTGGCTTGCTGTTTTCTGCTTTCACTGTGATTGTCACACTTATACTGATTCTTACATATGAATTGGGCTACTATCTTCTACTGTGTTTCACTCATATCATTTAGGTCCTCCAGAAAGCCTTCAGTCAGCTGGCTATTAATGAAGTAGGTTGCGTTCAAACATCCTTAAAAGAGTGAGTCCGAAAGTCTTAAATTTTCAAACATTAAATAAAAACATCGGAATGAGCACATTTCTGTTCTTAAAAAAAAAAAAGAAAAGAAAAGAAAAAGAAAAAGAAAGAAAAGAAAATGCAATAAACCATAAAACCTTAAGTTAGGAAGTTATCATCATAATGCATCACTGTGATTACAATTATGAGTTCAGGAATACCTAACTATGCTCAATACATGGGGGGAGGATCTGTAGTATGACATTTGTGAAAAAAATTAAATATATACAAAATGATATTGAAATAATACTAATGTAAATTCTTAACATGTAATATACACTCTTTAGCATTCCTGGGTCACTGTCAAAAAGTAAAAATATTATAATAATGCCAATTATTTTAGAAAAATAAACTTTCATCTATGAAAAAGGATAAATTCTATTAGTTAAAACTTACCAATATAAATTTCAGAGAGAAAAATGTAAAGAAACTTTGTCAAACTTTTAGAAAGTTGCAGTGAGATATCTAGAGAATTTGAGACTGGTTGATAATTCTTAGGCTGAAATAAAACTACTCCTAATATCCTTTCCTTTTCTTCTTAGGATATGTTGTATCATTATTATAAAACATAAAGACCAAAAATATTTCACTTTGTTTCAGAATCTTAGTTTCAATATTATGATGTAGAATTAGTAGACCATTTATTCACAGGTTTTTCTAGCTTCTCAAATAGTTATACATGTGGACTTCATGGTATGACCATCAAATTATGAGAAGACATTGACGTCTCCTTTGATGCTCTCTGTATCACTCTGTTCTAATCCTGACACAAGTTAGCTCCACCCTTCTCCAGGCCAACTCTATTCTCCCTGTTCCCTTTATAATCATCTATAAATTTCAATGGACACACCACTTTATTTTCTTCTTCTTGACATATTATATATCATAGATTTTCAAGAAATATATTTAATATTTATGATCCTCCATGACCTGTATGGAAGGATAGAGGGATAAAGCCAAGGACCCCAACATGGTCCACAAGGTCCATCGTGAACCAGCACCAGTTTATCTACTCTGTCTCTTCTACCACCATTCTCACCACCCACTCAAATGTCTCCAATATTAAGTCCTTATAAGTTGGTATTTTGGGTTTATATCCAAAAGATGTGCATATTCTTCTTCTTTTAATAGAAAAGCCTCGTGATTTCAGCTTGGCCTCTTTTTCATCATAGAATTCTTCCTAAGTTTTCAAGTTTAGCATCTTGTCCTTCTTCGGGTTCCCACAACATCTTATAGTGGTTCTTCCTTATCACATCTACTAAGATATTTAATTGTAAGTCATTATCACCAGTGAGACATGTGTTTCCTGAGTATACTAACTGTGATGTTTTTCACCATTTACCCAAACATTTAGCCTACTCTTGGATCATATTTCTCTAGTTTATTTCTCATGATACTGTATCCACCATGCTTGTCTGGATGGCTTCCTCTCTCCATATCACTCTCTTCTAATCCTTCTAGCTCCACCCCTCTCCAGGCCAACTTCATTCTCCCTGTTCCCTTTATAGCCATCTGTAGATTTTAACAGACCCCTCACCCTTATTTTCCTCTTCTTGATATGTTTAGGATCCTAAATTTTCAATGAATAATCTCGATTAAGATCATGAAAAACAAACACGCAAAGAAAAATCCATAAAGTAACAGAATCATAAAGTGTTAGAAGGGAATCTCAGAGTGTTACATTCAATACCAAAACCAAAAGCTACAAAACAAAAAACAAAAACTATAAAGAATAATTCAAATAAATAAGCCATACCCTCTATGAAGTATTTCTACACATTCTTTTATCAAATAAGTACATAAAGTAAAATATATACACACACACACACACACACACACACACACACACACACACGGAACTAAAACATTATAGAAGTTAACATATTCATATCCCAGAGTCATTATTTGAATTTTTATCAGTATATTCTACAGGCCATGCTATTTATATGAAGAATGATAGAAAGGCAGAGAACTGTTTTAATACAGGTAGAAATTTTGTTGTTAGTGAACAGCTGAGAAGTGAAAGCTGCACACAGATCATTCTTTGGAGGAGTTCAGTGATAAAAAAGAAGAAGATGGAATAAGAGTAGTAGAGTTGATTGTCATTCTATATTTTTTATATAGTAATAAAAAGTCAGGGTAAAGAGAGGAGAATATAAAAGATTTAGAAAGCAAGAGAATGAAAAAATGAGAGGGAGAAAAATAGGCAGAGGAAAGTGAAGAAATAATACTTTTTAACCTCATTTTTTGATGAACTTTTTAGGAGACTCGAAAAAAAATCTAGGAAGAGTGAAAGAAGACAGATGAAGAAAGCTGCAGAATAATTTAGAAATAAGAAAGTGTTAATGATGATCTTCTGTATGTAACAAATGAGGTTTTCTGCTTTCTGAGAAGGATTAGGAGGGAATTTGAGATCCTGAAAAGTTGTACAAGTTTTAGACCATAGATCTTAGGCCATGAGGAATCCTGTGGATGGAAAACACTTTTATACTTTGATTAAACCACACATCACAAACTCTTTGGACAGGGAATTTTGTTTGTTTGTTTGTTTGTTTATATAAAATGAGTCTCTCTCTCTCTCTCTCTCTCTCCCTTTTCCTTCTCCATTCTTCACCTTCCTCTCCTACCCCCTCAGAAAAAATCAGTAGCTTATGACATGCATAATGAAAAATATTGGTATCAATATTTAATTGTGATTTTTTGTATTAGCATTACATTATATTTATAAGATGAATTAGAAAGCATTTTCTATATTCTAGAACAGTTGAGAAATATTGAAATTATCTCTATATTGAAGATTTGTTATCATTCATTTTAAGAATACCTGAGCCTGAAGATTTTTGTAGACATGGCTTCAAGACATAGATTCTGCCCAAGATATAGGAGAGGATTTCGCTTCCTTAGCTCAGGTTAATAAGCTAAAAATGATACATGACCAGTCCAGTAATTTATACTCCAGCCTCACCAACAGCCCTATTTGAGGGTCTTAAATTTTGTCAAGTTTTGCAATTTATTTTAACTTTTTGGCTTACCAGTACTGATTACTTTGTTTTGGTAACTTAATTTTCTTAGAAAATTATCTTCATTTATATCTTCTAATTTATTCCCTTACAGTTAAACATTGTAATTACATTCTAAAAAGTTCTCATATCTTTGTTATTTATTCCTTTTTTTAATGTGCTTTTTCTCTTTTTTACTGAGTCAAAGGTAGCATTTTTAAATTGACTTGGTATTTGAAAGAACAAATCCTTTGTTTTATGCATAAATTCTCTTACTTTTATGCTTAATTAATTTATAATTACTTCCCTAATTACTGATAGATTATAATATTTTTGTTTTAATAACTTAATTCATTATGTTTCAAATTTATAAATACAATGATGTCTGTTCGGGAATGATATTTTTAATATATTGTGTTGTGTTACATTATATTACATTACATTAATTATATTAATTAAATTATATTATGTTATAGTATATTGCATTGTATTATGTTATACTATAGTATGGCTTTGATGACATACCATAATATTTGAAATGCTCTATTTTTATTTAGTCAGGTCTCTATGGCATTTAATTTTTTCTAGAAACAAAAAATACATTTCTTAGTGAATCTTTAATACGTTTAAGTAATTTACTTTTAGTATTTTTTCTATGTCAATTCAATTTTTGTTGTGTTTTCAGAGTCTAATCTTGACATATTTTTTCACAGTTTACATGGAGATTATTTTTTATTTATTTTTTAACATGATTAACTAACAGAAATATTAGATAAATATTTTTTAAATGTATTTAGTAGCCACCAGATATATGTACACCACACGCCTATTTAATGAAAATTCTTAGTTCTATTATCCTTAACTTTATTTTTATTATCTTGCTTTAATTGACTCCTGGTTAATAAAAGTCATATAATCTCTCAATCTAATTGGTCTCTATAATTTTACATGAAAATTTTATTCAATATATTCTTATATTTCCAAACTAAATATTTTAATGGATAGAAATTTTTAACAACGATGTTTTTTTTTCTGTCATAGTTAATGTCTTTTCAGAATTTGATCTTGTCATTAATATTGTCATATTAGCTTTGCTTTATTTTTCTATCTGCTCCCTTATATGGCCAACATATAAGGTGTGATGATCAAGCAAAGCTAACTTTAGCAATCTACTGCGGCAATAAAGAAAATCACTTTGATATTCTCTACGGTGTGTTAGAGAGAACACAAGGGAAAAGTTAGAGGAGGCTATAGGAATTTTGAATTCAGGGACAAGCAATGTAAAATGAGTCTTTCATTGTAGGAAATTAATTGGGATTAGGTGAAGTCTGTGTCCCAGAGAGGCAAAGTCGAAGCAAATTTTGGTCAAATTCTTGATCAGATAAATGAAGTTTGTCTCAGAGAACAAACTTATGTTCTGAATAGACAGCTATTAGCTCAGAAAAGCTAAGTATATACCTGCATGCACTGATTGGCAAGAATTTCCCGAAGCAGTGAAATCACTTCCTAAGAATTTCTTGGAGCAAATAGTTGTCATATTGATGCAGGTGGTCTCAGTTCTCACACAAATCATTTCAGTTATGATAATGCAAGGAATTTCCATTTATCTTTGACTAAGTTTTGACTTTTAAATATTCTGTATAATTTCTTTTTGTAGATTGACTGTAAACTGCATATTGTTAGATCTATTTTTTTTAATATTCTTTATTCTGTTTCTTAAGCATATATTTCTATCCTTGTGTCAATAGTATGTGTGTGTGTGTTTTTTTTTTTTCTACTGCAAATTTTTACATTTAAATCTGTGATCCTTTTTAAGTTAAATGTTCTATACAATGTTAGGTAAAGGTAAAATTTATGTTTTTTTTAAATATGAATTTTCAATCCTCTCAACATTTTTGGAATTTGAAAGAGACCACGTTTTTACAACTTGGTGAAAATCAATTGACCTTATATAGGTAGGTCTATTTTGGGTTTTCTATTTTTTTCTCAATTATCTATATGTCTTTCCTTATGTCAATAACCTATTATCAAAAGTATAGCTTTAGAGTATACACACACACACACACACACACACACACACACACACACATATATATATATAGTCATTTTGTTTTAGCTCAGCTTATCCCTTTCAGTATTTTCTGTAATACAGGCCTTGTAGTGGAGAATTCCCTCCATTTTTGTGTGTCTGGAAAGTCTTAATTTCTCCTTAATATCTAAAGGAGAACTTAGTTGGATACATTATTCCGGGCTGGTAGTTACTTTCACTTAATAGTTTAAATATTTGATTCCATTCCTTTCTTGTTCGTAAGGTTTGTGCTGAGAAGTCCAAGGATAATCTAATGGGTTTACCTTTATAAGTCACTATATTTTTCTCTCTGGCTGCCCTGAAAATTCTATCTTTGTCATTAAGTTTTGAATAATTTTAATGCAATGTGTCTTGTTGAAGGTCTTTTGGGGTTGAGATAATTGGGTGTTCTGTTGACTTCTTGAATACCAAGCTCCAGTTCACTCCTTAGATTTGAGAAATTCTTGTTCACTATTTGTCTCAAAATGCTTTCTAGTTCCTGCTCCTTTTTCTTGCCTTTTATAATGCTCATTATTCTTATGTCTCCTCTCCTGATAGTATCAGCTAGTTCTTATATTTTCCTTTCATTATTTTTTATTCTTCAATTTCTTCTTTCTTCTGATGCATTTCTGTCTTTAATATCACTGATCTTTTATTCCATTTGGTCAACTCAGTTTCTGAAACTTGCTATTTCATTTTTCAACTCTTGCAGTGTTGTTGTTGTTGTTGTTTTTGTCGTTGTTTATTTTCCAGAAGATTTATTGTGTTCTTTTTAGGGTTCCAATCTTCTTGCTCTACTCATATAGTTGGTTTTTCAATTCCTGAAATTTTTGATATGACTCATTTTGGAACTCACTGAGTTTTTTCAGAAGTACCATATTGAATTCTCTGTCATTTAACTTGCATATTTCTATGTCTGTACACTTATTTTTCTCTTTCTTTCTGAGATACCTTATAACCTTGGTCTTTCTTGGCATTTAATGGACTATTTCTCTGCCTACCATTAATGCGAATGTATGCTCCTTGTTTCCAGCAAGAAGATTTATTATATAAAGGTCTAGCCTGTTGCAAAAAAAAAAAAAAAAAAAAAAGTGCTTTTCTTTTTGTTTCCAGAAAGTGGCATCTGAGCCTTTTAGATCCCTGCTTCATATAAAGGTTTAAAAATGCCTTTTTATTTTCCGATAGATATTTAATTATGTTTGCCACCCTCAGTTTCAGTCCCTGTCAGTGTTAGCAACAGTTTCATTAGCATTTGCTCGGATTCCCCTGGGGGTCCGAGGTGATCAGTCTTGGAGGGTATGGGAAAAGAGACCCTCTGGACTAGGGGTTAGGGACTGCAGCTCAGGCTTGGTTTTGCTACCACTGTTGGTAGAAATCAACTGTTGTTTCTCTGCTGCTTCTCTGCTTTCTATCCTGATGACTGGACCCTGCGCCAGCCGGCCACAGGGAGCTTATAACTTTCCCCGGCAGGGCTATTTAGAGAACTTGCCGCATAAACTCGCCACTCTTTCTCCCCTCCCCATCCTCTTACAGGGAGCTCCAGCAGCTGCGAAAGGCAGCTTCTTAATTTCTCCCAGTCCACCACCTGACATCCAGGGTTTTGACCTGTGGTAGCTGTTATGCACAGATCCTTTGCTCAGGTGTGCTGGTGTGCAGTTTGGATGTTTTTTGTTGTTCTAGATGTTCAACTTATTGTTATTTCAAGGAGAGAGATGTGGGGACATCTCTCACTTCACCCTGTTTTTAAAGATCTCCCAAACCTTTTTTTCTTGACAATAATTGCTGCTATTCTAGATTTTGTGATTTTCCATATACATTTGAGAACCAGATTGTCAACTTTTACCTCCTCCCTCACATAAAAATCCATCCTGCTGGGTTTTCACTAGGTTAGCATTTAATTTAAAAATCAAATTGTTGAAAATTTTTTTAATAACATGGTGTTTTCTCATTCATAATATGGTATATCTCTCCATTTTTTAGCTCTTTGATTTCTTTCAGCAATGTCTGTAGTTTTCAATGGATAGTGTGCATATTTTGTTAAACTTAAGAAAAACTTCTAAATAATTTATGTATAAATAGTAGTGTTCTTTAACTTCAATTTTCAATTATTTGTTATTATATAGAATTACACTTTATTTTGGAACACTGTAAAAATTAGCTAAATATACTTACTAGCCTTTCTGTAAATTCCTTGGATTTTTATGCCATTTTATAATGAAGAAAGTTACTTCTTCATTCCAGCCAGTATTCCATTGATTTTTTTTTTATGTCAGTTCACTAGCTAGGATGAATAGGATATTGCTAATTAAAAGTGAAGAAAAAACATATTTATTCTTGATAATTGGTAAACGTTTCAGACTTTCACTATTTAGTATAATGCTAGCAGTAGGTTTTTATTTTTTATACATGTACTTTTTCAGATTGAGAAATTTTTATTCGATTTTGAGTATTTTCTTATAAATGGGTATTGAACTCTTTCAAAAGAATGTTTTTTCTGCATTTACAAAATGTTAAAATGGTACTTTTTAAATATGTTAATGTTGTAAATCACATTGATTGTTTTTGCACTTTTAAACTGCATTTCTCAACTAAACTCTGTTGAGATGTATATACTACACTTTTTTAAAACCACTGAATTCCACTTGTTGACATTTTAAGGTGCCCTGGGTCTCTAATTCATGGGAAATAATGGACTGCATTTTTCTTTTTTTGTATTGTCATGTCTGCTTTTGTAATCAACATTGGCCTCATAAAATGAGTTGGGACATGTTATCACCTCTCATTCTGGGGAAAAGATTGGGAAGAATTTACACAATATTCTCCTTAAATGTTAGCTGGATGTTTTTAAATATGAATTCAATTTTTAAGTGGATATATGGTTGCTCAGATTATCAATTTCTTCTGTAGTTTGTTACATTGTTATGTATATTATTATATTGATAATTTTGCCTTTCAAATAATGTTTATATCAACCTTATTGAATTTATCAGCATAAAATTTTTTCACGATATTCCTTTATCATTCATATAATGCCTGTAGCTTTTATAGTGTTGTCCCCTTTTCTCTACCATTAGTTTCCTCTTTTTTTCTGGATTAGTTTGTTTATATTTTAATCAATTTTATTGATATTGCAAAAAAAAGCTTTCAAATTGTTTATTTTTTGCTCTGCTTTCTTTCATTTTTTCCAATTCTTATATTTACTAATTTATTTTTTTCTGCTGGCTTTGAGTTCAATTTGCTTTTTTTCCTCATTTCTAAAAGGGAATCTTAGATCATCAATTTTAGACTTACCAACTTTCTAATAGAAATGATCAAAGCTATAAATTTTGCTTTAGATACTTTTAACTGCATCTCACAATTTTTTTTTTCATTTTCAGTTTAAAATATTTTCAAACTTTCATTAGTATTTTTTCTTGGATGCATGGATTATTTTTAAGTTTATTGATTAACTTTTAATATGTAGGGATTTTCCAGATAGCTTCCTGTTATTGATTTATTTTGTAATTCTGTTCTGTTAAGAGACTATATCTATTATGTGATGTTTTTCCATTTGCATTTACTGAGACTTGATTTATGGCCCAGACTACAGTTTATCTTGGTAAATATTCCATCTGCACTTGGGGAAAAATGTGTGTTATATTACTGTTGATTGCAGTAAGGACAAGTGTTTCTAGTCTTCTAAACTTTACTGATTTTCTGTCTTATTTTTCAATTAATTATTATTGTGAGGGAAGTTCTGTCTGAGTTTTCCATCTCACTGGGGCCATAAAATTGCTTCAGGCAGTAAGTAACATGTTACAATTATAGGACTTAAACCTCTTTTTATTCCTCCCTTTTCTCCGGTGTAAAGTTTTTCAGATGTTGCCTAGATTTCTATTTTAGTTTCTATTACTCAATCATTGACAGAAAATAAAAATGTTTACTTCTTTTGTTAAAAAATTTTCTCTCCCTTTTTTCTTTAGTAGGATATGCATATACAATTTTTAACATTGTTTTTCACAAGAATGAATTTAAAACTTTCCAGGAAGACTGCTTTAAAGACTATTGTTCTTTCCTGTGTATTTGTTTAAAAATTAGTAATATATTTGTTATCTTATTATTCATATTCAATGACACTGAAATGATATTTAAATAAAAATATAGCTTATAAATAGAACCATCATCTCAATGCATTAAAAAAATCTGAATTCAGAATGCACCCTTATATTTTCCTCTGTCCTCTAGTGAAGCTAACAGAGAAATTTTTCAGCAGTAGAGTATAATTAGCAAATCAATGGGTTAATTTAAAGATATGCAATTTTCGATAATAATGAGAGTTAATATTTCTTATGGGAACTGACTTAAACTGGGTTATGAAGAGGTATGAATACTTGAAATAGATTAATTATCTTTCAAATTTGGGATATTAAGATTGAATAAAATGCTTTTTAAAAACTCTATTAAAATTATATCTTTCTGTGTGTAATTCAGGTCATAGATCTCATTTTTTTTCCTCTTTCTTTTTCCTCCTTAACTTCATATTTTAAACCATTTAACTATAAACCATAGAATGGAAATGATAGTTTATGAGACTCTTGCTAATGACAGTGAAAATATATTAGTGGTTTTATGTACCTTGATACAGATAGATTGGGAATTCTTGAACAAGCAAATGTTCTTCAGAAGCAGTCTCATTTTTTACATAGACATATTTTTCTTTACCAATTATTTTGTAGATTCAAATTTTAAACATAATCTGCACTAGCATAAAACTTAACTTATTTTAGTAATATACAGCCTCAGTTGCTCAATAAACTTTCAGATTAGGCTTTCAACTTGAAAATTTTATCAGCCTTGAGCTGTTTACATACTAACATGAAAAAATGAATAGTAACTCATTTATTTGTTATGGTTTCCCCTTTTTTGTACCTATCTACTACTGTAACATCTGTACCTGTACAATTTGTACTTGGAAAGTGGGTAAATGGCTGACTTCCAAAACTTCCTGCCAATATAAATTAATATGTACCATTGGAGGTACCCACAAGTGGTATAAGAATGCAGTCTCTTGGGTTGTTTTTATGGAAAAAGCTTGAAGCAAAACTGAATAATTCTGGCTCCCATACAGCAGACATTAAAACACTTGTGCCTTTAGTGTTGTCCCTGATGATATGTACCAATTTACTTAAAATTATTTTAGTTTCAATTTTAAAAAGAATGAGAATGAGAAAAAAAGGCATTCAATGTGCAAATATATTTACATGTACTTTTGTGCACAAGTGTATGCAGAATATCTCTATTTATCTACCTACTACCTATCTCCACATAAAGAGTCTTAGTGATATAGTTAAAATCTTTCATAAAGACAAATTCACTCTAAGGAAAAATTAACATATATCTGATTAATGTATATTAAGATATAATTTTAAAACTGTTTTTCTTTAAACAATGTTTTCTTCTTACATGGTAAATTACTATATTAATATTAGCTTTCTTATATTTCATAGAAACTTATATTTTAGAAATATAAATATTTATCCATAAATATATTTTTTCTACAGGTGAAGATATGGTAATATATGTTTCAGAATCATGAGTTAATTTTGGATATTAAAATGATTCTCAAAATATTTTAAACAAATGAACAAATAATCACTGTTCCCCAAAAATCTCATGACATGGAGAGACTCAACTTCATAAATCATTTTTAAAAAATCGTTTCTTTAAAAAGGGGGTTTTGTGGAACACACACATGGAAATTTCAAAACTCATAACTTTTAAAATGTTTTTAAGAAAAGAAGAGGCTTGAGAACCTCTTAGAAAATGGCTATAGTTCAACAGTGTCAAAATATAATTTTAATTGTTTGCATATAACATTTTTTCGTAAAGTAGCACCTTCCTAGTAATATAGTTTGTGTATTACTAGAAGTACAGAGGAGTATAATAAACTTCCTCCTTACTACTTAAATTTCTTCTTAAATCACACAAAATTTTATTAAGCTAATGGAATATCACCTTACCTGATTTAAATACATAGGATAGAATAACAAACAAAACAATTTTATTATTGATTGATTTAGATAGAAAGATATTTTCCGTAATTATTTCAGGATATTTTTATTTTAGAAGTTCGTCACCCTAACATAGACATCTTATCCTCTTCATTGTATTATATACTTGCCAAAGATGTATTCGACTACTCAATAATGTTTATTCATTTTATTTTCACAAAAGTGAAAATAAACTAATGATACCTTATTTTCAGGATTCCAAAAGCTTCTTGGCTGACAATTCTCTATTCTTTGTATTCTTCTTCTTCATATACATACTTTTACAAGACATGTTTCAAGGTCATTGCTAGTATCAGGACTGAACTGGAAAATCAATAAAACTGCAAATAAAGCATTACTTACACATTGTGAGCAACATGGCATTATTGTGAATAGATTTATTTTTATGTAATTATTTAAGTGAAAAAATAAATTGCTATTTTGTTTCACAAACACTAGCTTATTTTGTATATGAAATTCCATCTGCTCTATATTTAAAAAAATATTATAGTTGCCTAAATTCAGTATTTATTTCTTCTAACAAGGAATTAAAAAAAGGGATCTTTGGAAAGTAAACATATAAAATAAGTTGTAGTGTCCTTATCTCCCTATTCATTCCATATTATTGATGATACCACTCCCTAACATCATAAAGGATAAATTGAGATGTAATTATGAGACCTATGACTTGTCTTTTCTAGTGATTAAAATAACACTAAAAGCACAAAATGTAGAAGCCAGTATATTGTTTTGAGTTTTGCTCATTAGTTTAATCAATATTTAATAGTTCCTAATTAGTTACATCAGATCAATTAGATATTTATTGTTTGCCTACTCTGATGTAGACATCTTCCAAGAGCTGATAATAATGAAGTCTTTTATTTTATTGAGAGAAGCAGATCCAAATAAAGAGATACCTGATGTATCAGGTGATAAAGACTAGCGGGCAAAAAAAAAAAAAAAAAGCATTTATGAGACCTGAATGTATGTATTTTAGGCAGCAAAATATGTAGCAGATATGTAAGAAAAATTAGTTCTAAAAAAAAGAGACAGAACTAATGCAAAGGCTCTGTATTAGTTTCTTGAGGTTGCTGTAAAAAATACCTACAAACTGAATGATTTAAAATAGCAGAAATTTATTATCTCACAGTTTTAGAGGCCGCACTTCCTCTGGAGACACTAGTGGAGAATCCTTTACCCCTTCTAGATCCTGGTGACACCATGTATTCCTTGGCTTGTAACTGTATAACTCCAATCTCTTTCCTCTACCTTCATATTGACTTCTCTTTCTGTTTTCTTTGTATATCTCTTGAATGGACACTTTCAGTTGGTTTTAGAAACTACCCAGATAATCCAGGATGATTCCTCCTTGAGATCCTTAATTTCATTACATCCGCAAAGATACCTTTTCTAAATAAAGTCACATTCATAGGTTCCAAGAATTAGGGGTAGTCATTGACTTTTGGGAGGCCGACATTCAACCCACTATGAGCTTCAAGGCAAAGATACACTTAGGATATTCAACAAAGAATTCCATTATGCTACATTAGTATGACGATCAAGTAAAAATATTACCAGGGGCAGAGTTGATGGATTGAATTTTAACTTCCAAAAGAAATGTTGAGGTCCTCATGCTCACATGCTGTGAAGAGACCTTATTTGGAAATGAAGGTCTCTTCAAGTAATCAAGTTAAGATGAGGTCATTATCATGAGTTCTAATTCAGTATAAATGGAGTCTCTATAAAAAGAGGTTATTTGGACATAGACACAGACATTTGCAGAGAGAAGACAATATGAAAATGGCTATGTCATGAGGGAAACCAAAATTGAACTGATTTACCTGAAAACCAAAGAAAGTTAAAGATTGCTGGTTACCTCCAGAAGCTAGAGAGTGGCAAGAAAGAATTCTACCCAGGGTCTCAGAGGAAGGTTGACACCTTGATTTTATCCTTCAAACTTCAGAATTGTGAGACAAAAAGTTTCTGTTATTTTAAGCCACCCAGTTTGTGATACTTTGTTACAGTAGCCCTAGCAAACCGATATAGGCATTTATTTATTTCAGGTATTAAGGGCAGATTGGGCTTTGAAGATCATGTGTGTCCGTCCATCAGAGACTAGACTAGGTTCAGCCACATGTAATAGAAAATTCAATAGGAACTTAATTTATTTTTTAAATATATATTTTTTAAAAATTTTATTACATAACAAGAAGACTGTGGCTATTATGATGGTGTTAGGTAGCTAGTCAAACATAAACAACAGGGGAAAAAAGGAATGGAAGCCCAGCCTAAACACACCCCAAAGAACACCAAAGAACACCCTGTTGGTAGAGAATCCCTTCTGCATCCCCAGAGACAAAGAACAAGAGGGCCATAATCTACAGCTAGTTTAATATGGCCACAGACGCCTGCGCAGGAAGTACTACCCTAACCTGCCATAACCTGAGCCTCATTATACTGTCATTATAATAACATATTTATGCCTGGAAGTTCGTGAATCTAATTATATAGACTGAATTCTGGGTAAGTGCATGCACACAGGCAACATGTTATACAGCAGCCAAGTGTCAATCAAAACGACCTCATGTTTCAATCACAGAAATGCCTTTGAAACCACCTACCATGGCCCAAAGATAGTTCAGATATTTCAACTTCTGGGTTGTTATAGCTTTCTTCACTGAAACCATATTCTTTCTGGAGCATGCTCTGCCTTTATAAAAGATAGTTATAATAAATCTTTTCTAAATCTCACTGACGTATGATTCTTTGCTGTGTCAATGAGGAAGAACTGGGTAAAACTGCTAATTACACTTCTGCGTCATTGTCACCTCTCCTCCCCTGACACCGTCAATGGTAACAATGAGTCCAGTTTTTCATCAAATAATCATTGCCATTCTAGTCTTCTTCTACATTATCCAAAAAGAGTGGTCTCTATCTTTATAAGATAGAGTTTAAAAATACACTCACATTCCAGTACATCCAAGTGAGGAAAAATGTAAGACAACAAAGGAGTGCCAGCTAAACCTACTACAATTATAGAAACAGTCTTGAAACTACCATAAAAATTTTTGCTTACATATTTTGGCCTCTAAGTTATCTCACTGTAAGGCATGGAATGAGATAACCACAGTATTGCTTCAAATAAAATCAAAATTCTATTATTGAAGAGAGTAGAATTGGCAAAAAAAAATGAATATCAGGTAATCTCTGATAAACATTAGAAATCATTTCAGATGATTTTAAAGAGAAGGTGTCAAATACTGACCTATATTTTAAAAAGTTTTTTGTGCTTGCATTATTGACAATAGGTCAAAAAAAAAAAAAAAGATAAGAACATGGAGACCATTTAGGATATTTAGGTAAGAGGTGATAATGGTTGACACTAAGATGACAGCAGTATATTTAAGAAAAAGTGATAATTTTTTATATATTTCTAATAAAGTTGACATGATTTTATCATGGTTTGAATTTGGGGGGTTTGCTATAAAGAAAATCAAGGATGATTACAAGGTATTTCTCCTGAGAAACCAGAAGATGGAAGTTGCCACTTGCTGAGATGAAAAATAAAGTTTAATTGTAGAAGACAAGAGTTACGTTTTGCAATGTTGTTTGAAACACTCACTATTCTTATCAACATAAATATCTAATATAAAGAAGAGTTTATGAGTCTGAAGATCAAAAATAGATGAGGGTTGGAGAGCTATATTTAAGAATCATTATATAATCAAAAATTTTTTTCTTATCTCTTTTGCAAATACATTAATATAATAAAACGAACATCAATTTTGCAGAAATTCAAGTATAAAAGTTTAAGTTACATTATTGTCATTAGTATTTTAGTTATAATTGTTTCAACATTATGCACCGAGCTATGCATATAAGATAGATTATTGAGTAGTATACATACATAAATTTGTTTTTTAAACTATGTTAACTTACTGTTGTCACAATATTCTTAAAACATATAGTGTACAGTAGAAAGCACAAAACTCTTTGAAAACTAAATCGGAAAATGTTATTTGAAAACTTTTGTATTAAAATGTGTTTAAATCTGATATTGTAAAAGCCAGATTATATTATATAATCAAAGACCTTTATTTAATTTGAAAATAATATCACATTTTTCTTCACTCTCATTTTTATGACTACTGTTCTCTATTACTTTTCATTTTGAATTGTGTTTGGGAGTTGGCTTTCTTTGTTTAAGTGGTTATGTTTATCTTTCTGGCATTTTGGTATGTTGCTAATTTTCAAGAAGTTAAGGTCTTTACAAGTTATCCTAGAAACTACAAAAATCTCTTCTGCCATTTTGGATTTTCTTCTTAGTAGGAGGATTGAAGGTTAGGATTTCTTTGCAGCTCAGGGCAGTTGATCCTCAGTAGGAACAAATGCTTACAGCGACCATAAAACTTGCAAAGATTATTGTCTGTACTCAAATATACCTATTCATAAGAAAACAAAGAATCTGAATGCTACAGATAGCTACAGGGATTTAAGCATTTTTTCTCTTTTTTTAATAAACATAATTGGTAGCCACAACTATGAAGCTATAGAGGGAGTATTATTAAGGAGAGTCCTTAATGAACATTTTATTTTTAATTTATTTCCAATGAAATAAAAGCTTATTATAATAAAAGTCAGTCAAAAAATACTCATGAATATTGTATTATGTACTGCACCATTAAAATATATATTTTTTTATCTGAATAGTTTTGGGTTATTCTATTTAAATTAAATTTAAAATTAAGTAAGTTATTTTAATATAAAATCTGGATGAACCTTAGAAATTCTATATAAGTGAACATTAGTTCTAAATAAATGTGTGTTCATTTTACATATAACAGAAAGTTTTTCTATTGTTTAAATAATGCATCATTTCAAAACAATAATTTTAAGATATGTGTTTTATGATAATGCTTTAACAGATTGTTTGGTGTCATGGAATAAAAATGTCAAAGAAGTCAAGTGACTTGTGAGTTATGAATATAAAGCAGGACAGGTAGTGCAGGAGCACCCCTCCTTTTTTCAGTATATGGCTCCAGAAATCTTCCCCTTCTTTAGACTCCCTGTCTTAGCCCCAGCATGGGGAATAACCATAAACTGGTCTTTTCCAGCCTAGACTCCATCTTGGCTAAAGCATGAACTTGGGCTAATTATAATATCATTATAATCTCATCTGCATTGCAAAAACTACAGCTCTTAATGCACTTGAGGCCATGACAATTCCAGAAACATCATAAGAGGAAGAAAAAGAGGGAGCCCAAGCTCCCTGCCTATTAGGAGGAGATAACAAGGCTATGATCATCACCATGTTTTCCCCAGGCTCTATCTCCAGGGAAAACAAAAAGTTCATAACCAGCCATGTTGGTGTGATGGTGTGACTCTCTCTCTGTCTTTCTCTGTTTCTCTCTGTCTCCTTGTTTGTCTGTCTGTCTGCCTGTCTATCTCTCTATCTCTCTTTCTTTTGTAATTCCTCATTCCCGGCCTCAAATGTGTACTTTCAGTTTAATAAACTTTGTGCTTTCCTGCTTGCTATTTGCCTTCCCTTTCAATTCTTTCTGATGGAATAAAGCAAGAATCTGGTCACTGGACCCTCAAGCTCTCCAGCTGTTCCTCTTACCCTTGAATGCTTTCCTGCGGAATAAGACAAGAACCTTTACAGCAGCAAGTACACAGTTTAAATTGTCCCAATAGTTCCTTAATAATGTGGAACATTAAGAATAATATATTGTTATAAGCAGAATTGTACCCCTCTCAAATTTGTATGCTGAAGTCCTAATCAATGTATCTCAGAATGTGACTATTTAGAGATAGAGCTTTTAAGGAGTTACATTTAAAAAACATTTTTGATTACTGTTGCTTTGTAGTATACTTTGAAAGACAGAGTGATGCCTCCAGTCTCATTCTTTTTTCTCAGGATGACTTTGGCAATTCAGGGTCTTTTGTGCTTCCATATGAATCTGATGATTTTTTGTTCTATTTCTTTAAAAATTGCCAGTGAGATTTTGATGGGGATTGAATTAAATCTGTATAATACTTTGAGTAATATGGTCTTTTTAACTATATTGATTCTTCCAATCCAAGGACACAGAACATATTTCCATTTCTTTGTATCTTCTTCGATTTCTTTTAATAGGGTCTTATAGTTCTCATTATAAAGGTACTTCAAACGGCCTGGTATTAGAAGCAAAATAGACACACAGACAAGTGCAACAGAATCAAGAATCTAGAATTAAACCTATATTTTTGTGGGCAAATAATTTTTGACAAAGAAGCCAAAAACAAACAGTGGAAAAAGGAATGCCTCTTCAATAAATGCTGCTGAGAAACCTGGAAAGTCACCTGCAAAAGAATGAAACTAAACTGTGTCTATCACCACACACCAAAATTAACTCAAAATGGCTTAAAGACCTGAATATAAGACCTGAAACAATAAAATGCACAGAAGAAAACATACAAACAAAACTCAAGGACCTTGGACTTAAAGAGGATTTTATGAATTTGACCTCAAAGGCAAGGGAAGTAAAAGCTAATAAATAAATAGAATTACATCAAACTTAAAAGCTCAGCAAAAGAAATCATCTACAAGGTAAAGAGACAACCATCTCAATGGGAAAATATATTTGCAAGCAACATCTCTGATAAGGGCCTAATATCCAAAATATACAAAGAACTCATATGACTCTAAGAACAGAAAACAAACAATCCAATCAAAAAATGGGCAGAGGACCTAAACAGACACTTCTCCCTAGAGGACATACAAATGGCCAACGAACATATGAAAAGATGGTCAACATTGCTAGCTATGAAGAAAATGAAAATCAAAACCACAATAAGATACCATCTCATACCTGTTAGAATAGCTATAATCAACAAGACAAGTAATAACAAATGCTGGAGAGGATGCAGAGAAAAAGGAACCCTCATACACTGTTTGTGGGACTGCAAATTGTTACAGACACTATGGAAAACAATATGGAGGTCCCTCCCAAAATTAAGAATTGATCTACCATATAATCCAGCAATCCCTCTACTGGGTATTTACCCCAAAGATTTGAAAACCCATATCCAAAAAGATATTTGCACACTGATGTTCATAGCAGCATTATTCATAGTGTCCAGGATATGAAAGCGATAAAAGTTTCCTATGATAGATAATTGGCTAAAGAAGTGGTGGCACATATACAATGAAATATTACTCAGCTGTAAGACAAGAAGAAATATGCGATTTGCAACAACATGGATGGACCTTGAGATAATCAAGCTAAGCAAAATAAGCCAGACAGAAAAAGTAGAAAATCACATGTGGGATATAAACCTAAAAGCAACAAATGAACAGGACAAACAGATTCAGGGATATGAACAATAGACTAGTGATTACCAGAGGGAAGGGGGTGAGAAAGGAGGGGAAAGGTAGACAGGGTAAAGGGGGTCAAATATATAATAGTTGAAGGAAACTGGACTTTGGGTGGTAATCACACAATAGAATATATAGAAGTCGAACTATAATGTCCACCTAAAAATTATATATTTGTATTAACTAATGTTACTCCAATAAACTGAGTAAAAAGATTAAAAAATTTAAAAAAAAAACATTTTTAGTCGTTGTCAAGCACTATAGTGGAAAATCTTTTGCTTTCTTGAAAGATTAGTGTTTTTTTTTTTTTATAGTCATTCTACTCTTAAATTAATACTGTTATATAAGATTTTCATGCTCGTCATATATTTTTTTTAAAAAATTAATCATCTTTTAAATTCGCCATTTTCAATGTAGGCAATATCCTGTTATGGTAACATATTTGTAATCTACTGAATCCTTCTTTTACCTTAGATTGGTTTTCTTTAAGTTTATATAGTAAATGACTATATTTACAGATTTTGAAAAATAAATACACATACAGAAATAATGAAAGTGAGACCAAAAGGCTAGAGTTCTCATCTCGTACAGTAACTAGGTACATTTTATTAGGCCAATCTGCAACCTCTTCAGATCAAGACAAACACAAACCTAGTCACTAGTAGTCATGTTATCATAAATTAAAATAATGAGAATGCTTTACAACATCAGTTTAACAAATACTAAAATTATGGTGACTACTACTTAGCATTGCAGGGAAAACAAAATTCTCATATATTGCTTTTGAAAGAGTGAATTATAAAAGTCATTTTGAAAAGCAATGTGGTAATTACTTATTAAATTTTACATGTTAACATCAACACCAATCGTTCAAGAAGAAACTGATAATAGTCCTATAACTTTCAAATTAAACTCATAGTTAAAAACATTCCATTAAAAAAATATCACACTCAGATGTGATATGTTAATGAGGTTATTGGTCTATAATTTTATTTCTAGTAATATAATTATCTTATTTAAGTATTCAAATAATGCTATTTTTGAGAGCATTTGAGATCTTGCTTCCTGACATCATTTTGCATTAGCTTGGCTCAAATACTGTTCTTAAAAAAAAAAAAAAAAAAAAAAAATCTGGTCTCTTAAAAACTGTTGGGAAGTGTATCTTCCCTTTCTGTTTTCTGGAAGAGTTTCTACAGCATAGGTGTTATATTTTGAATACTTATATAAATAAACAGTAAAGACAACAGCATTGAAATATTTATTTATAATGCTGTTCATTTTTTTTTTTTTTAAATTTTGTTCCATGGTCAAACAATGGTCAAATTTCTAGGCAAGCTTACAAACCATGAAAAGGTCAGAAGCATCTTAACTTAAACGGGCATGAAGACCATATTCAAAAGCTTTTTAAATAAAATAAATTTTTGGCAAAAAAAAAAAATTATTCTAAACGAATTTGTCAGCTGTCAGTGTCACTAATATACTGTGAACACTTTTTTCAATGTAAATCCATGGTGTACGAATCAAATAAAATTTACTTTATACCAAACATTTCCATCTGTGGAGAATCCTTCAATCTTCTGCGTTGATCACAGAGACTTTTCTCACAGGTATTCTAAATCATCTTGGTTATCCTGTTTCACTTTTATCTCCCCTTTGGCTCTCTAGTTCAAGCTTCTAGTGCTGATGAGGTTGTAGGAGTAGCAAAGGCTGCAAGGGTTACAATAACTGCAGCAGGAGCAGCCATAATCTTTTCCTCCTTTTGTTTTCTTGTGCACTGGGCGACATACCGGACAGGGATGGAAGTTGCTGGGGATCCGGAGATCCTGAGACATTTCTGCAGGATGAAACCCTCCTTACAGACTGAGGGGCTGCTCAGGCTGCCATACTTTGTCTTTTTTTAGTTCTGGAACTCTGGCCCTAGGGCTTGGAGATGCAGACTGCCTTCTCTGTGGTTTGTGGCTGCAGTTCCTGCTACTCTTCTTAGGACTGTGGTGAGTAGGGAAAAAGGGGTGAGGGGGGCTTAAGGTGGTCTGAGTAGCTTCATGGGTGGTGAGGGCAATTACCATTTGTTTGATTGTGCTGACAGAGCCCCCTGGGTAAATTCACTCAGGGATGAAGACCCATTCTTATGCATTAATGATAGTGAAGACAAATGTTTTTCAGTGACTGGGAAGCTTGTTGAGAGGCAGAGAATGGAAGTCTCTACTTTTCAGCAGTGCAGATGGTGATGTCTTTAGGAGCAGGGCTGAGAGGTGTTCTTCTCGTCTTGAGATGAAGAAGGAGAATATCCCCTCTGTGTTCTGGAAGAGTGTTTTTCTTTCTTTCTTTCTTTCTTTCTTTCTTTCTTTCTTTCTTTCTTTCTTTCTTTCTTTCTTTCTTTCTTTCTTTCTTTCTTTCTTTTTGCGGGGGGTGGGGAAAGTGACATGTTTTTTGAGGAGGCGTCAAAGAGGAGGAAGAAGAAGGGGAGGAAAAAAGAGGTCTCCCTCTGAATCGTAAAGAGAGCAACTGCTTCTCTATCTACAGAGAAGAAAAATTTTCTGGTGCTTTCATGAAGAGGCACCCAGAGAAGGGGACTGTGTCCACAGCCTGCCTACCTCATTCTAATTTACACGGCACCTCCTGAGTTACAAGTATTTAGAAAGAGGAGGAGCCAGAGTCAGATAATAACTGCTGATTCTTGTAGTACTTGTAGTTTTGCTGGCTAAATTGATGTCTCAGATGTAGTGAATGTGCTTCTTGCATTTCTGTTTCTCTTTCTCCAGTTCGCGTAACTCTACTTTTCTAGATTTAGGTGCTGGTCAAGGCAACTCTCTTTTCTCAGAGCCTTTAATTTTTGTCATTTTACTTGAAGTTCTCTCTGGGGAAACAGAAACACTTCTTTTTCTTGTACAGTTGGCCTGGACTATACAGTGTTGAGGAACAAGTGAGTTGCAGGAAGTGACCACCACTGCCTTCTTGGACAATTTACTGATGGAGGTGACCTACTAGTTTCTCCAGGGGAACTGGATGCTCTCTTGAGAGGTTCCTTTGGTGGAAATGAGGATGATGAACTACTTCCAGACAGCGATACTGATGAGTCCCTTTTTGTCTCATTAAACACTATTCTTGTTATACCCTGGTAGAGGAGACATTTGTCTTTGGTGGAGTTCTCCTTTGAGGAATGATTACCTACTTAGGCTAACTCTTGCATGGCTATGATCTTCACCAGACTCTACAGTGCTGGCTCAGTGGATTATGAGGAGAGTTAGAAGGTGTTTCTGACCTCTATTTGGAATGTGACCAAATATGTCTTCTCTTTGTCTTTTTCTTTTTGGAACTTTTTAACTACCTGGAGAAAGTTCTCTAGACTCTGATGCAAGTTCAGGTTTGACAACTTTTAGGATGTCACTAGTAGAGGTGGCCTCTTACACTGAACGTTCTTTACCTTTCGCTGCAGATTTTAGGAGTCCTGTAGTCTTCTCCATTTCAAGAAGGAGGGAAAGACTCTCCAGGTCTTGATTTTGTGAAAAGGAAATAGAGAATGACTGCACAGTCTTTCTCTCCTGACAGGAGAAATGTGTCTTCTAGGGGAAAGTAATCTAGATAAGTAGATGTCTTCTTCGACTTCTAGAGTTCTATATTTTTCTATTTTGCTTTCTTTTTCTTCCTATCTCTCTTTGTCTTCATCTTGCTTTTTTATAGATGCCAAATTTCTTATATAATCAATCTCTCTTATGTATTCTTTGAGTTCTAGGAAAACAATGAATTTCAGTCATATTTTCTTTTGCATATAATAGCAGAGACCATAAATTTCATAAATTTCTTACTTTTTTATTTTTTTCATTCTCGTTAGTTTGATTTGAATTATTTTGGGGTCTGGAATCTTTACTTCCAGCTAGTTGAATATAAACTCAACACAGTATCATTTTAAAACCTAAGGATTTCTTTTATTCAATTTTTTATCCAAGGCTCTATAATCTCCAAATTTACTTTTCTCATTATTGCTCCTGAGGCCTCTCTCCTTGGCTTTCAGACAGCCATCTTCTTGCTGGGACTTCATATGGTCTTTTTCTCTCTGTAACTACACTCCTGATCTCTCTTCTTCTTCTTATAAGGAATACCAGTATTATTGATTTGGGGCTCCACCCTTATGATTTAATTTAACATAATTAAATCTATAAAGGCCCTATTCCAAATACAGGCATATAAGGGGGTAGATTTCAATCTATTAAGGGGGTTATAATTCAATCTATACATAGAGAAATTAAGGTAGAATACAAACATGTTTCAAATTAATAACCATGTTTCAAATTAATAGCTGTACTGAAGAAGGTAGAGATGTAAAACTAACTTATGTAACTTTGAAAAGCAGTATTTTGGCTGGGTAGCACTAAACTACAGATGAAAGGAACTCTACCCAAATACTACATACTATAAATATTTAATAGTTTTTTTGTCACAAGTGTATGAGTTATAATTCTAAAAGTCTTTTATTTGTATATTAGTTTTAACAAATAGATATATTTTAGGTAATTAAATGAAAATTCAGTTTCTCATTATTGAAAAAATAAGTTTTCCAGTGTTAAATGTAAGAACTCATCTATCTTCTGTCTCTATGTATCAGCCTGTAGAAATGGTTAGATAGATAGTTAGATAGATAGATGGATGGATGGATGGATGGATGGATGGATGGATAGATAGATAGATAGATAGATAAAGGAATATTTGTCTTATTATGATTTGCTTTATTGTGCTTCACAGATATTGTGTTTTATTGTTTGTTTTTTGTTTTGTTTTGTTTTTACAAATTAAAGTTTCATGGCAACCCTGTGTCTAGTAAGGAAGTCAGTGCCATTTTTACATCATATTTTTACTTTGTGTCTGTCTCACATATTGCTAATTCTTACAATATTCCAAACTTTTTCATTATTATTATATCTGTTATGGTAACCTTTGTTCCAAGATATTTGATGTTACTATTGTAATTTTTTGGGGACACCGCACACTGCACCCATATAAGACAGTAAACTTAATCTGTAAATGTTCTGTATGTTCTAACTGCTCCACTGACTGACCATTCCCCTGTCTCTCTCCCCTTTTCTTAGGTCTTCTTATTACCTGAAGCACAACAATATTGAAAGTAAGTCAATTAATAACTTTACAGTGGCCTCTAAGTGTTTGTGAGAAAAGAAGAGTAACACATCTCTCACTTTAAATCAAAAGCTAGAAATGATTATGCTTAGTGAGGAAGATATGTAAAAAGCCCATAAAGGCCATAAGCTAAGCCTCTTGGGCTAAATGTCTAGCCAAATTGTGCATGCGAAGGAAATGTACTTGAAGAGAGTTTAAAGTGCTACTTTAGTGAACACACAAATAGTAAGAAACCAAAACAATCTTGTCAATGGAGAAAGTTTTAGTGGTCTGGATAGAAGACCAATTAGCCACAACATTTCTTCCAGCCTAAAAGCCGTGTTTTCAATTCTTTGAAGGTTGAAAGAGGTGAAGAAGCTGCAGAAGTTTAAATCTAGCAGAGGTTGATTCATGAGATTTAAAGAAAGAAGCTGTCTGCTTAAATACAAAAGTGAAAGCTTAAGCAGCAAGTGCTAATGTAGAAGCTGCAGCAAGTTATACAGAAGATCTAGCTAATTAATGAAGGTGGGTACGATAAACAGATTTTTAATGTAGATGACACAGCTTATATTGGAGATAGATGCCATCTAGGACTTTCCTTGCTGTATAGAAAAGTCAGTGGCTGACTGCAAAGCTTTAAAGGACAGGCTGACTCTCTTGTTAGGGCCTAAAGCAGCTGATGCCTTTAAGTTGAAGCCAATACTCATTTATCATTCCAAAAATTCTAAGGCTCTTAGACATTATTCAAAATCTACTCTATCATGCTCTATAAATGGAACAATGAAGGCTGAATGATAGCACATCTGTTTACAACATGCTTTACTGAATATTTTAGGCTCACTGTTGAGACTGACTGCATAGAAAAAAAGATCCTTTTCAAAATATTACTGCTCATTGACACTGAACCTGGTCACCCTCTTGGGTGGGTGTTGTTTTCATGTCTGCTAACACAACATCCATTCTGAAACCCATGGATCAAGGAGCAATTTCAACTTTATAATCTTATTATTTAAGAAATACATTCTGTAAGGTTATAGCTGCCATGGATAGTGATGCCTCTGATGGATTTGGGCAAAGTAAGTTGAAAACCTATTTGAAACAATTTACCATTCTAGATAATATTAAGAACATTTGTGACTCATGGAGTGAGGTAAAAAGATCAACATTAACAAGGGCTTGGAAAAAGTTGATTCCATCCCTCATGGATAACTTTGAAGAGTTTAAGACTTCGGTGAAAGAAATTATTACAGATGTAGTAGAAATAGCAAGAGAACTAGAACTAGAAATGGGACTTAAAGATGTGACCAAATTGCTGCAACCTCATGATTAAATTTTAGAGGATAAAAAGTTGCTTATTATGGATGAGCAAAGAAAGTGGTTTCTTGAGATGGAATCTACTCCTGGTGAAGATATTATGAAGATTGTTGAAATGACAACAACATATTTAAAATATTACATAAATTTAGTTGATAAAGAAGCAGCATCAGAGTTTGAGAGGATTGACTCCAATTTTTAAAGATGTTCTATTGTGGGTAAACTGCTATCAAACAACATTGTATACTACAGAGAAATCATTAATGAAAGGAATAAATCAATTCAGCAAACGTCATTGTTGTCTTATTTTAAGAAATTTCCATAGGTACCCCAGCCATCAGCAACCACCATGCTGATCAGTCAGCAGCTATCAACATCAAGCCAAGACCCTCCCAAAGCAAAAAGAAAATGATTCACATAAGGATCAAATGATGGTTATAAATTTTTAACAATATAGTATTTTTAATTAAAATATATGTATTATTTAAATATAATGCTATTATACATTTAATAAACTATAGTATAATGTAAACATAGCTTTTAGATACACTGGGAAACCAAAAAATTATTGTGACTCACTCCATTGTGATATTCATTTTAGTGCAGTGGTCTGAAAGAGAACCCATATATCTATGAGGTATGCCTCAATAGATATATAGATATATATCTTCAGGTAAATAGATAGATACATAAATATAAATGTATACTCATCTGTATATTGAGAAACTCTAGAAACAATGACATCCTTATAGCAATGAGCACAAGCACATTTATTGCATTGATTTTGGTCCCTAAATGCCATTCTCTAAGTAAAGAAAGAAGTACTGCTTGGAGAAATGATTGATTCTAGGGCTGGGGCAGGAAAAATAAAGTTGAGCTTAGATAAAAAAAAATAAGGAAGTACATAGATAGATAGATGATAGATAGACAGATGATAGATAGATGGTAGATAGATATCGATATAGATATAGATATAGTTATAGACCTAGATGTAGTCATATACATAAATATATTCATAGACATAGCTATGTATGCATGCTGAAAGGTCATAGAGATATTCTGAAAGTTATCAATGGTGAAAGCTGATACTATTACTACTACTACTACTACTACTACTACTACTAATACTACTATTACTAATAATAATGTGGCAAGTTCTAAAAGCAAATAAATATGTATGAGTCCATATTTATATAGATAAATATATAAATTATATAAAAAATTACTGAGAACATGGCATAGCTCTTAGAGAAAATTCTCAATGAATTATATAGAAAGAATGAGAGAAATAAAAAATTACCATTAGAACACCACAGAAATAATTCAGGATAGAAAATTTACAATAAATACTAAAACTAGTTGTCAAAAGTTTAAAGAGAAATAGATAATTGTATAGAAGCTCCTCAATATACTTACTGATTACAAAGCAAAAATAAATTTGCAGTGGAACAATCTCAAAACATATCTTTAATTATATGATCAAGATGAGTGTCAGATATATCATTAGGTACCTCTGATATGATTCACTGAGTAGGGTAAATGCTGTATGTTATTCTTGAAAAAAAATTATACCCTTAATCTAATAATGAGATAGCTACAATCAAACCTGAAGAGCACTCTAGACCAGTATAGGTCCATAGCCTGTTAGAAATCTGGCCCCATAGTAGGATGTGAGTAGTAGGCAAGCAAGCAAAGCTTCATCTTTATTTGCAGTGGCTCCCTAGTGCTAGCATCACTCCCTCAGCTCCAACTCAGATCATCAGGAATTAAATTCTCATAGGGATACCAGTCCTTGAACCAAAAAGATTGGAGATTGCAGCTCTAGACAATATCTGACTAGCATTCTTCAAAAGTGTCAAGATCATGAAAGACAAAAGAAGACAGAGGGACTGTTACAGATAGGAGGAAGCTAAGGAGACATGATAGCTAAATGAAGTTTTGGATCCTAGATTGGACTCTGGAGAAGAAATGGAATATTAATAGAAGGTCTGTTGAATTCTAAATAAGATCTATAGTTTAATTATTGCATGGTGCTAATATTAATTTATTAGTTTTAATAATCATACTATAATTAATCAAGGTGTTAATATTAAGAGAAAGTGAGTGAAGTGGGTACAGGAAATATCTGTACTATTTGGTATCTTTTCTGTATATACATGATTATTTCAAAAAAAAAAGATTGGACATAAGAATCATAAGTTTAAATTTAATTTTTTGCTCTGGAATTTACTTACAATTTCACATTAATTATAATGTGACATTTTCTTAGTCTTAGTGCCATCATAGTTTATATCTAGATATGCAATAACTAAAATTGTTCATGTGTAATTTTCAGTTGCATTTATTACATTTTTGGATATCTACTTTGATTATTTTCTGTTTCTTAAAGTTCTGTGATAAATTTTATTTAAAACTATAATGCAATTTAGAAAAAACTAACATATGAGAATACATAATACTATTAAGTAGGGGAAATTGGAGTACTCTGTTAGTGACTTTTTCCACTTCTTTTTAAATATGGATAAAAAAGGAAGCTTAAGCTTTGATGCCTTGGTGACATGACTCGTGGACCTTGTTAGCACTGCTTGCTGCAGAAGGAGTAATAGGAGTAATTGTCTAATTGGCATTGTTTCCCAAGAAGTCATTATGTACTCAGCATAGCATGTGTCGTTTCAATATGACAATAATTAGATCACCTCAGCCACTGCATGGATGTGCGAGCTAGTTTAATGCATTGATGAATACCTAAGTTTTACAACTCTAGGGAATGTTACCTGAGGTATCTTTTCAATGAGTGATTTTAATACACACTAATTTGATATGTTTCCTACTTCCCCCTGGCTCATAATTTTTTTTTTTAAATGCTGTGGCTGTTCTATTCTAATTAAAAATTCAACAAAATGTGTTCTTTCTCAAAGAGTCTCTTCCTTATGTGACTTAGGATAACTTAGACTTTATTTATTGTTTTAGTGATTGCAGTGGTGGCAGTAGTGCTGAACAATAAAAAAATATAGAGAGTACTTAAATATAGAGAGCACATTCTAGTTAACTTTATAAAGTCGCATGATTAAAAATCACTTTTAGGCAATTATAATGAATTCTTCCTTTAACCTACGATGTCAGTATTCAAAATAGTCTCAATTATCACATCAGCCAATGTTTAATACACTTATAGAATAACTTTAAAAAGCCACTTGTATTAATCAGATATGAAGATAACTAGGGAAAAAATGGTTGCACAGATGTATTGCTTTGATTAATAAAATGTAATTAAGTGATGGTAAATGAGATTTTTCTTCTGAATATTAGTAACAGGAACAAAGTAAATTTAAAGAAGCAAATTAATGCTATTAGTATCTCCTCAGCATACAGTTAAAAGAACACAATTTGCAGAATTATGGGCACATGATACATATTGTTTGTATTTCTTTTAAAATTATTTCTTTAATAAGTCAAAGTATAGCAGAATCCATTATGTCATCTTTAGATTACTAACAAGTTATAATATTTGTCTATTGAGACTTTCAGATGAATGGTGTATATATTATTATCATTCTTATTATAAAAGATAATCTGGACCCTGACTAAAATAAAATGATACATTGAAAAAAATCAGACTCACATAGGAAACTTTCCTATAATATTAATAAAATTATTCAAAATTTTTGTGGTCTAAAATGAATTCTAATCTTTCGAAAGTCTTATATCTTTGAAAATACTGTAGAAAAATTACATTTCTGGGCAATTGGAACAAGCTTAATTACAGAACATTCAACAAAAACAATGTCTCTTTCTTCATAAATTGTTCTAAATACTTATATTAAAATAATTTAAACTTATGATCCACTATTTTTTAATTTTAATAAAGTTAACATTCATAAGTTTATAATAAATTATCCATTTCAGAGGAAAGAAATCTCAAATTTCTCATAGTGCTGTTTTCTCTTATTAAAAAACACATTGTGTTAGACTTTCACATACTATTTGAATGATGTATTGGTAAAAGTGCTCTAAGTCCTTGCTTCTCAAGGGAAAGTTCAAGGACCTGTAGCAATCACATCACTTGGAAGCTTGTTAGAAATGTGGAATCTTGGGTCCTGCCTCAGACCTTTTGGATTATAAATTGACAAATACTAGTCTAAGAAACCGATGTTCTAATTTGGCTATTTATTGGAAATGTTGAGAACATTAAAAACATTAAAATTTAAAAAAAGGAAAGAAAAGAAAAAGCTATTTCGACCCCAGAAATTCTTATGTATTAGGCATACAGTACAACTTATGCATGGATTTTCAAAAGCTTCCAGGTGATTCTAATACACAGCAAAGTTTGAGAAACACTGTTCTAATAAGATCCATAATAAATCGACAATAGGTAATGTGTTGACAGATGCGACCACCCCCAACCAAAGTCAATTATATCAATAGTTATTTTTATTTATATTAAAAAGGAATTAACTTATTTCAAGTTTTTCTTTTAAAACAATTCTTATAAAGTTGTATATAACTCAAAGGATCACAAATTAGATAATACTGTTATTTCATGAAGTTTTTTTAAAAGATGATTATGAATATATTTGTAATTGAAAATTTCATTTTAATTACATTAATAAAATAAATGCTTTCTGTCTATGATTTTGCAGTTTTCTCAATAATGTTTTAAATGCCTTTTGTCTTTAATCTGATTTCCAAATATAAGTACTATTTTGAAATTAAGAACACAGCACTTATTTATTTTTGATTATTTAAATATTTGCTTATGCTAGAGTTAATGGTTATTTCCAGAATTGAAACAGCAAATTACTGGGAAGCTCATATGTTGTTCTTCATTACTCTACACAGTGCACTTAAACTTTCTTCCCTATGAAAAGTGATGATTTTAATCTATACTAGGCACTTTTAATAGAATTTCATTTGTCTCAAATATTCTTCCTTTAGGGCAGAAGGATTACTCTATTTTGGGTAGCACTGATTTATAAATGACTATTTAATAGGTATTAGTAGTGATTATTGTTATACAGTGCTTTTCCTGGTGAAATATAAGCATGTATTATATGAAATAATATAGCTGAACTACCTGATAATTAGAATCAACAAATCTGTATGATAATTTATAATTTATTCCTGATGACTCCAATAAATATGTAAATAATATGTCTCTGCTTTTGTTTTAATAAGAACCATGCAGTAGTATATCTTTGAATAATTCTCTTTCACTATACCTTTAATTTACATTTGTCCTTGTGTAAATTATGAATTTTCTAGAGATTGTGATAATGAGAAGGTAAATAAGGGAGGAGAAATTAATTATAAAACATAGAGACTATATTTATTACCTATAACTAGCTAATTCACATCTTAATTAAAAAGTAAATATATTAATTTTAATTTGGTAAGTAATATATTGTATCAATTTACAATGTCAATTGATATTTTATTACCTTTAATCTGATAAAAGTCATTTTTCTATTATCTAGACAAATCCTAATTGCTGTATAATTATCTATATACTATTGAGATATTTAGAAAGTGTTTAAATATGCATGAAACTCTATGAAGAGAAATCTTTAAACCTTTACTGTTTTAAAAAAAGCAAAGGTCATTTTTGGGGCTAGGAAAATATTGCTCTTACCCCTTTAGTTCTTCTGGTAGGTCGAATAATTTAAACAGCAACAGATTAACAGGAGAATATCAAATTTTTAATGCATACACATAGAGAATTCACATTAGCATAAAAATTCCAAGGATAGTGAGGTAACCTGTAATTTTATGAGAACAGTATAGGACATTTTGGTTGAGAAAAAGGGGACTGAAATTTATAATTAGTTGAGGAATAGCAGAATACACATGACAGGCAAATTCTTGCTAGACAGCTCAGAAACAATGGGACACAAGTAATCTGCAAAACATGCTTGAGGTCTTCCTAATTAACACAAGAGTGAAAATGCTTAAGGTGATTATGCTAAGGTTCCCCTCCTGAAGCAGGCATTTTTCCATCTGAATTTCTATAAGAAAAAAGGGAAGTAAAAAATTATTTCTGAATTTATAGGACTTTAATTGATTTCAATTAGAAATAATCTGCATGCCAGCATAGCACTTTTAGGGGATACTCACTCTTGACTCTCAAATCATTTCCATAGTCCATTCCACCCTATTAGCCATACATTTGAGACTAGAATTCCTCATGCGTATGTTAATGCCCACTGTTGACTGGGAGTCAGTAAATCAGCCCAAATTGACTGAACATTAATATTCATCTAGGCATCAGAAGTTCTGCACTTAAGTGACAAACACAATTAGAAATCCTGATAGATGATTGAAGAAGGTGTGGTAATATATATAATGGAATATTACTCAGCTATAAGAAGAGATGAAATACTGCCATTTGAGACAACATGTGTGGACCTTGAGATAATCATGCTAAGCAAAATAAGCCAGACTGAAAAAATTGAAGATCACTTGATATCACTTATATGTGGGATATAAACCTAAAAGCAACAAATGAACAAGACAGAGACTCAAAGACATGGACAATGGACTAGCAGTTACCAGAAGGTAGGGGGTGGGGAAAGAGGGAAGAGGTAGACAGAGTAAAAGGGGTCAAATATAGGGGAGTAGGGGGAGGATGAAGTGGGTAAAGGGGATCAAATATATGGTAGCTGAAGGAAACTGGACTTTGAGTGGTAATCACGCAATAGAATATATAGATGTTGAATTATAATGTACACCTGAAAATTACATAATTGTATTAACCAATGTTACTCCTATAAACTTAATTTTTAAAAAAAAGATTAATGAAACAATTTCTTAAAGAGAAAGTAGAATTAAGTATGTACATAAAATACTATTGATGAAGATGATCATGCTAAGTGAAATAAACCCTACAGAAAAAGTTGAAAATCACATGATATCACTTATGTGTAGGATATAAATCTAAAAGCACCAAACATATAGGATAAACAGAGACTCATGGACATGATCAATAGACTAGTGCTTATCAGAGGGTGGGGAGGGGTAGGGGGAAGGTAGATGGGGTAAAAAGGGTCAAATATGTGATGACAAATAGAAATCTAACTATTGGAGGTGAACACACAATGCAAATATATATATGCCTTACTTTTAAAATATTCAGAAACTTACTGAATTTCATTAACCAATGTTACCATAAAAACATAAATAAATAAATAAATACATACATACATACATACATACAAATTCTGAGTTTTAGATTCTGATTAATCCATATATATGATAAAAAATAATTATAGGTGGAATTTTGATGTGTTTTTAATAAAAAATACCTCAAAAGTTATATATTAATATTTTATGATATATAAAGTTTCACCTTTGTTTCACTTTTTATAAAATTAGTGAAATTAATTATGTCTGCTATATTCCTATATAATCCCTACAGGATTTTTTTCTGTAAGAGAAAAAAATAGACAAGCATTTTCCCCTCAAAAAAGACTATTTAAAAAGCGCTCTTTGAAGAAATGTCTTACGTCAGAAACATGAAAAATGGCACAGTAATAAAATAACAGTATAATATTTATATAAAAGCTGAATTTCAGGGAGAACACGGAGTATAATTATAAGCACTTACTTAGGAATTTGAATTAATTCTGTACCTAAAATACCAACAGCATTAGCTGTAGAGATACCCATTGCAAGTTTGGTTTCTTCTACTTGGAATTTAATAAAATCACTCTCATCCATTTCTTAAAATGGTACGCACTAATTAAATACTATAAAGCATCTTGCAAATAAAATGCTACATACATTCCTAATAAGGCTAATAATGTTTATAGTGGTGCTAGCTGTTGAAATACAACAAATATACATAATTAATGGTAGTTGAAGTTTACCTACAGCTTTTCCATCTGCTTTATTAAAATACAATTTCCAAATTCTTAAAAAGAGTATTTTTACTTTAAGAGTCAAGATTTTCTCCACATCCATTCTAAAATACATGTGTATTTTATCGTACTTCTAGTTTCAAGAAAATACCCAAAGGGAATTTTTTATGAGAAACACATTTAGAAATAACATCTTTAACTCTTATCTAATCATGTTTGTATATGTGTTGTTTTAATACCTTATTTAAAAATTATAATAGCAATAGTTTATTTAACGTGATTTGTGTCACCAACTTTATGTAAACCTCTATAGCAAATATTAAACATTCTATCCCACAAGTAATATTCAAAATAGAGCTGTGAGATAAGATTGTTAATACCTAAATTTTATAAATTAGGAAGCTAAGGGTAAATTAGGTATTAATACAGAGATAAATTTTAAAAATCAGAGGAAACAACTCAATCATGCAAACCCTCCAAAATGCAGGGGTAAACAGTTTTATAGTGTAACATCAACAAAAATAAATAAATGAATAAACAAACCAACAAATAAAATGGATATAAACATGGATTATGCACTTTGAAAAATCGAATTGTGTGATTTAACATGATTTGGGTGATGTTATTCATAACACCGCAACCAATATTCTGATGCTAAGAGGTTCAGCTAGCATTATATAGAATACTTTCACTATAGGTTTAAAATTGAAGAGAATAAAAACAGATGTGTTAAGTATATGGTGGTGAAACAATTAAAAGCCTCAAAAATCAAATATATCTTTGTCTATATGAAACAGATTCCAGAAGACATTCATTAAGATCCAGGAGAACACATATCCCAGGAGTGACACTCAGCTCCCGATCCCTTATTCTTTTGTGTTTCAGAAAAACGGACAGGAAACAAAATTTTGCCTTAAACTCAAGCTTAACATTAGAAAATAAACTGATCTTAATCAAGTGGGAAGAGCGTCAAGAATACAACCACAGAAAATCAGAGTAAAGTTGACAGAGCTGTCATCAAAATTAAACATATGAGACACTAAAAATTATTAGTAATTATGGATGCCCTCCTGTAAAACAATGAAAAAAAAGTGCAGCATGAAATGAAGGACTCGACCTGTTAAGAAAACATAATCCTCAGATAATAAGTACATATCACAGTATAATAATTAACATAGATAATAGTTTGTATAAACTTAATAAAAATATGGAGACAATAAACAAGAGCTAAAATCTAGATAGAACGAACTACAAATAGTTGAGAAAAATAATTCAGAAAAATAACCAATGCTTATGTTGTAAATATGTAAGAAACATCTAAAGACATAGGGAGCTAAAAAATAGAACTATGGCATGGAGAAATAATTCAAAATAAATCCTACTGAATATAAAGGAAAAAGTCAAAGAACAAAACAATTAATGAGGGGACAATAGTTCTAAATGGCAATGATTATTTACCATAAGAATAATTGCTATTGTCGAAGTGGATAGCTGAAGAGAGTAGAAAGGGTTGAGAGTAAGAACACAAAAAAGTATAAGTTCTAGTAATCAGAGGAAGAATAAAATATGTAGACTACAAGGACACAGCATATATAAGGTAAAAATGAAAACAATTACCATCAATACACACTTGTGTCAATTATTATACTTCACACATGAAGAAAGAAATTTTCAGAAACTTTTAGGAAAAAAAGATTTCACCCACAAGGAGAAAGATTAGGTAAACTTATTAGGTAAAAGCTATTGTAGAAAAAATGTGGACATTGGGGTTTTAGATATTTGGCTTTAATATTCTTACATTTTAACTAATTGTTTTGTTTTTAAGTATTATCAATTTGTCACTCTATAAAATTTAGATGTATACTCCAAATCCTGATTAAAAAAAAGAAGTCATTCCATACATTTTGTATCCTACTATAAACATTTTATTAATATGAAGGTATCGTTTCATATATAACTTACAATAGCCTGCTCTTTTCATATATTAATTTTTTTCTATAATTTTTGTTTGTTGGGTACTCGTTTCTGTTATAAAGTTATTGCAAGGCATAGAAAAAGAAAATGTCATGCCCTCAAGAAACTTGCATTGTGAAGAAATGAGAAAACAGACATAATATATAAATTATAAACATGTTAGAATTTGATATGTTTAGTGGAGGGAGTAAAATAAAAAACAGTGCAGGAAATGCAGAGTGGTGATGATGGAATACTGGCTTGATGTTTTAGAAGAGGTTCTTGGGTAGGCATCTCTGAAATTTGAGCGAAGTATTGGATGATGCTGCAGGGGTAGTCATGTCAACATCTGAGGGAAAAACTCTGGGGTAAAGGATAAACAGGCAAAAATATCCTGAGGCATACTATGCCTGGCATTCAAAAAAAAAGTAAAGAAGCCAGTGTTTGTAGCAAAGTGAGAAAAGGAGAAAATAATAGAAAATAAAGAGATAAAACTGGGAACAGGAATTGTACTATTAATAAAAAATGGGGTGCCATTAGAATTCTGAGCAGAACAGAAACATTGTCTGCCTTCTATTTTGAAAGGATCATTACAGTTGCTGTGTTAAGAATATATTCGGCGGGGGGGGGGGGAATTTGGGAGCAGCAAAGCAGTTTGAAGGCTAAAATAATAATCTGGAAGAGGAAGAAATGGTTACTCTGACCCGAAAGGTGGCAGTGAATAAATAAGATTTTGAATCTAACGGTACACTCACTCAAACTCTCTCTCTCTCTCTCTCTCTGTCTCTCTGTCTCTCTCTCACACACACACACAACACATACACACACACACACACACGATATACTTTATTGAGGTAAACTTTATGCACAATAAGATGTAGTCATTTTAAGCGTATTGTTTAGTGAACTTCAAAAACATATACCTCTGTGTAGTCAACAAAATCAAGATATAATATACTTCTTTCACCCCCACAGTTCCTGTTATGCACTTTTGCAGTCAGTCTACTCCACTATGCACAAGCCTCATCAGCCACTAATTTGCTTTCTGTCATAATTTTTATATGTTTTATAATTTCATATAATGGGATCTTACAGTATTGTAATTTTGAAATCTCATTTCTTTTGCTCAGCATAACATTTTGGGATCCAATCATTGTTGTACATACCAATAGTTTGTTCCTTTTTATTGTTGAGTGGCACCTGATTTACGTATATACTATAATTTGTTTATCCAGTCAATAATTAATAGACTTTTGGGTTATTTCTAATTTTGTGTTATGAATAAATCTTCTATGGACATTCAAATCTAAATATTTTTGTGAAAATCTACTTTCATTTCTTTTGCATAAATATGTATAAATAAAATGGATAGATCATATCTTAGATGTCTGTTTTATTTTTTAAAGAAATTGTTCTCCAAAGTGATTGTATCATTTTATATTCCTACAAGCAATGTATGAAAATTGCAGTTGCTTAAATCCTTGCTAAAACATCTTGTTTTCTAGCATTTTTTTTTCTAGTGGGTTGAAGTGGAATCTCATTGTGATTTTAATTTTTGCTTCTTGATGACTAGTTATGTTGAATATCTTTTCCTGAGCTTATTGTCATTTTTAAATCGTCTGTACTAATTATTTGCTCAATCATTTCTTTTTATTATTAAGATTTAGGAATTCTTCACGTTCTCCGGATTTTGTTATTTATCATGAATTGATAAATAAGAGATATCCATTGTCATCCAGAGTTTAGACTTATCAATATATAACACATAGACACACATTAGAGATACTGCAGGTTCAGTATCAGACTACTGCAATATAGTGCGTACGGCAGTAAAGCAAGTTGTAATGTTTTTGCTGGTGAGGGGTCTTGCCCTTAGTTTGTAAAAAAAAAAAAAAAAAAAAAAAGGAAACATCAATCAAAAGCACTAAAATGACACACAATAAAATGAGATATACATATATTTAAAGTCATGGGACCAAAAGAGATATCAACAATAAGCTTATTATTATAAAGGAGAGGAGATCCAAATAGATTCAAGCACTGGGGTATACTAGCAATAACATTTGTAAAGAGGAAAAGAAGTCAGTGGAGAAAGCAGAATAAGAAGTCCATAGGATAGGACAAAAAACCAGGGGAACATGTGGTTTCCTGAAAGGATGGTGATGAAAACATATTAAGAATGAGTATTCATCAGCTATGTTAAATGTTGCTAATGAGTCAAAATAAGCCATGGACAGAAAACTTACCAATAATAATAGAGGTCTTTGGTGACTTTAACAGGAATAGTTTCTATGTGGTTACAGGGTCAAAAACATAATTGGTATGAAATTAAAGAGGAAAAGATGACTAATGAATTAATAAAACTAAGCGGTGATCATCACTTTGCTGATATCACAGAAAAGATCCAGTCACGGATTTGGAACTCATAAAAGATGTTCAAAAAAACATTTGTAAATAGTCCTGAAAAAAAAAAAATCGAACCTGAATCTAGAAAGTGTTAAGAAACACCATAGGGTTGTTACATTGAAAAAGGAGATTGCAAGAAAAATAACTAAGTTTTGAAAATAAGTAGATGGAAAGAAAAAATATGATAAAGCCTGAACTTATAGATCAAATAGACATAATACATTTACATTCAATTACAACATGATTAATTTATTGAATATCTGTTCGGTCAGACAAAAAGAAACAAATTTATGGGAAATTTAAGAATTTTTAATACTTATTGACCTTCCACTATTATTAAGGAAGTAATTTTTTCTTTGTTTTGAAATGTGAATTTTTTGAAAAGTCTGTCCTTTAAAGAGACATCTTGAAATGTTTATAGATAGATAGTTATACCTTGAAACTGCTTTATAATAATTTAAAATGACAGAAACAAGTGGAGATATAGACAAAATATTTTATGAATTAATAATATCAATGATGGTGAGTAATGTATACATGTGGGTTTATTTTATAATTCTCTCTACATTTGTATATATTTGATAATGTTCATAATAAAAAAGATTAAAAAGCTCCATTAATTTTTGATTATTAATAAATTATTTAAATTATTAAAAGAAAAGAGAATGAATGGAAGAGTGGTATCAGAGACAGCAAGCATCATGACTTCTAAAGAATTATATATATAAAAAAAAACAGTGAAACCTCAATAATATCCTATAAGATGAGAGAGATGATATCTTGCTTCTATGCTGACAGGAATGAGTTGGAAAAATTAACACAGAGCAAAGAGAAGATGCTTGTTGATCTGAGTACATATGAACTCCTTATTTGAAATCTGTTGTCCAAGCAGAGTAGTTGTCTTTTGACTAACACAAAGTGTTCATCTTTTTTATCTAGAGAGAGGTGGATATGGTTATATGTGCTGGGGGCAGGGACATATCGTAATGAGAATTTGAGCAAGTTATCTTCTGCTTTAAAATGAAATAAGAAATAAGGTCACCAGAGAAGATGTTGCAGGATTGAGAAGAAAGAAGAATATCTTAAAGAGTCATCTAGAAGAGTGGAAAAGAGAGCAACTGGAAAAATGTAGTGTGCCTGCCAGACAGCATGAAATGCTCACTTGAGATTTATGGTCAAGAATTTGAGATGAAATCAGTTAGCATAGTTTTGAATCATTTTGTCCATGATAACCAACATACATATAATCTGTATCTCTAATGAGCTTTCCAGATTATAACCAGCATCTTATTTTTTTTAAGTTAAATTTATTGGAGTAATATTGATTACTAATATTACGTAATTCTCAGGTGCACAAGATTATAATTCAGTATCTTTGTACTCTGTTGAGTACTCACCATCTGAAATCTGATTTTTTTCCATTGCCATATATTTGACCTCCATTACACTTTGCCCTTCCACACCCTTTTCCCCCTCTGGTAACTACCATTCCATTTTCTGTATCTACAAGTTTGTTCTGTTGTTTGTTTTTTATGCTAAGTGGAAAAACTTGGACAGAAAAGGACAAAAATCATAAGATTTTACTCACATATGGAATATAAAACAAAAAGTAACAAATTAACTGAGTCTTTTTATTATAAATATATATCTGATAATGATCTTCCCATAATGAATGGTTTTCTTTTGTTTTTAAGATGAAGGAAAATCATTTAACATGACAAATATGGTAATATATAATTGAGTCTTCACTTATTTCTCCAGTCTACTTCAGCCTCTCCCAAGCTGTCTTTATTCTGCTTTCAAAAAGCCTCTTTACTTTCTCTGTCCAAATAATAGTTTCTCAGAAATATGTATAATTAAATGAATAAAGAAAATTGCCGATTAATGGATATTTAGTAACTATTAGTCATTTAGATTGTGTAAAGTAGTTTCCTAAGCCCAAATTCTGGGAAATGTTATATCTTTTAGACCAGAGACAATAGTTTATTTATTTTTTTACTTCAATTATCTAGTAAGGTACCTAAATATTTGTCCAGGTGATTAACCTAACAATGTATCTTAGAGATAGTTCCGGATTGGTATATAGACTTCTTCATTTTTCTTTATTTTATTCCTTTTTAATGAAAAGCTACATACTTTACATTTATGGATGCAACACAATTTAATTCATCCCTCACTAAGAGGGTCTCTGATCTTTGGGCAGTCTTCAATTTGTCACTTAGATGTTTGTTAAAATAAAGACATCTTTTCCTAATTTAGAAATCCATCCCCCTGCCACTTGAGTCTGTAACTCATATTTCTTACATTTTGGGACTGCAGGGAGAGAAAAAAAAAAAGAGGAAAAAAAATGACCACCTTAAATCTCATTGTTCACATGCGAAATTTACCCCTTGATGAATTTTATTTGTGAATAGATAATGGAGATAATGGAAAGTTGTTATTTATGTAATGCTTTTACCAAGATTTAGTTAGTTTAAGTTGTTTATAATAACTAAACATAATTTATGAATTTGAGGGAGGGCATAGCACACTTGGAAATGTCACTACTGTGTAATTTTTTGGAGTTAAAACAAGATCTTTTATGACTAAAAAGCTCCCTTTGGGTAAATGATGCCCCACATTCCTTTCTTAAAGTCTAAAAATGTCAGAATATATCTAAATTCAGTTAAAAAGAATAATAGGAGCCATTTATGAAGTCTTAAACTTCTTCATGACTTGACAGTGTCTAGTGATTATATAAATTTTCTCCATTTTTAGTAGGTTTAATACTGGGAAAAATGTTTGATTCTTCTGAGTTAAATTTAGCAAGCTATTGTTTTGTTAACAGAGTGGCACTGTGTGAATGAATGTCTTTCAGACTCACAGTTCATAAATGTCTAAGTCACTTTCGGTCAAGAACAGGAATAAGATGAAAAAACAAGATGATAATTTGATACCCCAATGGTATCAATCACCCTTAATTTGAAATGTAAAAGCCTTGAGGCTAGTTATTGGGGCCAGTGTGACCAATGGAACTTAGAAAAATTAGTCTTAACCTAATGGGAACTAACTAAATAGATGGACATGGAATATGTTGCTGGACAGAAGGGAATTTTGCAAAAAAATTCAATTTTCTACCTGTTAGCGGTTAAGGTAAAAACTGGATGTCTAGGAGAAGCTTTCTTAACAAAATAAACAAAGAAAGCTCAATTCAGAACACTGATTACTCTAAAAGTATATAAGAATGATGACTATGTTCAGGTGACCATGGAATCCCAAGAGTACTCTGTTAAAGAATTAAGGTTCTTTTTCATAGAAGACTGGCAAACTATTTTGGCATAGATGCATAAATTCTTGGAATTAACTATAAGATGGGGTGAGAGTCACTACTTCCAGAAAACCCTGAATGGGGGAAATTCTTTAGGTTGACAAATAGTCTTCAAGTAAACTTGTAGGATCAGATATTTCTAGATAGTGACTATTAACTTGTTATAGCTGGTAAATTTGAGGTAGAACTTACATTAGGATCCTTTGCAAGAGACACTAAAATGAAAAACAGCCTTGAACAACAGCTTCAATGTAGTGAAGAAGTTTTGTAGTTCAAAACTTCCTGCTAAAGCAGAAAATAAAGGTGATAGGAAAAGTCCCCAACATAGGCATGCACAGAAGGACTGCTGATGTGACCTAGAATTCACCTTTGCTTCATTATATGCTCATTATAATAAATTAGCATTGCAGTTAAGATTGTACCCATCATGTATCTGACAACATGACAGTTCCGAAGAGCCCAAACATGGTAAGAAAAGGGTGTCTCCGTAATTATGGAGAAAAAAAAACACCTCTTTCCATGAGGTTACCACCCAAAATCATGAATATTCTATGCCTTAGTTACATTAATGCATAAAATCCCCAAGCCCACCATGGATGGGGCAGCTCTCCCTTGAGCCTGCCCACTCTTCCATTTGAGTATGTATGTACTTTTGCTTGGCAGAAGTCTTTGAGCTGACCATTTTTGGTAACTTCGTCTCCCTTCTGAAAGTGAGTGTACTTTGTCTTCAAGGCTGATCACTTTTGGAGACCTTTTCTTCCTTCTACAATTGTACTTTCCCTTTTAATAAAGCTAGCTCACATACCATTAATTCCTGGGTATCTGCCTTCAATTTTTTTGTTGACCAGGCACCGAGAACCGAGGTCCAGGAGTTCCAGGACTTCTTAGAACAAGTAACAAATGTAGGTTTTTGACAGTTCTATTTTAGGGGTAACTGCCCGATCTTCTTTTGAAATAATAGAAATGTTATAAATGCCGGCAATTCTAAACTGTCTTTATGTTGATAAATTTAATTTAATGTCATTGACAGAGACTATGATATGTGTTATAGTATGACAAAGGATTCCCCAATCTTCTGTGCCTTATGAAATCTTATTCTTGTAGTCTGGTGACTATTTAAAAGGCAGTGACTGACTTGCTTCGCAAGCCATGAGTTTCATATTAAGAAGATACCGGCCATGCAAAAAAAAAAAAAAAAAAAAAAAAAAAAAAAAGAAAGCTGCATAATGAGAGGAAATAAAGAAGAAAATGTTAAGGGATACCTGGCACAACCAGGTTGAATTATTTAGATGGCTTTTAAAGAGTATGATAAAAACAAAGACATTTGACAGGACTGTCATTAAGGAGTTAATAGCTCATTATCAACATAGTATGGGTATAAAGTTAAATAACTCCACCCACCTCTTACTTTGCCACATCTAATATTCTCTCTTTATTCTAGTCTAAAGAAATTAAAATCCAAATATGAGGTTCATGATTTGTGATAAAATATATTGAAAAGGCAAAAATTTAGGGAGGAGGATTTTAAATTTACACTATAAAATTAAGTAAAAGTAAAAGGCCCAGATTTGCCTCTCCAACCCCTGGGTGGAGATCTTAAGATATATTCAAAGAACTGTTTGATATATCCAGGGACTGGTATGCAACATATTTTAGATTTTCTAGATACAGAAGTTCAATATAACACACCCGATGGATACAGATGGCACTCTGATAGGCTTTAAGACTATACTGGGAGATAATGGAGATGTGTGATAGAGGAAATTAAAATGAAGTTTGAATAAAAAATTGTTAAGATGGACTGGAGAGATTAGTCATTAGTCACACAGAATTTAGACTTCACCTGAGTGAATAATTTGGGTGAATATTGTGTGTGAAAAAGCATGTTTCCCTTACTCTTTCCACAGACTAAATCTATTCTTCAATCAGTTACTTAGTCAAGCTAAATATTGGACTTGTCCTTTCTCTCCTCTATAGCAAAAGTTAAGCAGTAGAGTATTCAAGGAAGGCAATGAGAGACTGCTATTTTGATTAAGGAAATGGTTGAAGAGGGGGTGTTAATCCCCCCTGACGTCCTTTTTATCAGTCCTGTTTGGCCAGTATGTAATACAGATATTTCCTAAAGGTTAACAATAGACTAACAGAATTAAACAAGGTAATTCTTTAGATTGAATCAGCTGAGGTAGTCTCCACAAGAAGAGTAAAAACTCAGCTGGGATAGCAGATCCCAAGGCTAATGCTCTCATTTCCATACAAATCTGGAGTCCATCTAGCACAAAGGTAGGGTTGCCAGATTTAGCAAATAAGACAAGAAAAAAGTTCCATTTAAATTTAAACTTTAGATTAAATAAACAAACAAAAGAGACATTTTTTGTATAGTACATTTTAGATATTGTATGTGATAAATAATGCATTTTATCTGGTAACTCTACATGACATTATTCTGTATACAGTTATTGTTTTGCTGCAGGGATATTTCGTATTGATGTAATCTAGTGAGGAAAGACTTGAACTGGTAACCACTTAAAGTATGCTAATGTGCTTTGCTGATGAAACATGACTTGCCTTCTCTGAGGAAGAAGCATAGGAAGAGTTAAGAACTATAGTCACTGGTACTACAAATAGAGACTAACTGAAAAATCAAAGTGTCAGTCCAGTTATAAAATTCTTGGGAGTTCTGTACTCAACGGCTGCTTGTGCAGCTGCTTTTCACAACCTATTAAATAAATACTTACTACTTTGTTATAGGATGTTTATATAAACTGCCCCAACCATAAAATGCCATCAGATGATTCAGAAGCCAGAAATACCTAATGTGACTGGGGTTATATGAGATATTCAATTCAAATAAAGAAGCCCAGCCAGGATTACTCATAAGACGGAAGTAGTATGTTATTGGGCATACTAAGCAGGAACAATTCAAAGAAATCCACCTTGTTCATGAGCAGATTAATTCACTGCCCATAGGACTGGCTATAGAGCACTGCAAGGACTTTTCTGCTCCTATTGCTACATAAGCTGAACAATACGATTCTCTTGAACTGAGCAAAAACAACTTCCCAATTCTTGGTTGAGGATTTTATTGTTAGCTGGAAATCATCTGCAATATACTCTGCAGATGGTAAAATCTTAGTGACAGAAGGTCAGAACTGAGAGTTGTTTATTTCATAGTAGAAGAGAAGTTAGGCTTGGGGGAGCCTAGGCCACTATTTGAATATTTGCAGACTCTTGGGCAGTAGCTAGCGGCCTTACAATATGGACAGACAAATGGAATCCTAGATTATTGGACAATAAAAACACCATCCTATGAGGTTCTCAGTAATGAAAGTTTCTGTGGGGATTTACAAAGAGAATTAAAGTGGTTCATATAGACAACTGTGTGTGTGTGTGTGTGTGTGTGTGTGTGTGTGTGTGTCTAAGCACACCTATGTACATCCAAATAAGTTTATATAAATACACAAGACACATTATATATGTCATTATATTTAACAGCTCCTATTTCTAAATGTGCTGTAGAATGTATCATCACTTTACCTCCTGTAGGCAAATTAAGGTTAATTGTAACTGCAACTCCTTCAGCATCAATAGGGACAGTACTGTGATTTATTTGTTTGTTTGTTTGTTTGTTTATTTTACCAGTCATCCCATTGATATCAATCTCAAGTGGGTCTAATAAAAAGTGTTAGCTTTATCTATTGTCTGACCTATGAGTAAGGAGTACAGCTGGGCAAAGGGAGAAAATCTGAGCAAGGAGAGAAGAATATGGATCAAAGAGGTAATACTTGGAAATAAAGGCGACCTTGAAAACAGGAGGGATACTCATAAGTGAGTCAGAGTACGGGGAATTAAGTCAATCATGCATTTTCTTGATAGTCTGTCAGATCTAAAGAAAATAACTTTGTTCACTATTTCTTTCAGATTTGATACTGTCTATTGGATGATGCTAAGAAAAAAAAAAAATTAAAAATCCCATGGAGACCTGTGATTTCCACATAAGGAAAATTAAATGTCTATTGATTTATAAAGTCTGCCTAAATATTACACTTGGACTATTTGGGAAAAGAAAATTATGTTGTGCATCCTGATTACTCAACTTCCTGGTAGCCAAAAACAGTTGATTATCAGGTGTTGCTTTATAATGAGCTATATCCCATTCAGATTAGTTTTATAATATGTTGAGACAAATACTACCAGTGGATAACATAGGGAAGAGAACTCTGACCAGTAGAGCTTCTGTATTCTTTGAGGCCACAACATGCAATGATAACATTGTAATGGGGAAACCATTGCTGCCATGTGACTAATGTCAGTTTGCTTTCCTCTTCTGATTATACCAAATATGAATTTAGATAGAAAATATTTAAGGACATTGAAAATTTAATTAGAAGAGCATCAAGATAAGACTTTAGATGTTATTTAGTTGCTACATATTTGTGGGATAGAGATGTATTCGATGGCAGAATATATCCTATAACAGTCTTATGAGACACAAAATATTTTTAAGTGAACAAATCTCAATAATATTTAATGACAACATGTGTGATGGCTTGATAAACACAGGTTCTTATGTACCAGTGCTTAGCTATGCTATCTTCTGAGAGGATTTTAGAAGTTAGTCTAGGGATCTGAGTCAATCTGAAATAACATTTCAGGAAGCTCTTTATAATCATGTAAAAGATTTACTGATCCAAATAAAGCTTCTAATAGAAATTCTCTTCTAAGAAACTTTGGAGGAATTCAACCTGAGAAGAAAATAAAGTCAAAAGTAATTGGACTAATAAAATAATTGCTTTAAGATAACAATGCTGAGTGATAGCTCAAACTCTCACCAAAGAAAGACTGCTGGATATTTCAATCATTGTGGAACCCAATGTATTTTAAGCTCAGTGGCCAGGAGGATTTCTAGAAGACCAAGTTAGAGATATGCAGTTATTGTAAACTTAATTATCATAATTTTATGGCAAAGTTATGATAGAGTCCCACTTGACTGATAATTTGATTATCATTTCTAATGGCCTGGAGACCGTATGTAGAAAGCAACTTTTCTTCTTTCTTGTTGAGACTTGTCTGAGAACAGAATAGATAAAAGAATAACACTATGTCATCCCTATGATTGTAGATGAGTTATGTTGTGCAATTGTATCTGGAAGCTAATACATTTGTAATTTATTACTCTGTAATGACCAAGATGGCCTAAATGTTCCCTTAGGTTTACCAAACTTTAGACAGATTTCTTCCTAACTAGAGGTTATTGACCTCCCTTTTCTGAGAAAAGTTACAATTGCAAATATTTTTCTGCCTTTTAAATGTAAATCTTCTACAATTCAGGAATATGTTTCTCGAAGACCTGGAAGCCATCACTTTGAAATATAATCATTAAGAACCATAGTGCTTTTGTTTCCTAGTCTCTGTCGAGGATGACTGTATTACTTTGACCAACCTTCCCTCTAAAGATCTCCCATACCTTTTCATCAGCAGATTCCAGAGTTTAAATATTCTCTCAATTTTTCTTTTTATTTCAGCAGTGTTGAGTTGAATCTCTCTCTCCTATTACAAAAGTCTTGAAAAAGGTTTCCCTTGTCATTTTTAAAAAGTGTCTGTTACAATTTCTCTTTGACAGTTACAATATCACCATAAACTTAGTGACATGAAACAATACATATTTATTAGTTCATAAGAATGAACCTAAGGGTAATATGTATCTGGAGATTTAAGAAACAGCACTAATTATATAGCTTCTTTTTTTTGAGCTAACTGAAATATATTACCAGTCATTTGTCGACAGAGTACCTAGTTTTTTTAACCCATGTAACCAACCAACTTTATTGCCATTCTCTATTGCCTTATATTGTTCTACTTTACTTCATGCACTGATCACTATCTGTAATGTTATGTATTTATTTGAGTATTGTTTCTTTGTCCAATAAAATGTAAGCTCCATGAGTGGTAGGACTTTGTATTTTTTATACTCACATATCCCAGCAACTTGAACAATATCAGGTACATCATATGCCCTCAATGTATTTTCATTAAAAGGATAAATTATTATTATAGGACTAAGATTCTTGACTGCTAATGTTTTAAAAAATATATGTAAATAAAATTCTTTAGAAAAATATGTATTTATTATTGACTGCTATCATTAGGGTTTTCACTTTTGAGAAATCTGGAGAAAATTAAGTTTGATGTTCTACTTTAAAAATCTCTGGAAATAATCTGTGTTTTATGTATCTGCTAAGAGAGGAAGAGCTAAAATGTATTTGCATATAATTTCAAGTTTAACGTTTCCTTGGGGCATTCAATTCTAGAGCTTTCAATCATTTTCTCATCCTTGCTCTGAAATGTCTGGCTCTTTTTAGTCATTTGGTAATTTCTGAAACATTTTTCTCAGTCTGAAATTTTTACTTAGATAGAATACCTTTCTTCATGCTCTAAATATCAATTTTATGTTTTAACTTCAGCTTGATAATTTTATCTACTTCAGTGAATGACAGTGGATTCTTCCCATTAAAGCCTCTCAAAGTTAAAAACCTTGCAGTTCAAAGCCCAGGATAATAATTTGACAACATTTTTAAAGTCTGTCAAAAATCTTGAAATCAGTTATTGAGTTTCTCTCTTTTAATTTGCTGACTCTTATTATTACCTCTACATATATCCAGAGTTTCTTGAATTTTAGTTGAATACATTTGTCATAATGGGAGAATCTTCTCAAATGCGAGTGTGTGTGTGTGTGTGTGTGCGTGCATGCGCGTGTGTAAATTTGAGTAAGGTTACAGTAAGACAGATAAACTTAAAGATGCAAAGAAAAAACCTTCTGGGGAGAAAAGACAAAAGAGAGGAAGAATAAAGATAAGACTCCAGACCAAGATGGCAGTATTGAATGCTCCTAAATTTCTCTCTTCCCGCAGAGAATATACAGCTACACACAAGGTAATTCCCTTTAGGATAAATCCAAAAAATAGCTGAGTGATTTTGCACATAAAAACATCTAGGATTGACAAATTTTTGCTATAAAACCCATCACTGGTACAGTACCATGCAATGGGGAGAAGACTCCCACTCCTATATTCTCTCTGAGGGGCAAATGGTTCGGATCATGCATGTGGTACTCTAATTTTAAAGATCCCACATGAAAGACTGGCCCCCAAAACTCCCAGCACTAAAAGTTAATGGGGCTCACATTCACAAGTCCTAAAGGACTATAGTCAACAAACAGGCAGTTATTAATGGGCGTGTGAGCATTCACTACAGCTATCCCTTTATCCCAATTTTTCCCTGAAATGGTTTGATTGCATGCTTTTCAAACTGCTGCCTGAGGTTTTAGCTTCTAATTAGCATGAATCTAGGTATTGACTGCCATCTTACCAAGAGACAAGAGGTCATAGTGGACACTGTCATACTTTTTCCCTCTATTTTGGCTCCAACAATAGAACCAAGTCATCAGCATCTCCCAGGAAGAAATTTGCCCAGATGTCTAGCATCTCATCTCTTACAGTTGTCATTTGAGGGATGGCCCCTCATACAACCTGGCTTTGATATCCAATGGGGCTTACATTCAAGAGACTCACAGAACTGTAATAGACAAAGAAGTAGTTGTTAATAGGTATACAGGTAAGCACTTGCCAAGGTATTTCCCCAAGGACTCAGTGCAGAGACAGCAGAAAAAAACATGTATATTCTAAGTATTTTCTTGGAAGGAGTTTGACTGCATACTTCACAAACAAGTCTTAATAATTTAAGAAGATTGAAATCATATCAAGCATCTTTTCCAAGCATATATTATAAAACTAGAAATCAATTACAAAAAGTCAACTAGAAATCAATTACAAAAAGTCAACTTGAATATTGACAGGTATGTGAGAATTAGACATACACTCCTGAACAATTAATGGGTCAGTGAATAAATCAAATGGTGATCAAAATGGATCAAAAGGAAAATTAAAAAATATCTTAAAAGAAATGAAAATGGAAATACAACATACTAAAAATTAAGGGGTGCAGGAAAAGTAGTTCTAACAAAGAAGCTTATAGTGATAAACGCACACATTAAGAAAAAAAGAGAGCCAAAATAAATTATCTAACTTTATACTTCGAGGAACTATAAAAAGAAAAACAAACTAAACCCAAAGTTGTTAGAAAGAGGGACATAACAAAGAGCAGAACAAAAGTAAATTAGAGAGTAAAAAGACAACAGAAAAGGCCAATATAACTAAGAACTGTTTTTTTTATAAAGGTAAACACAATGACAAACCTGTAACTAGACTAAAAAAAAAAAAAAAGAGAGAAGACTCAAGTAAAACTAGAAATGAGAGGAGAAACAATACAACTGATACTACGGAAATACAAAGAATTATTAGAAACTAGTACAAACAATTACTCTCCATATATAGATAGATACCTAGAAGAAATGGATGAATTCCTAGAAACATACAAACTATCTAGACTGAATCATGAAAATAAAGAAAATCTGAACAGACCAATTACTACTAAGGAGCTTGTATCAGTAATCAATGTCCTAATTAACAGAAGTCCAGGACCAGATGGCTTCACTGGTGAACTTTACCAAACATTTAAATAAGAATTAATACCAATGTTTCTTAATTTTTTCTAAAAAATAGAAGAAAACACTTATTTAATGAGGCCAGTATTACCACAATATGAAGGCTAGACAACACTACAAGAAAAGAAAATTACAGGTTGGCATTCCTCATGAACATAGATGCAAAAATTTTCAACGAAGTATTTGAAACTGAATTCAAGAGCACATTAAGGATCATACATCATGATCATGTTGGGTTTCTTCTAAGGATACAAGGATAGTTCAACATTCATAAATGATTGTGAAACAGCACATTAACAAAATAAAGTATAAAAAATATGTGATAATCTCTATAGCTGCAGAAAAAGTCTTTGACAAAATTTAAAATTCTTTCATGATAAATACTCTCAATTAAGTGGGTATAGAAAGATGTCCCATAATGTAAAAAGGCCTTATATGACAAGCCCACAAGTAACATCATACTCCTGAACAAAAAGCCAAAAACTTTTCTGTATATATTATATGTGAGTTGATGGATATTTTAATTAACTCAATAGTGGGAATCCTTTCACCATGTATACATATATCAAATTTTTATATTGTACACTTCGAGTATATTACAATTTTATTTGTCAACTATCTCTTAATAAATATGATAAAAAGAGGATAGAAAAAAAATGTAAGCAGTAGAAGGCACATATGCATCATGAGAAGGTCTTATTAACTTTTTCTTTGCCCTTCCTATGAATTGAGATAACCAGATATCTTTGTTTTGCTAAGTTTGTAAATTATGCTTCAATAGAAATTATATTCATTCCTATAAAGAATGCACTGATTACTCCATGTCTTATGACCCCGAGATAGAGAATCATTAGATGCCAACAAGAATTCAGGAAGAAAGCAAGACTTTTTTATACTTTTACATAGAGTTCCTTATTAACCTGTTTAGTGTTGGTGAGATACTGAAGTGTATTAATTGGAGGATAACACTTATCAGATTTTATAAAATGCTATGAAAAAAAATCATCTGATGATGAGTCTGAAGAAGCTAACTATGAAGGGCCTTTACAATAAATCAAAAACATGATTTAGAGGTATTTTTCTTAGACATGAATTTGAAGACAGATTCATTAAGGGGATAAATTGAACCTTAAGATTTAACAGATATGTAGTTTGAAAAGTAAAAGGAATATAAAATAATCTAGTGATTTTTAAGATATGTACATTAGCGTGAGGTTGTTGATTAACTCAGATATCAGATAGAGAACGAATAATTCAATGATAGAGAGACTTTACATCCAACTTATTTTAAAATAGAATACTCAGATAATGATGATTTCGAACTTATTGTAGTGCAACAAAGTGTTTTAACATTAAGGCAAAAACCTGCAATTTATTATCATCTCTTACTATTCTGTGTGTTGATTGGGCCCAGTGGGGAAATACTTCTTAGCTGTCTCAATTACAATTTAGATGGTGCTTGAAATTTTAATTTTGCTAAACACTTAAGATGGAATTTTTTGCAACTATCCTATCTCTGGAAACTGAGGGAGAATGGTTGGATGGCATTTCTTTCTCCACGTAACTAGCTAGGTTTTTCTTACATCATGGTGGTTCATCTCATAGTATTTGAACATTTTATTTAGTGACTCATTATTTTACAGAATAAGCACCCCAGAAGATTCAGGATAGAGAGCTGAGTAAGAGGTTATCCATACTCACAAGGTAAGAGGGCCATAAAAAAAGGAAATAAAAAGGTAAATTCAAAGTTGAGTCAAGGTTAGGATTTAGCAGAGACAAATAAATTAATATAGTAACATTTCACAGACATAAGAGTAGATTGAATCAGAATCACAGCTATTGTAAAGGAAAGTTGGAAACAGTTGATGACATGGGCATAAGTTTATGAGGAGACGGAATAAAGTAGGTAGTGTTCATGCCATCCACAATGAATAAAGACATAGATTTAGAGATTACCTTGACCTCAAGTTTAAGATTCAGGGAAATGAGAACATCAGTGAGGCAGAAATAAATTATAGGAATTAGTAGATTGGGTTGAGTGTATTCATGTATGAACTTCTATTATGAAAGAGATAAGAGGTGATAACATTTGCTGAAATTAAAGATGGGGAATATTGGAAAGGAATATTATGAAGAGTATTGAGCATTATTGCTAAGTACCAAAGGAGATGAATGAAGAGATTAGATAAGGAAAAAAGTACTGTAAATCAGCATAGATTTTCATTGAAGGAGAAAGCCAAAGATATTTAGCACTTTCTTCATGGCTTTCAACAATGCTCAATGACTGTCCCAAATCTCTGTTAACACAGAATTTTGAATTATATTTTCATTACTGAAGGAATGAGAAACTGGACCTTGGACTCATAGAAATTGTAGAGACCAATCCTACATCACAAATAATATTGAGACACAAAGGATAACCGTAAGGTGGGGTTAGAATAATCTAGCAGATGTCTAAGAAAATGTGGAATGGTGGCAAAGAGAATGTTTTGCCCTTTCAGTTCTAGGAGGAGAAAACATTCATTAATACCAATAATATTCTGTAAGAAACTCTAACTATGCTAATACTCTTCTATAGTAATTGAGTACTTCATATTACCAACAACAAAAGCTAAGCCAAACAATTCAATAAATGAGGTATCAGAGTTGGTATGCTTTCTTATCTAGAAGCAAAAATACAAGTAATACCAGAAAAAGTAAATTTTTAAACCTGAAACTTTTATTATGCGAAGGAAAAATCAGCCAATGTTGACTCATAGTAAAAATTACCAAATACTGAAGAAACTAAACTACAATTAATGGGAGACAGCAGAAACAACAAAAAACAAATTTCACTATCATCATAAATATTCATAATCTCTAAAAGGCAAAGATCTTTTTAAAACTAGAACCACAATACTATCATTACATCCAAAACAATATTTCTTACTATTTGCAATATGTAGTCAGTATTCAGAATTATCTCATTAGTTTATATTGGGCCAACTCGAGGTTCAGATAAAGACTACACTATATAGTAGTGTAATTGTTTAATATATTTTTAATCTTTTTGTTAATCTATATGTAACCCACTCTATCTCTCTTATTGTTTTTTTTTGAAACTGCCATTTATTTGTTGAGAAACCAGCTTGCTTATCCTACCTGAAATTCAGAGTGACTATATTTTCACAATGTCCTTCTGACCTTCGTATTTCCTCAAAAGCAAATCTATGGGCTTAAAGAGGTTTGGAATTCATTATTATTATTATTATTTTATTTCAATTTTGGAAAAAATAAGTCCATGGTTATATTTTGTTCTCTTATTAGAAAGCACAGAATCTCTGACTGTTACCTTGTTTTGCTAATAACCTAGACTTTTTATTTCGTCAAATGGCAAAATGGCAAAATTTTGATTTTATATTGTCTTCTTCCCTTACTAACTGGATTATATCTATTTTGATTTTACTTATAAAGGGAAAACATCTGTTCTTCAACAGATGCTTATACTGTGGTAAAGTTTACATTAGATTTTTTATTTTAAAGAAATTTAAATGGTGAGTTAATTTCCCAACATCAAAAGACAGTTTGTTTGTTTGTTTGTTTTTTATTTAACCATTAGAAATCTGCTGATTTCTAATGATTTATTTCAATTTATTAAAGATTATTTTGTTGTTTTGTTTTGTGTTGTGTTGCTTTTTAATGAGGTTTAACATTAACAATTTTTGACAATGGGAGCCTTGTCAAGTTGACCAGTAAATCTTTTTATCATGGCTCTGGTAGATTTTGCTTTTTATTATAACAAGTTATATCAGGCTTATCCTGTATTTATTCTTCCCACATCTAGAATTAGTAGTTTTCCCAAAAAATTTTTGTTCCTTTTGTTAGAGGAAGATAGGATACTGTGACCATATTTGAGCACTATGACATCACTATTACATGTAATAATTTGCTAGGGCTGCCATAACAAAATACCATAGACTGGGTGGCTTAAACAACAGAGATTTCTTTTTTCACAGTTGTGGAGGCTGAAAGGCCAAAATCAAGGCGCCAACCATACTGATTTCTAGAATCTGAGGCCTCTCTTTTGTTTTGCAGATGCCTGAAATCTTGATGACTGTTTAAATAACCATCCTTCCGCAAGAGCACTCCTGCTGCTGTCCTTGTGAGACCAAATATCCTCTTTTTGTAAGGTCACTATTCAGACTGTATTAGGACCCACCTATATGACCTCATTTAACCTAATCACGTCTTTAAAACCCTACCTCCAAATATAGTCATATTCTGAAGTCCTGGGGAATATGGCTTCAACATATTAATTGGGGAGTGGGGATACAATTCATCCCATAACATTGACTATTTATTGTTTCTGGGTCTCTTAAGAGGAAATAATGAGGGGATGTATTAATTTTTAAAAGACATTTCACCATGAGTTATTTTATATCTTTTTTTTTCTCTGTTTCCTTATTAGGTTAATAGTATTACTGGAAATAATTTAGTAATTTTTACACTTTCCTTGTTTTGTCTGGTAGATACAATGCACTAGAGACATTTTCATCAAATTTAGATTATAAAGTTGATTCACATAATTTTTCTTTGTGATTTAGCTACTGAGCATATGAACAATTTTATTTTTTTATTTGCTTTAGATTTTAGGAATTTTATGTTAAATTTAATTTAATTTTATTTTCATGTAAAACCTTTGCATGTTTCTAAAGCCAAATCTATGAGTGATTTTCTGTGAAGCCCATTCTCAGTGTCAGTGGCTCTTGTCAGGTGGACCTACCAAGCTTTTCATACAGAATAGGAACACATCTTTTTAAGATAAATTTTTGTTGACAGTCAACTTTCTGGATCTTCATTTCTCAGGTCATTAGAATTCCACTTATTTCACCTTTTTCTTCCCACATGGTCGTTTTTACCATTAGAGCCTTATTGCTGTAGGTGATTTTTGACACCTTCCACTCACAATTGGATCCTCTCTACTCTGTAATCATAGGGATGTTTTGTGAGGCATGTTGCAATTTTTAAAGATGGTTGCGCATATATATGTGATGATTTATACAATATATATAGATATGGATATAGATATGGATATGGATATGGATAGAGATATAGAGATATAGATAGACATAGATATAAATATAGATATAGATATCTATCTTCCATCTACTATGCTGGTAAATGTTTAACAACTAATTCTATGTGGGTGGGGAAACGCTATGACTTTTGTGCATGTGTCAGTTTTCATGGTGTAAATATTACCTCCATGACTGAATTCAGGATATTGGTGTGATGCCTCTGAAGGTAGAATTAGGGAGTAGTGTTAGCCATCAGCCTGTATGAGTCAGCTCCAGCACAGAACTGATCTTATCAAGGGTTTCCCCTTTGTGATATTGACATTCCTCCATCCAGTAGTGAAAATTGATTATATTATTCTCTTTGAAACTAGGCAGATTTTCTAAACCTCAACTGACAGATTATAGCAGAAGTGTTATTATATATGACTTCTTAATCTAGAGTATAGAAAGTACTACTGTTTTCTTCTGACTTTCTTTCTCTCAGGATATGTACCTTGGGAGCCCAGAGCTACAAAGGAGTCTATATACTCTGAAACTTCCATGTTGGAGACAGTAAATCAAGTGACCAAATAGAGATGGAGAAAAATTTTCTAAGCTTTCTGTCTTTTAGAGCAAGCAACAACCTAGCCTTCAGATGGCTCCGGTCCCAACCAACTTCATCTGACTGAAACTGCATGGGAGACTGTAAGTAAAAACTACTTAGGCACAGTTCACTCTTAGATCTATGAAAAATAATAATAAATTTTTGTTATTATTGTTACTATAGCTTTTTTTTTCTTTTTATTTAGGAACACCTTTAGATTTACCAAAAATTACAAATATAGCACAAAATGTACCACTCGACCAACTATCTCAAATTTTAACTACTGTCCTTTTTTAGGTCCAGGATCCAACTTAGAAATCCATATCATACTCTGCTTTAGTTTTAATTTATTAAATTTTGGGGTGGTTTATTATACAGTATAGTACCTGGAGCATTATTCTAATTTTTGACCAATAAATGTCCCTTTATGTTGAATTTGTGATAAATAATCTTCTGTTTTAGTTCCCAGATCCATTCTCTGTACTGTTTCCTCATTTTTCCTCTTTGTCGCAATAGGTTGATATAGATCCTTTTGATTTAGAGCCTCTTATAGTGAAGATGCAACTTTTCTACCTGACATAAATGAAATCAATATATATTGATGGAACATGGACAAGATAATTATAAAAGCACCCTCATTTAAGAAGGGGACATATCTGGGTTGCCATTCTATTATGCTACATGGCCCCATGCAAAGTGATAATTCAAGAAATTAATGCCAGCTTTATTTCTCACCTTCTTACTGACCAGTGTAAGTTTGGAGTGACCCTCAGGTTATTTTAAGCCTTCAATAATCACTTTCTATTTTGAGTTCAGGCCATTGGTCTGTCACAGTACAGATCTTTTACAAATGTGCTAGTTTTATTTTTTAATGTCTAATTCTCTGAAAGTTATTTTCTATATATACATTTATAATTTGTTTTAGGACAATTCTTTTGTGTTCTTGTCTTCAAGTCCTTTTTTATCTCCCATTAAATTGGACCTCACAGGCTTTGGTGGGAGAGTCTCATGATCAGCCTTGTCCTTGAGACATTTATGTTCAAATAAACAGATATTTTGGTGTATTAACCAATTCAATTCACCAGTTGTTAATTTTAGAGGATTGTAGATTTGATCCTTTCTGCAAAGCTGAGTTTTAGTTGGATTTTGTTTACTTAACTATTTCCCAACTTGAGCTTTCACTATTCGCAGTTAAAGGACAGTTTAGTTGCCTCTCCGAAATTTACTAGTTTCAGAATTTCTGGAATATTTCTGAGAATTTCTATTCCTTCTTGTACACTGGCCAATTCTGAACTTATCTTTTATAATACTTTTAAAAAGCAGCAAATAACCAAATGTGCTATTATAATTTTATCTTAAGACTCTTTTCTAAGAGTTACAAGTACATTAGGCAAATTGTCTGTCATTAATGTTATTACAGGAAAATTTACCAAATATGCCCACAAAATAGAGCATGCATTGCCATCCTTCCAACCTCTTATACAAGTGATACAAGATACCGAGCCCATCTGCCAAAGCCACATATTTCAGATTCTGGATATGGATACACCCCACAAATAAGTACCTGTGTTGGGATACCCCAAAACCATCCCCAGGCTCAATAATTCACTAGAGTTAATCATTGTTATGCTCATTGTTATGATAGATTAGAGCTAAAAGATAAAGACAAAATCAACAAAGTGAAAAGATGCATGGAGCAAAACCCATAGGAAGCCAGGGAAAGCTTCCAGGTGTCCCTCCAGTGAAGTCATCATTAACTCCCTTGCAATGATGCATGACAGCATGTGCAAATATTGCCAACTAGGAAAGCTCACCTAAGTGAGGGTGTTCAGAGTTTTTTGTTTAATTGTTTGGCGAGGAGCTGCTGAATGATTGATCTCAGTTACTCAAGCTCCAGACGCCTGGAGAGACAATAGCTGTTCATTATAAAATACATTATTAGTATACAATATCTGGACAAACTGGCACACTGTGGTTCTAGATTTCAGGCGTGCTAAAATGCTCTTATCAGACAGAACATTCCAGGATGTTAGTTTCCAAGAGATGACCAATGACTCATCCTAAAAAATATGTCTTTTGGGGAAATATGTATAGGTTTGAGCAACCCAGATCTGCTGAGTTAACCGTTTTCTGAACAGTCCCCTTTTCTGTATTGGTCAGAATAGGCCAGAAGTAAAATTTGGACCCGAGAAGTAAAATTTTAGAAACTTAATGTATTAAAGTCGAATTCTTACTACTGCAAATAAGTCCCTGTTTTTTTAGTTGGAACTCTATTCTATTTCATTCACATTCAGGACTTTGGGAGAAAAAAAAATGAGATAGTGTAGCAAATTTTTTTCTGGCTTTTACAATTTTAGCCTGGAAATGACATACAGCATTTCCTTTCATAGTTTAGCTACAAAAGTGACCCCCAACCTTTGATCATATTTTAAGATCTTTTAATCTAAGGAGACTTTTTTTGGTAATAGTTATAAAGTCATTAGTTTATCTTTGATTGCTCATATATTTTCATCTTTAAAAAGTTGCATATAGTGATTTCCATTTCTTGTTTTGATTTTTAGGTTAAATTTTCTTTATAAAAACTGAGTCCCAATAAGCTCATTTTGTGTGTCTTTCATTAATTTAAGGAGGAAATCTTTAGATTTTATTTTTATTTTATTGTTTTAATTTTCTTATTATATCCGATATGACTAAATATAAAGATCTAGTAAATGTTTTTTTTATAATTTTGATCCTCATGCTTCCATTCATATTCTTGAATATGTTAAGACTCATGCTTCCTAAAGGTATTATCTTTTAAAAGTGTTATATGTTTTTAGCATATTGCATAAAATTATATTAATAAAAATGGTTTTATTAAATTTGTGGAAAATGAAGTATTTCTAAAAGTACTTGTATTGGAAATGAAAAATTAAAATTAAACTATAAAACATTGTATAAATATAATAAAATATTATTCAAGTGAATTTACCTCCAAATCCCAGACTCTAACATTGATTTTCTGTGTACTTCATTTTTCTTAGTCTAGGATAAGTTTATAGTTTCCTGTTTTAAACAAGATGATGGTTTCTATCCATTAGATTTCAGGGTCACTAGTTTGCCAAATTTTTGTTTACTCACTTTTCAGCAATTCCCGTAATATGATCGTTTAGGGATTGGCTTTAAATTAGGGAGTGGACTTTATTTCTATTCATTTTTTAAAATTTTTGAATGCTCTTATTTTTTGAATTTGCTATAGAATAATCACCTTTGAACTACCTTTGAACTTATGTCATTTTAAGTCACTATAAGCTTCTTGCCAAGAACCAGGATGCTTGTTAAAACTATAAATGCACGTGTAAATATAGTAGAGAAATTGATTATTAGAGAATTTCATATAACAGTTTTTAATGATTTTGATATCAAATCACTTGTAATGTAATCATAATTACTCTGCTAGAGTAATTTGGACTATTTATATTATATATGTAAGTAACAAGAGAATATTCCTTTATAAAATTTGACATATCTCTTTATTTATTTCTCTTATCCTTTTCATTTTATTGAATACCTGTTCTCAAGTTTTTTCCTGGAAACCTCTATCTTAACACAGCCTTCAACATTCCATCACCATCGACAGTCTGACCTCGGATTCTGTAAATCAACATTTACCCCACTTTCATTTTGAAATTCTGCTCAAGCTTGGTTTCAATGATCCTCTATTCTCTCTTTTTTTATTCTAGCTCTAAAATTATACATTTTTTTTTCATGGGTATCTTCTATCTGCAGTAGTTTATTTGTTTTAAACAGCATGGAAAATGATTTTATGGAGAATATTTATATTTTTAGATTTAGGATCCATGATTTTAATGAGAAGAAATTGACAAGAGAATTTACGAATATTAATAATTTGGAATTTTGATGAGACACAATATGTACTTATTAGTTCTACTTCATTTTCTTGAAGATACTGTATTCCTAAGAGTTCTTTGTCATCCTGTTCCATTCAAAGCCTGTTTTACAAGCTATTTCTAGAAAATATATTTATTCATTCTCCTGAAATTTTCATTTATCATAGACTTGAATTTGATTTCTAAGTGTCATTTATTTGTTTCTTTCTTCATAGAATCTGTACTTCTACAATTTTTGGTTAATCTCTTGTTTTCTTTGAGCTCATTCTTAAGCAACTTCCTAAGAAAGAATACACTCATGAGAGATAATTTTATAGAAAGATGACATGCCTTAAAATATTTACTCTGCATTCATTCTTTGTTGATAATTTATCTAACAATAAAATTTTGCATTAAATTTTTTTAAAAATATTGAGGTTGTTTAATTTAAATTTTATTATACTTTTCATCTTTCATGTTTAAAAACCGATATATTTTTATTCTTAATTATTTTACTTTATCTCAGAATACATTTATTTCCCCCCAATTACAAGGTGACATTACTTTTTATGGTTCTTTTTAAAAATTTATTGTCCTGAGTAATCAATCTAGTGAGAGCCTTTTCTTTTGAATTTACTTTATTTTCATTTAATTCTTATTAATGTCTTCTTCCTGTTCTCTCCTGCTGGAAGTTTTGTTATTAATCTGTTAAAATATGCTGCATTTTAAAAATTTGTTTATTCTATTTTTCTCTTAATTTCCATTTGTATGTATTTAAATTTTTGAGATATTTTATCAACATGCCTTTCAACTCTTTAATTATTTTTTTAGAGCTACTTTATTTTTTTCAGTGTTCTCAGGAACACTTTTATGTTTTCTAAATGTATGTTTTTATAATATTTTTTTCTTGAATGCAAGTATCTTATCTCTTTAGATTGTATTTATAGCTTGTTATTTCATATTTCCTTTTTTATCTCTGTTTCTACCAGTTTCCCCCACCACACCCTCGTTCGTTTTATTCTTTGTCTTCCAGGTTCAGGCTTTTCTCACACACTCTGTATTTAAGAATCCGGCCAAAGATTCATAGAATGTTTCAGAACAAGTTTCTATTCTCAATTAGGAAAAAAAAATCTTACTTTAAATGTACCAGAAATAAGTGAGTCATTACAAGGCCAATACCTAGTGACTGAGCAACCCAGAGTGATGGGTGTAATATATGTTACCCTTTTTCCTCTCAAGGTGACTGATGCCTTTAAAAATGGTTTAGCAAATTGAATAGTGCTTTCAATCATCTCAGGGAGCTAAAAGGGTCATATGTTAAAGATGACAATCTGCCAGAGATGATTTCCAGTACTCACTTAGGCTTTGTGTAGAGATTCCAAAGACCTATATCTTAGAAGAAAGTGTAAATAGGAAAGAGATAAATTCTCATGGATTGCAGCTCAAACATGAATTCTTTAAATCACTAAATGGAAATGCAGATTTGATATTTCTAGGACATTTAGCTTAGCCAATTACAAAAGTAAATTTTATGTAAGATTACATTATACATAATTATATTACATAAGCCTTTTAATTTTTCATATATGAGGTATAGAATTCAGTTTAAAATAAGTTAAAAGAGCTATCACATTAATAAAAAAAAGAAAATATGGAGGAATAGTGACATGAGAGTTTAAATAGCAGATGCTGACCTTTAGGTTTAGCAGCAAAATATTACAAAATATACAACTAAAATGATAACAGATGGATTGTTATAGAATATAAAATTGTAATTATTTAGAAAACCAAATCTACATGTAAAAATTTACAAAGAAAAATTTAGATGTAGACAGGCCCACCAATGAATTATACTAGATGATGAATTATGAAATAATGCCAATGTTATAAAATTTTTTTCCAGAGAAAGAAAAATGAAGAAATCTTTCCTATTGCATTTTATGAGGCTAGTGAAACATAACATTATAGTGAAATGTAACAAAAATTGCAAGAAAATAATTTTATAGGAAATTTTCATGATCATGTATGTAAAAATAAATAGATGCTTATAAATCGAATCTAATGTAGCTGTTGTAAAACATAACTAATTATGATCAAATATATGTTTTATTTGGTTAATTATTGAAAGAGGAAATATTTCCATACACATATTAGGAAATTTCTGTCTGTAATATGTCTAACAGTCTGTTCTTTGGATGAAATTTTGGAAAGATTAAGTTATCTAGACAGATACTTCAAAAAAATTTTGTAAGCTATGTTACTGATTTAAATTTTTTCAGCCTTGACAAAATGCTTTTGCTTAATAAAAGGCATGTATCTGACAGATGATATTTCTTTTTCAAAGTCAAAGGGATAGAACTCTATATAAGAATAGAGAAATGTGTCATCTGGTTAGTTTTCTAAACTTATCTGCTTGTTCTATTTGTTTGTTTATTTGTTTTAAAAATCAGTATATCTGTATTTTGTATGGCATTTTTGTCTTTTTCCAAATGGAAGCAAACTGAACTAATACTGTGTAGGGTATCTGAGAAAATGAGAAACAACGAAGAGATACAACTAACATACTTTTATGCCTAGTTCTCTAATTTGGAGATGCAGAAACTGCAAGGTAAGAAGATTTACTTATGAGGGCAAAAAATGAAATAATATACAAATGCATTTTCAGTAGCACACTTATTTGGAACCTATAATTTAGCCAGAGTAAGTCTGTTTATATTGAATTACGAAAGATCTATAGGGAAATCGGTATTTAATCAGATTCAGTATGTGTGGGAAAGCTCTTAGAAAGAATTTGCTTTCAGTGTCACAAAGGAGTTCACTGGGACTTCTCGGAAGATTAGAATAGAAGTTTCACAGGATACTACTCATTACTCAGAAATTATGCAAGGATAACACCTCACGGGATCTTTAAATGATAGGTTCACTGGAAAGTGTGCAGTATAAAGGTGTTTCAAGTATAATGAAAAAATTTAATATCCTAAATGTAGTTTTTTTAGTGGAACTTTTACTTTTTAATTGTCTTTAAGAGCTGGGATAGAAAAATAGCAATGCAATTACATGTTAGTCATTACATATTGAATCTATCATATATTCCTTGCAATCTATTAAACTCTTGAGTGTAATATAACATAAAAATATATAGTATCTGCCCTTGAAGAAATTATATTTAATATATAATTTATTATCTATCTATATCTATCTATCTATCTATCTATCTATCTATCTATCATCTATCTATCATTTATCTATCTATCATCTCTCTGTCTCTCAAACTCTCTATTACTTATAATCTATCATCTATCTATCATCTATGTACCATCTAACTAAACTTAAAGGAGAGCTACTTTTTCATTTTTTCAGAGAACTTATTTTAAACCTTTTCTAACTTTATTGAGCTCTCCACTTCACATCTACAATTTTCTCAGACAAACTAATTGCACGCTTGTTTGATATATTGACACAATGTAGTAGAAACTCACTTTCCATCCTCTATCACAAATTTTATTGCATCTTTACTTTTTTTATTCTTTTCCATGATCTGAATAGAATATTTATCATTTCTTCTCTCCAAGGCAAATCACTTCTTGGAAACTATCTACTATCTAAAGAGTTTTGCTTTTTATATCACATTCTTCTTGGCATTTTATTTTCTCCATCTCCATTGAACTTTTCTATTTACTTTTCTAACTTATTTAAGTCTCTAGTATTTTGATAAAATCTTTCAGTCAACACAGCAACATTCATTCTTTTTTAATTATTAACTTTCTTCAAAGAACAGCCTATATTTACTACTTCCATTCCATCACTGCATGCTCATTTTTTTTTCTACAACAATGTGTTGCTTTTCAATTATGTATTTTAAACTGCTTTTAATGGAACAAAGATTCAAAGTACCAGAGTTATTTCCACTCCTTAGTACCTAGAAATATTTGCAATCATTTGTTATTCCTTTCTCTACTATGGTTCATATTTTCTTATTTCATTCATTTTCAATTTACCATTATATCCAACATCTTTATATCTGAATGGTCAAAATTGCTTTCTAAATGTTAGACTTTCATTAACTTGTATGTCTTCTAATTCATTATGCACACAGTTACTAAATGAATCTTTCTGAAACATTGATCTGAAAAATAGTACAATGTGGAAGATCTCTGGTGAATTCCCATCGTCCACAGACCGAAAGAAATTAATTTGTTTATCAGGTGCTCCATAATCTGACTTCAAATCACCTCTCTGATTTTACTTTTCACTACCTTCTTTCATGAGCCCCATAATATTTGCTTATGTTCATACATTTGCTCTCATTTTTCTAATATCAAATTTGTTTCTATCCTTTATAGCACATTCTCAATTCTTCCTCTTGATCAGTTTTTCTCTCATCATTTAAGCAATATATACTTTTTCTTTTCAGTTTCCATCATATTTTAATCAGTATTTTTTAATATTTTTTTTAAAAATTAGCTTTAATTCATTTATCGTATGTGTGGTTTGAAAATATTTTCTTTCAGTGTGTACTTTTTATTTTCATCCTCTGCAAACTCTTTAGTAGAACATTTTTAAAAATGAAATCCAATTGCATTTTTCTTTTATAGATTGTATTTTTGGTGTCACGACTAAGAACTGTTCACCTAGCCATGATCATTAAAATTTTCTTATATATTTTCTTTTAAAATTTTATATTTTTAAGTTTTACATTTAAATCTACAATTTATTTTGAGTTAATTTTGGTAGAAATGTAAGGTTTAGTTTAAAGTTCTTCTACTTTCATCTCCTCTTTTCTCGTTTCCTGTCAATTGCTCCTTTCTTTTTCTTTTCCCTTTCTTTCCTCTCCTCCCCTCTCTGCCTCTCTCCTTGCCTCTCTCCTCTCCTCTCTTTTCCTCTCCTCTCCTCTCTTCTTCTTTCCTTTTATTTTTCTTTTTTGAAGATGGATATTTTATTATTCCAGCATCATTTCTTGAAAATAGAATGAATCCCTTTTCCTTTGAATTGCTTTTGCATCATAGTATAAAATCAATTGACCATATTTGTGTGTATATATTTTTGGGTTCTTTATTCTGTTCCATTGATCTGTGTGTCTATTTGTCTGCAAACAACACACATTCTGGATTACTATAGCTACGCAATAAATGTTCAAATTAGATAGTGATTTCTACCACTTTATATTTCAAAATTATTTTGGCGACTGTAGTTCCTTTGATTTTTCACATTAATTTTAGAATAATCTTATAAGTGCTTACATAATATTGCTGAAATTTTGATGGGGAATAATTGACATTGTTACTATGTAGAAACTTTCAATTAATGAATAACATATATCTCTTCAATTATTTAGGTCGTCTTTATTTATTTAACAGTATTTTGTAATTTTTAGTTTACAGGTTGTGTTCATGTTTCATTTGGTTTACATGTATTTACTTGTTTTGAATTATGTAAATAGCATTGTATGTTTAACTTTTGTTTATATTTTTTGTAGAATATGTAAATATAATTAATTGTGTGTGTTGATGTTATATCCTATACATTAATTAACTCAGTTATTAGTTCTAGGAGTTATTTGTAGGGTTTTTTGGAATCTTCTACATAAACAATTATATCATCTGCAAATATCTTACCTATAGATATATGTTAACAGTTATATATATGTCGTATTTTAGGTTTGAGAGTCATATCGTATATTTTCTCTGTGAATTTAAAAAATGTGTGAGGACTGAACTTTAGTATTACACTTTAATAGTCCTCAATAAATAATTTTGATTGAATTGGGAGAAATTTCCTAATTATCCCATATATATATATATATATATATAGCCTTAATTATCCCATATATAGTCTTAATTATCCCATATATATATATGAGAAATTTCCTAATTATCCTATATATATATATAGCCCTAATTATCCCATACACACACACACACACACACACACGAAATATAGTGCAGTAGAATTTATTATGAATTAAATTCTTTTTTGTTATATCACATGTAAAATATCAATATTTTGGAAATATCTCAGCAGTATGTAAAATGACATTTGCAACAGATTCTGTGGATTCTCTAATATTACGTAACAACCCAGTTTATTACGAATGAGTCTTACTTATCAGACCTTTGATTCGATCATTTCCCAGTTATTTTGGTGCTATCTATACTAAGTGAATTGCCAAACGGCTTTAACAACTTTTAAAAATAAGAATTTCATGCTTTTATTTCATATCTACTTAAAATTTCTTGGTCCTGAGGCTCTACAATCCTACTTTTTTTTTTTTTTAATGCCTATAGCACGTGATAGTCCTAGGTGGTCTCCCATCCAAGTACTAACCAGTCCCAACCCTGCTTAGCTTCTGAGATCAGAAGAGATCAGGCACATTCAGGGTATCATGGCAGTAGACTAAAGCCCAACTTTTTAAAAGTACTTTAGTTCTGAAAATTATATATATTGCATGATTGAATTTACACATTTATGTAAAATAACATAAAGATATAGAGGATAGATTAATAATTGACGAGGTTAAGAGGTAGACAGTGGAGGAAGGAATGTGGCTATAAAAAAGGAACATGAGCCCTGTCATGATGCAATTAAGTATCTTGTTTGTAGTAAGGGTTACATCAAGCTAAATGTATAATGAAATTGCATGAGATGTGCACACACACACACACGCAGGCATGTATAACTGGTGAAATTATATTAAGCTCTCTGGATTATGCCAAAGTTAATTTCCTGGTTTTGATATATTGCAGTGACACAGGATGTAATTATTGAGAGAGGCCATGGGGAAGGATGGTTGAGATCTCTCTATATTTCTTTGAAATTTCATGTGATTATGTAATTATTTCATAAGTAAAGTTTAAAAACAAACAAACAAAAACCACAGGTAACTTTTACGCGACTTCTTGACTCTGTCCTGATCAGCATTTGGGTACACCTCTATAGGAAGCTTTTTGGGTGATTCATGAGAAAGTTGCATAAATATTTCTCCTTTTAGTGGTAAAAATATTATAATACTGTTATTAAAGAAATGTAATTTTAGTTTGAGTTTTTGAGTAGCACAGAATCACTGTGAGGCATATATTAGAAACATATTGCTTAATTTAAAATTAATCCATCCATCTCTTTCTGCTCCGTATTGGACTCCTAGAACTCTCATTATAATAATAGAAAAGAAAATGAATCACAGTCACTCAAAATGGTAGATAACATGTCCAGAGAAGGCTATAATTAATAGTCATTTTATTATTGAGGAAGGTCACCGGATTAGCATGATTATTCTTTTATTGGGAATGTGCAATTCACATTTGGTCTTATGAAGTGACATCTTTGGTTCCGTTTCATAATCCCAATGAGAGCTATTCATTAGCAGTGGGTAACAAGATGAACTAACAAGCTGAACATGAGTGTACAATGTCATGTCTTAGTTATAAAAACAGTGTAATACTGGGATTCATGGTGAGGAGAAGAATGTGTTGATACTATGAGATAAATCTTCCATTTATCTAATACTCAGCATCTCAGCATGGTTAAATCTTTTATGGGTACCACATTTAGTTTTGGCTCTATAGCTTAAAAGAGAATGTAAGGAGGATTAAAAGAAAGTTCCGTATAGATTAAAGGATTAAAAATATGACCTCTAAAAGTAGGTTAAAAGGACTGTAATTATTTAGCCTAAAGACTAGGAAACCAAGAGATAACTTAGAATTATTTGTTAAGGATATGACAGATAATTATGCAGAGAATACATACTGTATTCTCTAATTCCTCTGAATATGCCTAGAAGAACTAAAAATAAGTTGAAGCATAAGGGATTTAAATTATATTTTAAATGGAATTTTTAAGGAAATTAAGTCTTTTAGATATTTAAAATTATCAACTATGGATATTCTAGCAATTCCATTATAAAAGCAAATACAAAGAACATTCAATCAAAATGTATCCAATTGAATTTACATACTTATAGGAGCGCAGGGGATGGAATGACTTATGTCACAGAAATCCCTCAAGTAATAGTTACTCTAAATGATGTCAATCATATTAACCATCAACAATAACAACCACACAGCAAAAACAACAGTAAAAAGGCACTTATATAAATCACATAAAGCTATCACCTCTTTTAGTAATTGTAAAATAATTCTTGGAATCAAATAAGGGTAAAGGAAGTCAATTTTATGCAAAATAATGCTTTGACCAGCAGAGTTTTTGCCTTGCCTCCATCTCTTATATGGTATATCATCCTTCTTTAAACTTTAGAAATCCAATGTCTTCATATTTTCTCTATTCTCCTGTTGCTGTGGAATCATTTATTTTTTTTATTACTCTATAAATATTTACTGTATAACATGCTACAAGCATTATGATGACCGATGAATATACAATGGACAACAATAACAACAACAACAACAACAACAAAAAACAGGAACGGCTACTGTCATCATGGTGCTAACAGTGTAATTTGAATACAGAAAAGTAAAAAAAAAAAAAAAAAACAATACAATACAGAGTGCTAAGGGACCATATAGAAGAGAAAACTAACTTTAGTAGTGTGGCTTTTTGATAGCCTAACATTACAAAAATCAAAGAAATGTGGATTCCACCTTGTTGGATGGCAGAGTAACTTAATCTCACCTGCTAACAATATCTCAGTTGTTTTGATATACATAGTTTTGTTCAGTTTATAACAGTTACTTTAAGGTAGCTATTTAGTCTTTCTGAATACCTTTACATCTGTTTTTCTCCCAGATAGAAAGTTCTCATCATATCCTCCACTTGACACAGAAAGAGAGATCTTGTATCTGTACATTCATCTTTGTGTTGCGCCTTGGCCCCCTGAGGGATTTGAAGTGAGGATTTCCCTTGATCATCTAATTACTACTCACAGTCTCTGTCCCTGATATCTGCACCTGGCAGAATTACAGGCTGAACACTTTCAGCTTGATAGGGCCTGAGGTCCAACTGGATGGCTCAATTCACCTTCAGCATCCGCTTATCCCCTCGATATCTGATGGTGATTCTCGTTTGATCCCTGACCCTGCAGATGTCTCACCTGACTGCACTCCTAAGACCAGTTAGTCTTTTCCAAGACATATTTCTAAAAAATTGACCAGATAAGTTAATTTGCTACATTTTTATCTTACCAAAGTTATTCACAATTTTTTCAACATCTGGCAGATATGCCAGTGAATCAACAACCAAAACAAACAAACAAAACAATATATATATATATATATATATATATATATATATATATATATATGTTGTCGTTAAATTTCCTGGATCTGGTTAAAAAGTAGCATATAATTTAAATGTTAAAGTATTTAGGACTGACATCTAAAGATCTTTGCAAAAGGTTTCAAATGACTAAGTAAAAAATAAAAAGGCCTATGAGTTTTTGTTTGTCCTCTTATCTATTACTTTCACCCACATATGAGTGAAATCATATAGTTCTCAACTTTTCTGTCCAATTTATTTCATTTAGCATGATTGCTTCAAGATCCATTCATGTTGTTGTAAGTGGCAGTATTTCATCTTTTCTTATGGCTAAATAATATTCCATTGTAAACGTGTACCACATCTTTTTTATCCAATCATATATTGAAAGGCACTTCAGTTATTTCTATATCTTGCCCACCATGAATAATGCTGCAATGAACATCTGAGCACATATAACTTTATGAATAAATTTTTCAAATTTTTTTGGGTAGATATCCAGAAAAGAGATTTCTGGTTCATATGATAATTCTATTCTTAATTTTTTGAGATATACAGTTTTTCATAGTGACTGTGCCAATTTACATTCCCACCAGCAGTGTGTAAGGGTTTATTTTTTCCCACAACCTTTCCAACACTTGTTATTACTTGTCTTGTTGATGACAGCCATTCTTATACATGTGAGGTGACATTTTATTGTGGTTTTAATTTGGATTTTCCTAATAGCTAGTGAAGTTGAGCATCTTTTCATATTTTTGTTGGCCATTCAGATGTTTTTTTTTGGAGAAGCATCTGTTCACGTCCTCTGCTATTTTTCAATTGGATTGTTTGTTTTTTGGTTGTTGAGTTATATGAGTTCTTTATATATTTTGAATATAAGCCGCTTTCCAGAGACATTGTTTGCAAATATCTTCTTCCATTCAGTTGGCTGTCTCATAGACAAAAGTTTAGTGGCTATCAGAGGAAAAAGAGGATACAAGGAGGTAGAAGGAGTAAAGGGGTCAAATGTATGGTGACAAAAGGAAATTTGACTTTGGGTGGTGAACACACAATGCAATATACAGATTATGTACTGTTGAACTGTACACTCAAAATATATACAATTTTATTAACCAATGTCATACAATCAATGTAATTTAAAATAAATCAATTTTGTTTAAAATTTTTTTTTAATGAAATATAGAAATAGAGAAGAGGAAAAATGTGTGAGTGTGACTAAAGGTACACCTATACTTTTTTTTCCCATCTTTTTTGGCAGGTTTAAACATTTTTGAAGTAAAACACTGAGTGGAAAAGCTTATACTATATGTCTACAATAATATGGGAAATGAAGACCATTATCTTATCAATTTTTTTGTTTGTTTGGAAACATTTACTAATTATTTACACATTACAGAATTTGTTTTAAAAAAAGTTCCAGTGAAATTTCTAATAATACACATTGAATTAGCTCATTATAATTATCACAAACAGTAAACAACAGGTTTTCTACAAACCCTCAGTATGAATATCATGCATTTTATTGATAGTCTTTTCTGACATTGAAGAAACACTGTTAGACAAATTACTCTTCATAATTCTACACTATACTTTACATAAGTTCTTCCAAATAAACTTGGGAGACTATTATTTATATTTTTATTCATTATATTATATACAGGTGGATATTTGACATGTGGCTACATTGTAATGAAAACACACAAATCTAGTTAATAAATAAGTCAAATTTTCTTGAAGTATACATGGAGTAAGAAAGAGTGACTGAAATAATAGGCAGATAATATTCTTTTATGCTTGAATAGATTTTAAGATAATATTCCAAGAAGCATTGCAAAATTTTTTGGTTCTTTGCAGGGAACTCTACAAATATATATTTTCATAGAAATCAGACATCTGCTATTGAATCTTAATGTTCACATTTGTAAATTAAAGACATTAATTCAAATAATTTTTAAATTTATCTTATTTTTATGTTATTTTATATTAGTTCAAGTATATAGTACAATGGTTAGACATTAATATAATTTATGAAGTTATCCCTCCAATTACTTTAGCACCCATCTGGAACTACATATATCAATTACAATAATATCGACTATATTACCTATGCTATACTCTAAGTTCTTGTGGCTTTTGTAACTACTATTTTGTACTTCTTTATCCTTTCACCTTTTTCACCAAGCACCCCAACCCCCTACCCTCTGGCAATCACCAGTTTGTTATCCGTGTCTGTGAGTCTGTTTTTGTTTAGTTTGTTCATTTATTTTGTTTCTTAGATTCCTCATATGAGTGAAATCATATGGTATTTATCTTTCTCTGTCTTACTTTACTCAGCATGATACTCTTTAGGTCCATCCATGTGGTTGTAAGCAGTAAGATTACATTATTTTAATGGCTGAGTATTATTCTATTGTGTATATGTACATAACTTCTTTACTCAATCTATTGATGGGCACTTAGGTTGCTTCCATATCTTGGCTATTGTAAATAATGCTGCCGTGAACCTAGGAGTGCATAGATCTTTAGAAACTGGTGTTTTGGTTTTTCTTGGATAAAACCCAAAAGTACAATTGCTGGGTCAAAGGTAGTTCTATTTTTAATTTTTGAGGGACCTCCAAACCGTTTTCTATAGTGGCTTTACCAGTTTGCAATCCCATCAACAATATACAAAGGTTCTTTTTTTCCCCACATTCTTGTCAATACTTGTTTTTTGATTTATTGATGATAGTGAATCTGATAGATATGAGGTGATATTTCATTGTGGTTTTAATTTGCATTTCTCTGATGATAAGTGACCTTTAGTGTCTTTTCAAATGTCTATTGGTCATCTGTATGTCTTCATTGGAGAAATACCCATTCAGTCAGGCTTTCTGCCCATTTTTGAATTGTATTGTTTGATCTTTTTGTTGTTGAATTTTATGAGTCCTTTATAAATGTTTAATATTAACACCTTGTCAGATGTGTCATAGGCAAATATCTTCTTCCATTTGATAGTTGCTTTTTCATTTTGTTGATGATGATTTCCTATGCTCTGTAAAAACTTTTTAGTCTGATGTAGTTCCATTTGTTTATTTTTTCTTTTGTTTCTTTTTCTATTTTGTCTGAGGAGATGTATCAGAAAAAAAAATACTAATAGCAACTTCAGAAGTTTACTGCTTATACTTTCTTCTAGAAGTTTTATATTTTCAGGTCTTATGTTTAAATCTGTAATCCATTTTGAGTTTATTCTTGTAGATTGTGTAAGGTGGTGGTCCAGATTCATTTGTTGAGGAAACTATCTTTACCCCATTATATATTCTTGCTTCCTTTGTCAATGATTAAAGGAGCATATAGGCATGGGTTTATTTCTGGTCCTCTATTCTGTTCCATTGATTTCCACATTCTTGCCAATACTTGTTTTTTGATTTATTGATGATAGCCAATCTGATAGGTATGCAGTGATATCACATTTGAAAATTAAAAGCATTAGTTCAAATAATTTTTTTATTAAAAAAGCTTTTATGTCTAATATTTTTAATCCTATGAACTATGGTAGACATAGTAATATGATAGAGATAATAGGCAAATAGTTGCTATTACATGGACATTTCCTTTTTTTAAATTTTTCAATAATACTTGACATACAATGCTATATTAGTTTCGGATGTACAATATAGTGATTAGACATTAATATAACTTAATATAATTGACTATATTCCTTGTGCTATACTTTATATCCCCATGACTATTATGTAACTACTAGTTTGTACTTTTTAATCCCTTCTCCTTTTTTTATTCGACCTCCCCAATCTCTCTCCCACCTGGCAACCATCAAAATGTTCTTTGTATTCATTAGTTTGTTTCTGTTTTGTCTGTTTGCTTATTTTATTCTTTAGATTCTATATGAAAGTGAAATCATATGGCATCTGTCTTTGTTTTATTCCACTTATCACAATACCCTCCAGGTCCATCTATATTGTTGCAGATAGAAAGTACTCATTCCTTTTTTTATGGTTGAGTAATAAATACTCCACTGTATATATGTACCATCTGTTTTTTATCCATTCATCTACTGATAGATACCCAAGTTACCTCCATATCTTGGCTATTGTAAATAATGCTGTAATGAATATGTGAATTCGTATATTCTTTAAAAGCAGTGTTTTGAGTTTCTTTGGATAAATACCCAGCATTGAGATTACTGGGCCCTTCTTTGTTTCTTGATATAGCTTTTATTTTGAAGTCTAATTTTTTGGTGTAAGTATTGCTACCTAGCTTTTGTTTGTTTGTTTTTGTTTGTTTGTTTATATTTCTATATAATTTCTTTGTCCATCCCTTAACTTTCAGTGTGTGTGTGCCTTTCAATGTGAAGTGAATCTATTGTAGGAAGCATATGGAAGGGTCTTTTTTATCCATTTAATTACCTGTCTTTTGATTAGTGCATTTAATTCATTTACACTGAAAGTAATTGTTAATAGATATATAGTTATTGCTATTTTATTATTCATATTTTTACCTTTTTTCTTGTTAAAGAAGTCCCTTTAATATTTCTTGTAATACTGGTTTGGTGTTAATGAACTATTTTGGCTTTCTCTTGCCTGGGAAACTACCTGTTCTTTAATTCTAAGTGTTAACTTTGCTGGGTCGAGTAATCTTGATTGTTGTTTTTCACTTTTCATCATTTTAAGTATTTCATGACAATCCTTTTGACCTGCAGACTTTTGTTGAGAAATCAGCTGACAGTCTTACAGAACCTCCCTTGTAGGTAACTAACTGCTTTTCTCTTACTACTTTTAAGATTCTCCGTCTTTAATCTTTGACATTTTAAATATAATATGTCTTGGTATGGACCTTTTTGGGTTCATTTTGTTTAGGACTCTGTGTTTCCTGGTCTTGTATGTTTATTTACTTTTTTGCTAGGTTAGAAAAGTTTTTCATCATTATTTCTTCAAAGAGGATTTTAATTTCTTGTTCTCTCTCTCTTCTCCTTGTGGTAGCCCTATGTTGCAAATATTGGTGTGCCTAATGTTGTTCCAGAGATGTTGCTCATCATTTTTTGGAATGCTTTTTTGATGTTGTTGTTCTGATTGGATTTCTGTTACCTTATCTTATAAAACATTTCTGATGTGTTCTCTTTTATGTTTTCTATCTCCATTAAAAAACAACAACAACAAAAACAAAAAACAAAAAAACAATGCCTACAGCACCTGGTATTCCTAGGTGGTCTCTCATCCAAGTACTAACCAGGCCCAACCCTACTTCACTTCTGAGATCAGACAAAATTGGGCACGTTCGGTGTGGCATGACCACAGACTCTATCTCCATTTTAATGTTTGTAAGGAACCGCCAAACTGTTTTCCAAAGTGTTTATACCATTTTGCATTCCAGCAATGAATGGGAGTTCCTATTGAATGACAGCATTTGGATTTGTCAATACTCTATATTTTGACCATTCTAGTAGGTGTGCAGCAGTAATTTATTATTGTTTTAATTTGCATTTCCCTGATGACAAATAAGATAGAACATCTTTTAATATGTTTATTTGCCATCTGTATATCTTCTATGATGAGATGTCTCTTAAGGTCTTTGTCCTGTCTTTAATTGGGTCGTTTTCTTATTTTTGAGTTTTGAAAGTTCTTTGTATATTTTGGATAATAGTCTTTTATTACATATGTATTTTACAAATATTTTCTTTTAGCTTGTGGTGTTTCTCATTCATTTGACACTGTCTTTTGCAGAGCAGAAGGTCTTAATTTTGATGAAATTCAGTTTATGAATTCTTTAATGGATCATTTCTTTAGTGTTATATCTATAAAGTCATCACTAGACCCAAGGCAATCTCGGTTTTTTCTTATGTTATCTTCTAGTAGTTACATTTTTATACATTTAAGTCTATCATTCATTTTGAGTTAATTTTTGTAAAAAGTATAAGGTCTATCTTGAGATTCATTTTTTTATATTTTTTTATATGAATGTGAAGTTGTTCCAGCAGCATTTGTTAAAAAGTCTATCTTTGCTCTATTGTTTTGCTTTTGGTCTTGTATCAAGAATAAGTAGGCCATATTTATGTGAGTTTATTACTGGGCTCTTCATTCTTTTCCAGTGATCTATTTGTCTCTCTATATATACATATATTTGCCAATGTACAATATCTGGATAACTGTAGCTTTACAGTAAGTCTTAAAGTTGGGTAGTGTCAGTCTTCCAACTTTGTATTTTTCCTTCAATCTTGTGTTTTCTTTTCTGAATCTTTTGCCTCTCCCTAAAAATTTTATAATCACTTTGTCAATATTCCCCCCAAACAACAAAACAAAACAAAAAACAAAAAACTTGCTGGGAATTTGATTAGACTGTATTGAATCTACAGATCAAATTGAGAAGAACTGACATCTTAATAATATTGAGTCATCCTATTCATGAACAAAAATATTTCTTCATTTATTTTGTTCTTTTATTCAATTCATCAGAGTTTTGTTCTTTTCTTCACTTATTTTCTTCAATTTATGTGTAAATGTTTCTTGTTGAGGGTATTAATGTAAAAAGTATTACTTTTTATATTATAGTTATTTTTTTATAGTAGAAAAGAAAAGGTTTATTAGAAGATAAAGTATACTTCCAGATGTGGAAGCAGGCCTGAGCAAGAGAAGCGAGGCTCAAAAGGTCTTTTTATTATTATTTTTTTTATTTTAAAATTTCACTTGCTCATTACTGGTGTATAGGAAACCAATTGACTTTGTACATTATGCTTCTATCTTGCAACCTTGTTATCTTTGCATATGAGTCCCAGGAGTTTTTCTGTGAATTCTTTAGGATTTTCTACATAGATGATCATGCCATCTGTAAATAAAGACAGTTAAATTTCTTCCTTTACAATCTATATACCTTTTTTTATCCACTTTTCTTATCTTATTTCATTAGCTAGCACTTCCACTCTGATGCTGAAAAGCAGTAGTGAGAGAGAATATCCTCATCTTGTTATGGATCTAAGTGGAAAAGCTACAAACTTCTTACCATTAAATATGATGTTAGCTGTAGGTTTTTTTTTTTTTTTAGATATTCTTTATTAGATTGAGAAAGTTCTCCTCATTTCCTAATTTACTAAAAGTTTTTCTCATGAACAGGTGCACATTTATTTTTGAGACCAATTTCATTCGATTTAGAGACGTGTATTAGTTTACTCTAGGATGGTATGTTTAAGGCACTTTGAAGTGCTTTTCTTTTTATGATATATATATATATTTTATAAAATGTTAGCTTCAGCATGTGACTCATAATTTGCAAATATAGATATTTCATATTTAACTTTTTAAGAATATTTTTATAATATTTGCATTGAAATCAGAAAAGATATTTTGAATGATCCCAATACTGAGTTTCATTGATTTCTTTTTATTGTTGAAGATATTGTCAATTTTTATAAATTTCCTTTCAAGTTTTAAAAGAACTTGATTGTGAGTGTGTTCTACCATTATGGATGTAGCATTCTATATATATTCATTAGTTAAAATTTGTTAATCATGTTACTCATATCTTTTATAATCTTTATATGTACAGTTTTGTTAATATATATATTCTGCTATTATTGTTGACTTTTTTGTTTTTTTTATTAGTTCTGTAAATTAAGCTTTATATACACTGAAGCTATGTTAATAATTACCTAAAACTGAAACTATATATATATATATATATATATATATATTCTTAATAGAACTTTTGACTTTAAATCACTAGTAAATGCTATTTCCATAATTTTAAAATAAAATTTAATGAACAAAAATTTGGGAATGGTAAACTGAACCAATTTAAAATTAATAATTCAATTAGTTTTGACAGAAGCGTAAACCTATGAAATCATGACTATAATCAAGATACAGAACATTTGCTATGTTCCCCAAATTTTCCTCACGAAATTTTGCAATCCATCCTTTCTTTAGTGTTTTCCAATCAACCAGTTATTTGTTACTGCAAATTTGTTTGCATTTTTCAGAATTTTATGTAGGTATAATTAGAATATGCTTTTGTTTTTATGTGACATTTCTCAATCAGCATAACATTTTGAGATTTCTACATGTTTTCATGAGTCTCAATATCTTATTTTTTTTCTATTTCTATTGCTGAGCAGTATTCAGTGCACGTTTATACAAAATTTGTTCAACCAGCCACCTATCAAAGAATATTTTTGGAATTTTTGAAACTTGATTTATTATGTATATAGCTGATATGAACATTTGTGAGCATTTCTTTGTGTGGACATAGAGTTTTATTTTATTTGGGAAGGTGTCTAGAAATGATATGGTTTAGTTGTGTAGTAAGTATAAGCTTAGACATTTATGAAATGACCAAATTGATTTCTAAAGTAATCGTATCATTTTTTTTCTCACTAGTAGTGTATGATCGTTGAACCTCACCAACACTTGTGGTCACTTTACTTTTATCTATTTACAGAGGTTTTACTAGTAACTTATAGTTGTGTAAATTTATGTTTCACTAATGACTAATGATTTCTATTAATAACTAAAAACATTTTACATTTTCATATCTATATTCAAAATTTGTTTTTGAAGTCTCCTACCCATTAACAATGTTTTTCTTCTTATTATATTATATGCGACTCCTTTTTCTGGCTCTTAAAAGTCAGAGTTTATAGAACGAAGTTTAGTTAATTTCTGTTTTCTAATACAAACATTTAAAGCATCAATTTATTTCAAACCACTGGTGTAGCTGTATTTAATAAATTTTGATATGTTTTGTTTACATAATGACTTAGTGCAGAATAGTTTCTAATTTCTATTTTTATTTCTCCTTTGACTAATATGTTTTTGTAGTGTGTAGTATTATTTCCAGTTACTTAGATCTTCTCTAACTGCTTTGTTGCTGCTAATTTGTAATTACAGTCTGTTTTAATTTAGGGAAGATACCCTTTTTACTGTATAAGACTTGTTTTACAGCCTAGCTTAGTTTTATCTTTGTGAAGAATGTATGTAAGTGTGAAAGAAGTATGCATTCTGTAGTTTTGGATGGCAGTGTTTTATAAGTATCATTTATATTAAGGAACTGGCATTGTAGTTCAGATCTATTACATTAGAGAAGTGCATCAAAGCATCCAACTATGAGTGTAATTTTTTCTATTTCTCCCTTTAGTTCTATCAGTTTCCATGCATTTTGAAACTTTATTACATACACACACTATTATATCACCTTGATGTATTGCTCTTTTTTATCATTGTTTTGCGGACTATTTTCTTGATATTAACATAAACACTCCAGCTTCCTTATCCCAACTGTTTGTAATGCTATATCCTTTTCTGTTCTTTTACTTTCAATATTTTAATAGCTTTATCATTAAATATGCCCTGTGTTGATAGTATATAATAGATTCTTGCTTTCATATGCTTTTGACAATCTGTGCCTTTTCGCAGGAATGTTTAGCCTATTCATATCTTATGTGATTGTGTTTGTCAGCATGAGCTGTCATAAATATGAGTGGCTTAAACTATGAAAATTTATTTTATTTTCTCACAGTTCTAGAGGATAGACGTCCAAGATCAAAGTTGTAGCCAATGTGATTTCTCACCAGAACTCTTCTTCATGGCTAATAGATAGCTACCTCCTTGCTATGTCCTCATATGGCCTTTCCTCAATGAGTGTGTCAGAGGAGAGAGGCAGAAAGATAGCTCTCTTTTGTCTTTTCTTATGAAATAATAATAATAGCAATAATCCTATGGGCTTAGGGCCCTACCCATATGACCATATTTAACCTAACTACTTCCTTAGAGATGTCCATCTCCAAATATAGCCACATTGGGGATTAAGGTTTCAACATACAGATTTTGGGACAACACAAATATTCATTACATAACAGTGAACATTTTTTTTTTTAAACTTAGGTCTACTCTTTAGCTATTTAATTTCTATTTACCTCATTGGTTTATATTCCTTTTTCTCTATTTCCTACCTTTTATTTTTGTGATTCTTAAATATTTTTTTAATGTTGCACATTTAACCAATTTAGTGAATTATTTTAAGTAAAATTTTGGGTCTTTACAACAGTTATTATTATTTTACTTCATATTATTTAATTATATAAACAGATGATTAGTAGATGATAGATAATGATAGATTAAAGATAGATAATTGATAGATAAATAATAGATAGAGATAGGCGAGAAAAACATATACTTTTATAAATTTTATTATTCTGGTAGTCATAAATAATTAATAAAGTCAAACAGGAAATTATAAATTTGTAGGTAAATATAAACAATATATTCCATCAAACATTTTATTTTAAGGTGTCCTATTCTTCTAATGTAAAAATGGCCTGTTTTCATCGTATTTACTATTTTTATCACTCCATTTTTTCCCTTTAACTACTTTGAAGTTTTATTTTTTATGTCTAATATTGTGCTAGTAAATATGAAATTAATACATGTACACCTAACATTTCATTAAATTTACTGATTATATTTACATTCCTGTAAGGTAATACAAGTTTTCACAAAATAGCAATGTACCGCAAGAAAGTAAGACACTTCAGAAAAAGTAGATAATTTGGAACATAGAAAGGATATGTAATATTGAAGTTTCATAAACCTTCCCATGGAAGAACCAACTGCTGCATAAGATAAAGTTGAAAATTCTTTTCAAAGGGAGGTATCCAGTAAGTTTCTTCAGTTGTAAACTGCCTATGAGGAAGAATTAATTTTAATTCATCTATAAGCCCCTATTGTTTCCACAGCCATCCATTTCTTTAAAATAGTGTTTTAGCAGTGGCTTATTTTACTTTTCTAGTTGTTATATACAGCTTTTTCAGTTGATAGACTCTGTGTGACCTACTTCTTTATTAGATTAGATTCTCCTCTAAAAATATACATATTTTTTAATACATAATTGTCCTGATATAGATAACTTGAGTATAGCATAAATCATCCTGTTGTTAAGTAGTCAGGCATGAGTGACAGGAGTCAAGGCTTAGCTCTATGACCATAGAAACTCCCTTGAAGACCTTCCTTAAAGTACCTCCCAGAAATACCTCCCTTATTTTATTTTATTTTTTTATAGTAGAAAATAAAAGCTTTATTAGAAGGGAAAACATACTTCCAGACATGGAAGCGGGCCTGAGCAAGAGAAACCTGGCTCAAAAGGCCAGTACCTCAGTTTAAGGGTTATAAATTACATCAAATCCTAGAGCACAAAGGCCATTAAAGCTGCTGGTTAAACCAGCTATAAATACATGAACAGAAAGTACTTCCCATGACTTCAACCTCATTATACTATCAATGTAATGTCATGACTATGTCTACAAGTTCGTAAATCTAATTATAACAGACCGAATTCTGTGTAAGCACATGCACAATAGCAATATATAGCAGCCAAATGTTAGTGAAGGTGACGTCACATATGGATCATCTAGGACTTTCCATCAAGGCTCAAATATAAGTAGACCATCCAATTTCTGTATTGTTACAGCATTCCTGGTTGGAAACCTGCCTCTCCCTTTGGGGCTTACAATCTTATCTCTTCACTTCCTAAATTTCACAGGGCTGCAGTGTTCCAGGCTCAGCCCTTATACTTCTAAAATGTACTTTTCAATAAATTGTACTTTTTCTAAATCTTGCCAACCTGTAATTATTTGCTGTGTCATCAGAGAAAAACAGAGGGACAACATACACAGTCCATTTTCCCCACCATCATCTCCCGCCTTCTTCGCCATGCCAGATTTCACATCACCCCACTGGTGACACTATGAAAATTTATTTTACTTTATTTTTTTACTTATGTTATTCATTCATTCATTCATTCATTCATCAATTCATTCATTTAATGGTGATATTGGTTAACGAAATCCAGGAAGTTTCAGCTGTACATTTTAACAGTAAGGTGTGAGTGTGTGCGTGTGTGCGTGTGTGTGTGTGTGTGTTTACACTGTGTGCTCAACTACCATAGTTAGATTTTTTCTTTCACCACGTGTTTGACCCCCCTTTACCCCATCTACCTCCCCTTCTGGTAACCTCTAGTCTACAGTCCATGTCTGTGAGTCTCTGTTTTTAAGTCCTGTTCCTTTCTCGCTTTTAGGTTTATATCCCACATATAAGTGATATCATGTGATTTTCAACTTTCTCTGTCTGGCTTATTTAGCTTAGTATGATTATCTCGAGGTCCATTCATGTTGTCGCAAATGGCAGTATTTTATCTCTTCTTATGGCTGAGTAATATTCTATTGTATGTATGTACCACTGCTTCTTTAGCCGATCATCTATAGTAGGACACTTCTGTTGCTTTCATGTCCTGGCCACTGTGAATAATGCTGCTATGAACATTGGTGTGCAAATATCTTTTTGGATATGAGTTTTCAAGTCTTTAGGTTAAATACCCAGTAGAGGGATTGCTGGATCATATGGTAGATCAATTCTTAGTTTTTTTGAGGAACCTCCATATTGTTTTCCATAGTGGCTGTACCAATTTGCAGTTCCACCCTCAGTGTATGACGGTTCCTTTTTCTCTGCATTCTCTCCAACGTTTGTTTACTTGTCCTATTGATTATAGCTATTCTTACAAGTGTGAAATGGTATTTCATTGTGATTTTAATTTCATTTTTGTTATGGCTAGTGATGTTAAGCATCTTTTCAAATATTTCTTAGCTATATGTATGTCCTCTAGGGAGAAGTGTCTGGTCAGGTTCTCCACCCATTTTTTGATTGGATTGTTTGTGATTTTTTTGTTGTTATTGAGTTGTATGAGTTCTTTGTATATTTTGTATATTAGGCCCTTATCTGAGACATTCCTTGTACATATATTTTCCCATTTTGAAGATTGTCTCTTTACCTTGTTGACAGTTTCTTTTGCTGAGTTTAATCCATTTTGAGTTAATTTTGGTGTGTGGTGATAGACGATAATCTAGTTTCATTTTTTTGCAGGTGGCTTTTCCCAGCACTATTTATTGAAGAGGCTTTTCTTTCTCCACTGTATGTTTTTGGCTTTTTTTGTCAAAAATTATTTGCCCATATACATATGGAATTACTTCTGGACCCTTGATTCTGTCCCACTGGTCCATATTTCTATTTCTCTGCCAATACCATGCCATTTTGAAAACTGTCACTTTGTAGTATAATTTGAAGTCAGACAGAGTGATGCCTTCAGGCTCGTTCATTTTTCTCAAGATGGCTTTGGCAATTTGGAGTCTTTTATATTTCTATACAAATCTGATTTTTTGTTCTATTTCTTTAAAAAATGCCAATAAAATTTTGATGGAGATTACATTAAATCTGTATAATGCTTTAAGTAATATGGTCATTTTAACTATGTTGATTCTTCCAATCCAAGAATACAGACTACCTTTCCATTTCTTTGCGTCTTCTTTGATTTCTTTTAATAGGGTCTTTTAGTTTTCATTATACAGGTCCTTCACATGTTTCATTATATTTATTCCTAGTTATTTTATTCTTTTTGGTTCAATTGCAAAAGGAATTATTTTCTCCACTCCTTTTTTGATACTTTATTATTAGAGCATAGGAACACAGTGGATTTTTGAACATTGATTTTGTATCCAGAAACTTTACTATATTTGCTAATTGTTTCTAGTAGTGTTCCTGTGGAGTCTTTAGGGTTTTCTATATAGAGAACCATGTCATCTAAAAATAATGACAGTGTGACATATTCATTTTCAATTTGGATGCCTTTTATATTTTTCTCTTGTCTAATTACACTTGCTAGGACCTCCGGTTATATTGAATAACAGTGGTGATAGTAGACATCTATGCCTTGTCCCTGATCTTAGAGGGAAGGTTTTTAGTTTTTCGCCATTAAGTATAACATTGGCTGAGGGTTTGTCATAGATGGCCTTTATTATGTTAAAGTACTTTCCTTTTATACTGACTTTGTTAAATGTTTTGTTCATAAATGGGTGCTGTATCCTGTTGAAAGCTTTTTCTGCATCTATTGATATGATCATATCATTTTTATTTTTAATTTTTATGTGGTGTATCACATTAATTGATTTGTGAATGTTGAACCATCCTCGTGCCTCTGGGATGAATCTCACTAGATCGTGGTGTATTATCTTTTTAATATTTTGTTGTATTCAGTTCACTAGTATCTTATTTAGGATTTTTACATATGTATTCATGAGAGATATTGATCTGTAGTTTTCTTTTTTTGTGTTCTCTTTACCAGGTTTTGGTATCAGAGCAATAATGGTCTCATAAAATGAGCTGGGAAATATTGCCTCTTCTTCAATTTTTTTGGAAGAATTTGAGAAGAATAGGTATTAAATCTTCTTTGAATGTTAGGTAGAATTTACTGGTGAAGCTATCTTTTACTGGACTTTTACTTTTTGGTAGGATATTGATGATTGTTTTGATTTCCATATTGTTGATCGGTCTCTTTAGATTTTCCAGTTCTTCTTGATTCAATCTAGGAAGGTAGCATTTTTCTAAGTACCTGTTTATTTCTTCTAGGTTATTCAATTTAGTGTTATATACTTTTTTATAGTACTCTTATATGATCTTTTAAATTTTGCAGTATCTGTTGTAATATCCATTCCTTCATTCCTGTTTTATTTGTGTACTTTCTCTTTCTCTTTTTTCTTTAGCGAGTCTAGCCAGGGGTTTGTCAATTTTATTAACCTTCTCAAAAAATCAGCTCTTTGCTGCATTTAATTTTTCTATTGTTTATTTTTCTATTTCATTTTTTTCTGCTCTAATTTGATGGTTTCTTTCCTTCTGCTAACTTTAGGCTTCATTTGTTCTTCCTTTCGTAGTTTTTTAAGATAAAGCGTTAGGTTGTTTATTTGAGCTCATTCTTTTTTTTTTTTTTTTTTTTGGAGAAAGGCCTGTAATGATATGAACTTTCCTTTTATGACTGCTTTTGTCGTGTCCAAATGGTTTTGATATGTCGTACTATCATTATCATTCATTTCTATGTATCTCTTGATCTCCCTTTTTGTTTCTTCTCTGACCCAGTTATTCTTGAGTAGCATGTTGTTTAATCTCCATTTATTTGTGATTGTTCCTGGTTTCTTTTTGCAGTTAATCTCTAGTTTCAAAGCATTATGATCAGAGAATATGGTTGGTATGATTTCAACTATTTTATATTTGTTGAGGCTATCTCTGTGTCCCAGTATGTGGTCGATTCTTGAGAAAGATTCATG